>NC_138082.1:90168700-90506200 GCF_964212035.1 Myotis nattereri | reverse complement strand
AAATAAAAGGGGAGGAGGCATTATCCTCGCTACATTTCTCAGAAGCTTCTTTTCTGGACAAGTTTTCTCTCTGACCTGGTCCTCTGTGTGTGTTTTTTGCTGTTAATGGACTGAGTTGCAGCAGTCAGCTCTCTAAAGGGCACGCTCCGGACTTGCTCTGGCGCACACAGTCCAGACCGCTTTGGGTAAACTCTGCTCCTATTGGTCCCAGTGGATTCCTAGTGTCACTTTCACTGAATCTAATTGAAGTCCAGTTATTGGATATAAGTTGATGATACCAGGTGAATCTTGCTGCTATGTGATGTAAGGAAACAGGTTTAAGGAGAATCTGATATTTGGAGATCAGTGTCATTTTCTCATAAAAGAAGGGATTTGTAGGGTACGAACTAAAACTGAACATATTATGTCTCAAAAATACCAAGCTTTGATTTATTTCCTCATCAAAATAGTCTATAGTTACCTTACCACAGCTGGGCATCATTGTCAGTGAAGAAAGTAATTTTGGAATTTGTTCAGATCCATGTGGCAATGGGAAAGATTTTTTTTTAAAGTTACTCTTTGATGTTTGCTGTATGTAGGCCATGACATCTGCTTCAGGTAAGGAATTGTGTATTACAAATAGATCATTCAAAAAAGAAAAAGTTTAAGCCTGACTAGGATTCATTGTAGTGTGGTTTTAAACCTGCAGCAAGAAAGACAAACAGAAATATTCCCCTATCATTCTTTTCTTTACCTGTCTAATTAGAATTACTCAAGTCATCTTAAAGGAGTGCTTTCTCTGATCCAAAAAGGGTCATCATTATCAAGATAGCCTTAACCTTCCTAATTTTTTCTTCTCCAGAACATTAATCTCACTTTAGAATTCACACACCTATTTCATGCACAATGGGGAGAAGCCTAGGGGTGTTAGTGTTCTACTTCTCTTTTGAAGACTAAGAAATTATATTATCTTACAAAGGAGGAAACGGCTTGTCGGAATGTTAATAGGCAATGGGATGAAGGAGGCTGTTAACTATAGTGATTTTTAGAGAAATAGTTTTTTTGAAATTTAATTCTTTACTGTGTCTCCTTTCCCCCCCATTGACCTCTCCCAGCTCACTCCCATTCCCCAGCACATGCCCTCACCCCCTACTGTCTGTGTTCACTGGTAATGCTTATATGTATGCATACAAGTCCTTTGGTTGATCTCTTACCCTCCCCTCTCCCACCCTCCATGCCTTCCCTCTGAGGTTTGACAGTTTGTATAAAAAAATATGTGCTATCCTGACCAGTTTGGCTCAGTGGATAGAGCGTCGGCTTGCAGACTGAAAGGTCCCAGGTTCGATTCCAGTAAAGGGCATGTACCATGGTTGCGGGCACATCCCCAGTAGGGGGTATGCAGGAGGCAGTTGATCAATGTTTCTCTCTCATTGATGTTTCTAACTCTCTATCCCTCTCCCTTCCTCTCTGTAAAAAGTCAATAAAATATATTAAAAATTTACAAAATGTTCTTACTTTAAAAGACTTAGATGATGATTTCTCATATCGCCTATGAAACTACTACAGACTTGTTTGTACATTCTACATTCTGTGATTTGCATGTTTTCAAAAGAATTGTAAATTTGATAAAGCACTCTTTTTACTGATATATAATTGGCATTTAGAATTGTGCAAATTTAAGGCATACACCATGTTAATTTGATACACTTATATATTGCCATGTAATTACCACTGTAGCGAACACCTCCATGAATTCAGGTCAGTATCAATTTTTTTTTGTGGTGAGAACATTTGAGATCTAGTTTCTTAGCAATTTTTAAGTTTATAATACAGTATTGTTGTTAACAATAATCAAAATACTGTGCATTATATCCTCAGAATCTATTCATCTTCTAACTGTGCATTTATACAATTTAAGCCATTATTCTATCCTCTATTTCTACAAATGTAGAATGTTTTATTCCACACATAAGTGATACCGTACGATGTTGGTCCTTCTGTGTCTGACATATGTCATGTAGCATAATGCCCCCAAGTTCCATCCAAATGGCAAGATTTACTTTTTCTCTCAGGACTGAATAACATGTCATTCTACAAAATACCACATCATTTTTATTTATTTTTTTTCATCCATTTACAACAGGTTTTTTCTATATCTTGGCTATTGTGGCTACATTAAACATTAGAGTGCAGAATTTTTTTAATACCCCACTTTTATTATTTTTATATTTACCCAGAAATAGGATTGATGGATCATATGATAGTTCTATTTGTACATTTTTGAGGAACATCCTACTGTTTTTCATAGGAGCTGAAACAACTTATAGTTCCTTCAGCAGTGGACAAGCATTCCTATTCTCCACGTCTTTGCCCAAAATGGTAGCCATTGTAACAGGTGTGAGTTGATATTGTATGTAGTTTCAACTTTAATTTATCTGGTAATTAGTGAAACTTGGCATTTTTTTTATGTGCCCTTAAGGCTGAATAATTATACAATTTTATTGAAATAAACAAATGGTTAATATAATATGGTCAAGGATTTGAAGACAATTTCCAGATTGATCTATAGATTAAATAATTTTTTTGTCAAAAATTTCACAGCTTTTTATTTTTAAACTAGTGTCCTGGTGCACGAATTTGTGCACATTGAAAGAAAAGTAATTAGAAGAAATATTTTAATATCGCTATTCGCCCTTTCTCTATAATAGAAGTGTCAACCAAATTCACGATCGACAGTGACTGATGAAAACACACTTGTGCAACTGGCACCAGCGAGAGCATTATATGTATCACACATGTGTGAGTCAACTTAGCCTTTTATAGATGTAGAATAAACGTGCTTAATTAGACCTGCCTTCTGATTTAGCTAAACTTTTTCCAGCCCAGTGTAGCACCCCAACTTCTCTTTCAGATAATTGTCAGCAACATGGCAGTAAATATCAACACAAAGCAGATTATTATTATAGATCACAACAAAGAGAACCAAGGGTACAATATTTAACTGCAGCAGTGTCTGACTATATTCTGTGCAGTGAGAAAACCTGAAGTCATTTTCAAGGCACACCATTTCTTCTTTTCAGTTGGGCTTAGTATGTAAGGTTTCTAAATTTCCATCTTTTAGCTAATGAAAAGAAAATAGGATTCCACCAAGTTTCCTATCTACCTATTCCACGACTTCTGTGAGGATCAAATGAGATGAGGCATGGGAAAATGCTTTATAGACATTTGGTTAAAGTGTAAAATGTTTGCACCTGGCTATAAAGCAAGTCATGTTCGTAGGCTGAAGAAACTCCAAGGAGGCTAGTCGCTAGGGAGAGGAAGCCGGGTGTTCCTATGTCACATAATTACCTGGCACCCACAGCCACCATTTCTGGGCTGGGTCACATTTTGTGCCATGGGGTCTTGGCAACGTTGGCTGTGATTTGGTGGGCTGTCACTATGGGGTGGTGGCAGGGCCTGTGTCCCACTTGCGGGAAGCCGAGTGTTGCTTTATGGGCACCAGGTCTATGGTGCCATTTCTCTGAAAATGGCCAATGGGTGTCACAGCAGCTCCTGCATTGAGTGTCTGCCTCTGGTGGTCAGTGCACATCATAGTGACCAGTCAGATAGTCATTACTATATATATATATATATATATATATATATATATATATATATATATATATGTAATGTATATATATATATATATATATATATATATATATATATATATGATTTGGAAAAACTAAGATCTGATTTAGTAGAACTCATTTGAATAAAAACAATTAAGTTGTAAGATGTACACTACATGATTTCAAAGCTTAATATAAAGCTACTAGAGGCCCGGTGCATGAAATCTGAGCTTTCAGGGGTGGGGGTCCCTCAGCCCAGCCTGCACCCTCTCACAGTCCAGGAGCCCTTGGGGATGTCTGACTGATGGCTTAGGCCTGCTCTGTGTGAGTAGCGGGCCTAAGCTGGCAGTTGGACATCCTTAGCACTGCCACGGAGGTAGAAGAGGCTCTCGCCACCACCACTGTTCTCAGCAGCCATGAAGCTGGCTTCTGGCTCTGTGGCGCTCCCCCTGTGGGAGTGCACTGACCACCAGGGGGCAGCTCCTGTGTTGAGCGTCTGCACCCTGGTGGTCAGTGTGCATTATAGTGAACAGTCGTTCTGCTGTTCGGTTGATTTGCATATTAGCCTTTTATTATATAGGATAATAATCAAATCAGTTTGACATTGTCATAAAGATAGAAAATTTGTTATTTCAAGAATATAGAAAGCCCAGGAACTATATATATATATATATATATATATATATATATATATATATATATATAGACAATTCATGTTCAGCCATTAAATTAGGATAATTCAGTGGGAAAAATATAAATATGCTAAAAAAAAGTTGTCTTTTGTGTTTTTATATGAACATTAATACCTTTTTCTCTCCATATACAAGATTTACTTTGAAATGGATCATAGACTTAAAATTAAATCCAGTATCAGAAAACTTTTAAATATTTAAATGGGTAAATTGCAACTTTATGTTAAATTAAGATTTAATGGACTAGACAAAATAATAGACAAAACATAAAGGGAAAAAATGTTAAATTAGATTTTCTCAAAATTAAAAAAATCTATGTATCAAAAGAAATCAGTAAAACTATGAATAGACAAGCTACTACCTGGGAAAATATTGCAGCCATATATGAAAAAGGATTTTGTCCAGAATATACATAGAATCTTATCTTTAAAATCAATAATTGACAACATAATAATTACTATGCAAAATACTTAAACTTTTCTCAAAAACTATACAAATGGCCTATAAGCACTTGAAAAGATACTCAACCATATTTTATTTCATACTCACTAAAATGGATAAATTTTAAAAAATGAATGACAAATATTTCTAGGAATATAAAATAACTAGAACTTCGATACATTGCTCATGGGGCAAAAATAGTTCAAACATTTTAAACTATGTGAAGATTTTATAAAGTTAAACATAAATCTACCTTGTGACACAGTGATTTTACTCCCAAGTATTTATTCAAAAAAAGTACATACATACATCAAGAAAATGACTGGTCTAGAATGGTCATAGCAAGTTTCATCACAATAGATTCAAATATGAAAGAAAATTCCTCTGCCTGTGAACAGTAAACAAACTCTGTTATATCTACATACAGTTGAATACTTCATAGCAATTACACAATTCCTCAAGCAACTTATCACAGAGATGAGTATGAAAATATCACATAAAGAGAAAGTAGCCTTTTTGGCACAATAGAATACCTATGATAACAATATTATTCATATTAAATATAACTACAAGCAATAATAATAAACAGTAATAAACATCAGATAGTCACCGAAAAGGAGGTTACTATTGACTGGAAATAAGTAAGACAGAAGTTTCCAGGGGGATGAAAATGTTCTATTTATTACTTTTGGTAGTGGCTATAGAGGAGCATACAGTTGCCTAATGTCATTGTGTTATGGACTCCAGGGCAGGAGGAATGGGGACGCTGAGACAGGCATGTTAAAACAAGGCCAAGCAGTGTGGGCAATTTGCAGCCAGCTTGTAACTAACAAGCCATTATCTTCCCCAGCCATGGACACAGAGCAAATGGTTAAAAACCTCCCTAATGAGAGAATGCAGAAACAGAGCGGGCAAAGGGGAAAGAAAAAAAAGGGGGGGTGCATTTTACTCCCTAAGCAGAGAAGCCAGCAGTCTCAGGCTGGGCGAGATAAAGTTGCCAGGTGCTTCTCATGAATTTTGTGAAGGCCACAGTAAAGTAAAAGGGCCCTTGAGAATTGATCTGCACCAAAATAGTCAGCAGAGGAATGTTGAGACCTATAGACAGGAGGGCATATAACGCCTCGAACCCCCACCCAACACGCTCTTCAGATTAGCTGAGAGTCCAAATGCATAGGTTTGCTTGCTTTGCTTTTTCAATAAAGGGGCATGCTTTAATAAATTGGCTTCCATATAAGAACATATAAATCAAAAGACATAGCCTTCAAAGTAACACTGTACACTGAGGTGTGAGAACCAGGGCTTAAAGGGAAAAGGTATTCTCAAGGCAAAAATGGTCAAAGCTACAAGATTCAGCTCTTCCCTCTAGAGCAGTGGTTCTCAACCTTCCTAATGCCGCGACCCTTTAATACAGTTCCTCATGTTGTGGTGACCCCCAACCATAAAATTATTTTCGTTGCTACTTCATAACTGTAATTTTGCTACTGTTATGAATCGTAATGTAAATATCTGATATGCAGGATGTATTTTCATTGTTACAAATTGAACATAATTAAAGCCTAGTGATTAATCACAAAAACAATATGTAATTATATATGTGTTTTCCAGTGGTCTTAGGCGATCCCTGTGAAAGGGTCATTTGACCCCCAAAGCGGTTGAGAACCACTGCTCTAGATGGTCAACTTCTATTATCCTATATAATGAAAGCCCAATATGCTAAGTGTCCAACCAATCGACTATTCAACCCGTTCAACCAGTGGCTATACCATGCACTGACCACCAGGGGGCAGATGCTCCTACTGGTAGGTTAGCTTGCTGCTGGAGTCCGGCCGATTGGGACTAGGCAAGACAGGCCTGACATGCCCGGGAGCCCTCCCGCGTCCCTCTTAGGCCCCGATTATGCACCGATGGGCCCCTTGGTCTGGCCTGTGCCCTCTCACAATCCAGGACCCCTCGGGGAATGTTGGGAGAGCCAGTTTTGGCCTGATCCCTGCAGACCAGGCCGAGGGACCCCACTGGTGCACGAATCCATGCACTGGTCCTCTAGTGCAGTGATGGCGAACCTATGACACACGTGTCCGAGGTGACACGCAAACTCATTTTTTTGGTTGATTTTTCTTTGTTAAATGGCATTTAAATATATAAAATAAATATCAAAAATATAAGTCTTTGTTTTACTATGGTTGCAAATATCAAAAAATTTTTATATGTGACACGGCACCAGAGTTAAGTTAGGGTTTTTCATAATGCTGTCACATCGAGCTCAAAAGGTTCGCCATCACTGCCTAGTGTATTATTTGACTAGAGACACAAGGTACCTTTCTCGGAGGTCAGGGAAGCCTGGAGGAGGAGCTGACACCTGTGAAGCCTTCAATGAGGTGAGGTTTGAGCCACAACAGTAAAGAGATTTTTAAAAAGAAATAGTGGGTAATAAAAAGATTGCAAGCCAGTTAAAAACTGCGTGATGAGAGCTAGAATCTGTGGATTCGGCTGGTGAGGGCCAGGGAGGCTGTGAGAAACGCTGTTCTGACATGAAGGTGCTGTTGAGCAGCAGCAGAAAATAGAGGCTACGGAGGAAAACGGGGCAGTTTATCCCCACTCACCCCACATTACCGCTTGTCTTCCACCTCTTGTTTCACAAGGAAACTCTAAACTCCGGAATAATTGATCTCCTGGTTTGCTGCCATGGAAATCGATCTTAATCCACAGTTTGCCCATCGTCAGAGCTTCCAATCCAGTCTCCTCAAGGCTTACGTGCCTCCTCTTGGTCTGTCCTCCTCACCTGACTTCCTGTTCCCGTGAGGGGATTCACTTGGCATGCCATTGTACATGCCTTCACAAGTTTATCTTCACAACTGCCACGACGTATCGTTCTACTTTCCAAGTCGGAAAACCTAGGCTCTGAGGGCTCATGCGTCCCAGCCCAGGCCACATGGCCTGTCAGAGGCAGCCTTGACCCCCAGGAACTGTTCCGTGCTTTCTCCGAGTACTGTTGCCTGCGATCCGTTCTGGCTTCAGGACTGCTTTCTGGGAAGTCAGTGTAAAAAAGAAGAGATCATTCTTAGACTCTTCCCAAAACATAACTCTTATTGTTTGTCACTGTTTTTAATCTCCCCTGCTGTTACTCTCCTTAGGAACTGCATTATTTAACTCTATTAAATATTTAGGAGCACAGTATGAGAGGTGCCATACAAAATAAAGTTTTAGTATCCAGCGGATGCATGCGCATATGTATATTATGTGCAGAGACAAACACACAGCCCAGAGAAAGATTGTTACTCCAGTGACATCGTATCATCTGTCTGAGCTCACTTCTCAACCTTCTTCCCTCTCTGGCCTGGGTCTTGCATGGCTAGTTCTGGCTTTCTGCCCTCCAAGTAAAATGGTAAGAGTCAAGTCACAGAGAACACATCACTGTGTCCAGCGTTATAGAGTCCCTCTTGAAAAGGGGCGAAGGTTGGGGACACCTCCAGTTCTGTGCCTGCAGATGCATTCCTTTCTGGAGTAGCAAACACAACCAGACCCAAGGGGGCAAAGTTGGTATGTGACAGAGTTAAAAACAGAATTGTATGTTTGCTCACCTCTAGTTGAAGTGTTCCTGCGGTTACCTCCCAACTCCTGGAGTTAATGTTGTCCTCCTTGACTTTTCAATGTGTAACAAGTCCTCTAAGGGGCGCTGTTGGCCAGGGGCGCTGAGGTGACTCCAGGCAGGGAGAACAGGCCCTGCTGACTTTCTGTAAATCACCCTCATAACACCAGCATGTGGGCCTCATTCTTCCTCTTTTCTGGGTGATTTTTCACTTGCCTGCCTTCATGTATGTAAGTGTTGAGCCCTAGCAAATAGCTTTGGTACTACAAATATTGGTGTACCTACTCATTTTTTAACCAATATACATTGAGCCAAATTTGTTGCCAGAGATTGTTTTAGTGACTGAGAATAGAACACTAAATGAAAGAAACAAGGTTTTCATTCTCCAGATTCGAGTGGAGGAGACAAATATTAATGAAATGAATGTATAAATGAATGAGTGCTACTAAGAGCATTGAGAGCACAAGGTGGGAAGCTTGGGACAGGTGTGTTGAATGAGTGAATGTGACTAAATAAGTGGGTGTGTCTCTGAATGAGGTGAAAAGATTACTCCTTAACACTCTGTGGGTAATAGGAAGAATGATAAATGGAGACTATAAAGTCAGTATGGAGCTAAGCAAAATAATATGGTGTAATGTCACCGAAGTAGGCAGAATAATGGTTTCCTTGGAAACTGAAAATACAGTATCTTACGGGCAAAAGGGACTTTCACAATTCCAGGCAAGGTAAGGACCTTGAGATGTGGAAATTATCCTAGGTTACCTATGTATCTATATAGGCCCAACCTAATTGCATGGACCCTTAAAAGCAGGAGGCCTTTCCTGGCTGTGGTCAGGATGAGAAATGTGACCACAGAACAGTTTCGTAGAGATAACAGCATAAGAAGGACTCAAAGTGTTGTGGCTAGTTTTGGAGATGAAGGGAAGGGTCCATAACCCAAGGAATGCTGTTGACTTTGAGAAGCTAGAAGAGGTGAGGAAACAGAGACTCCTCCAGAGTCCTGAGCAAGGACATGGTTCCACTGCAAACACTTCAGTTTAACCCAGTGAGACTGGTGTGGACTCCTGGCATGCGGAACTGTAAGATAGTATATATCTGTGTTGTTTCAAGCCAAGCAGTTATTGGTACTTCGTTTAAGTGGTAAATGAAACACCTATAATCTCCAGTGACTATGAAGACTATAGGATAAGATCATCATTCTTTTCACTTATTCCTATTTGTCCTGATTTTTCTTTTCTGGTAACATATTTTTTTTTTTTTCTCTTCCAACAGGCTTCTGCTTTTCAGCCCCACAATCCTTCTGAAAAGGATTAGGGTTAACCCATGATGTGGATGTGTTATGTTCCTCTTCTCACTGGAAGAAGTTGTGCATGAATACCAGACTGCCGCCATTAGATCTATTTTTTAAAATGGCATCTCATTTTTTAAAAATATGTTTTTATTGATTTTAGAGAGAGAGGAAGGGACAATAAGAGAGAGAAAGAGAAACATCAATTGTTTGCCTCCTGTACACACATTAACCAGGAATCAACTCACAACCTGGGCATGTGCCTTGACTGGCATTGAACTGCTACCTTTTGGTCCATGTGGCCCAACCAACTGAGCCACAGCAGCCAGGATTGCTGCCATTAGATCTCAATGAGCCACTGGCAACACTTTTATTTGGGAAATTAAAGTGTTTGAAAGCACTACATTTTCCCTTAGCTTGACTTGAGGAATAATTTTCTTCTGTTAAAAAAAAAGACTAGTGTTTTGTTTCAGTAATACATTGTGTTTTAAAAATGCAGTTTTCTTTATTTAATATGCATTGGAAATTAATTTTTTTTCTATCTGCTCTGCATGGTATAAAATGTGTATGTAATTTTTTTATTTGTTTGTCTTCATTTGCTTATATGTTTATTGTCCATTCTCTCACATGTTTTCAGAGCATATAAAATATTAAAGCTTTAAGAGGTTAAATATATTGATTGGACTTTAAAAAAATCACATTTTAGAGTAACAGAATCATACACTCCCCAAAGTGTTTTAAGTACTAAATTATCGTGTTTTGTTTCACTTAAATTGGTTCTTTCTCTATATTTTACAGAGAAAAAACTGAACTTTGCCTTGCTAAATACAATAAACAAAAAACATTGTTGGGGTCTAGCCCCAGCAGGTCCAGGCATTCCCAAAGGTGAGGACCGAGTGAGAGAAGAAGGAATGACACGGAGGCAGCATTCAGTTGATCAGCATAGCCAGGTTCTCTCTTTATTGTCCTGTTACATCTGTATTTATACCATTTGATCCTATAAGCATGCCTCTATAATCACATCATGGTATGTTTTGGGTAACCTTCTAGAGTTCCTTGTTTCATTTCCATAGTTTCTTATCTAACCTTTAACAAAAATCCTGTCTCTATCTAGTTCTGTTAATTTTAATCTTGTCTAGGTTAATCTGTTCCATTATAAGGGCTATTCCAAGGTCGCTGCTGTACTGATAAACTACAAGGAAGTGACTAAAGGAGATTCTCCTACCCAGTAAAGGTTATGTCCTCCCAGACTAGCTGCTTGCCTTCCCTGGGACTGCCCTGTGTTGGTGGATCTCCAGGGGTATAGGCTTTGGTGCTTTCCTTGGTGGGCAGATGTGGGCCCAACAAGTCCCAAATTTATTGCCAACAGTCTTAGTCCAAGTTCTTCATAAGTCCTTCCTCGGGGAGGTGGCCTTGGCTAGAACACATAGCGCTAAGAAGGGGAGCAAACATATTAAGAACAGTATGCCAGGTCCCTTGAAACATAAGCTGTGCAGATGTTTCTGCCCTGCAGCGACTGTGTCAAGCAGCAAGGGTGGACCGGCTTCCCGCAAAACATTGTGAGACATTTCTGTGTTTTGCATGTGCTATTTATTGCTGGAACTAAACTAATATTTATTGATTCTCAGATGAACACTTTATCCAGAATGCACAGCAGTTCATAATTATCATATAACATATATATTGTGTAGTGCTGTCTTATTTATTTTCTGAATTTGAATTGGGCTATGGTCTGATTTAAGAACAGCATTTGACCTAAGACTACCCACAGATACTCCTGAATATAACCCGTGGCCCTTATTACCCTATCATACACATTGAAGGGCCAAGTTATACTTTTGAAGAGATTGATAGAATTGTATGTTCTCTCTCTCTCTCTCTCTCTCTCTCTCTCTCTCGTCTCTCTCTCTCATCTATCTATCTCTTTACATATCTATCCATCTATTGTACTTGGACACTTAACCCCTTGTGTGCCTTTTTTCTATTTTGTTGAAAATTGCTTAAATAACCCTTTTCCAAGGGCCTACCTGTGGTCGGCAAACTGCGGCTCGCGAGCCACATGTGGCTCTTTGGCCCCTTGAGTGTGGCTCTTCCTAAGCCTTAGGAGTACCCTAATTAAGTTAATAACAATGTACCTACCTATATAGTTTAAGTTTAAAAAATTTGGCTCTCAAAAGAAATTTCAGTTGTTGTACTGTTGATATTTGGCTCTGTTGACTAATGAGTTTGCCGACCACTGCACCAGTGGTTCTCAAACTTCTGGACCTTTAAATACAGTTCCTTATGTTGTGACCCAACCATAAAATTATTTTCATTGCTACTTCATAACTGTAATGTTGCTACTGTTATGAGACATAATGTAAATATCTGATATGCAGGATGGTCTTAGGCGACCCCTGTGAAAGGGTTGTTCGACCACCAAAGGGGACTCGACCCACAGGTTGAGAACTGCTGGCCTAGACCCTTATAAGCCTCAGCAGAACTTCCCTGAACACCTGGCATCCTCAGTTGGATTACACTGCCTGGTCTTGTCTACCTGGTCACCCCCAGTAAAGGCCAAGCCTTAGGCAAACAGACATGTGGCAAGTCAGTGCTGTCATGACCCCACTGATGGAAGTGCTGGCCCACTTTCGGCTGCAGAGAAAAAGGTCTCAGCATTCTGAAGATTTCCCCTCTCTGTCTCAACACTTCCAGAACTTGCTTGGGACAGGTCAGAATCTGAACACCTTTATGCTTTTACCTGGCTACTTATTTTCTCCTTCATTTTCTGGTGAGAAATGAACAGCAGCTTAAGTGTGCATTTGGATTTTTTTAACACCCTGTGTATCTATAGAAATGTTTACTTATATGACAAATAAATGTTCTAGATCCACTTTTAGAGGTAGATAAATGACAGACAGATGATGATGATAGATAGATAATAGATGATAGATAGATAGATAGATGATAGATGATAGATGATAGATAGATGATAGATAGATGTATCTTGTGAAAGAGAATGATCTTATGAAGAGACAATCCTTCTATATTATTTTCTCAATGCCTTTGCATTTTCTAAATAGTGTTTTCTTGCCTGATAGAAGCACAATTCTCTTATATTCTTGGTAGACTCATCCATAGACTCATCCACCACTTAATCATGTTAGCAATATAGCCACATTTTAGCAAAATCAGACATAGGTTAAAAAATGAACCAAATTCCCATGCCTAAAATTATTGCTTTTAGTGAGTTGGATGCATTTGTGTCATATAGCTATCATATGACACAAATGTGTCCAAGTCACTATCTATAGATACAGATATCTATATCTATATTATTCCAATACCTATAGTTATACCTATCCATAAATATAGGTGTCTATGATTTTGCTATAAGGATCGTTGGTCATTCTTTTTCATTATACAAATATGAATGTTCATTGCACAATATTTATAAAATGAATAACATTATATAAACAAAACACAAGTCACATTTACTTAAATATCTAAAAGAGATGATAATTATTACAATTTTCTTCCATTTCTCTTGAGATTTAGAGCCATGAAGAATTTTTACACACACACACACACACACACACACACTAACTACAATATCTTTGGACCATGAGTTGTTCCAGTCATAAAATAAAAATTAATTAAAATATTGTGTCCTATCAGTGCTAATGTTTTTTGTAGGAGAGGGGAATGATATCATATTAGTCATTAAAAATCATTATTTTTTTTAGCAGATGCTAAAATCCTTGTTAATTTTCTATAGATGTAATGCCTGGAAACCTAGGTGCATTAAGTCAAGAACACAGTGGGATTGTTGATAAATATTTGGGATCATTGGGTCAAGGATTCATTGGCAAAATCTGAAACATAGTCATGAAATATGAATTGTGCAATTCCTCAATTCACTGTGTTTTATCTCCAGATTAGGGAGATAGACCAAATTTAAGATATATTCTAGTAAGGACCGTGACCTTGATAAAGCTATTCTTTATTATCCTCTGGGTTAATGTATAGGATAAAAGTAGTTTCAAGCCAGTACCAATGAAAGGTATCATAAGATATCAGATTAAAGAGCAGAGGACTCACAGGTTTAAATTAAAGTGAGTGACTTTACTAGTAAAGTGATTGTTAATGAATGATAAACTTTCATGGGTCTACTATGTGCCATAAGAAAACCTGATAATCAAATCTGAGTAAGCTGTGGAATTATAGCTATGTTTTACAACATTATTTCTTCTGCTTTTCTGTTTCCTATTGGTGTCATACTTTTTTTTAAAATATATTTTATTGATTTTTTAAAGAGAGGAAGGGAGAGAGATAGAGAGTTAGAAACATCGATGAGAGAGAAACATCGATCAGCTGCTTCTTGCACATCTCCCACTGGGGATGTGCCCGCAACCCAGGTACATGCCCTTGACCGGAATCGTACCTGGGACCTTTCAGTCTGCAGGCTGACACTCTATCCACTGAGCCAAACCGGTTTCAGCTATTTTTTTTTTTTTTAATTTATCAATTAATGTTAGAGTGGTGAAGGGAGGAGAGTTGGGGTGGATTTGTTGTTCCACTTATTTATGCATTCATTGGTTAATTCTTTTATTGACTTGGCAGAGGATCAGACCCACAACCTTGTTGTATAAGGATAACACTCTAACCCAGTGGTTGGCAAACTCATTAGTAAACAGAGCCAAATATCAACAGTACAATGATTGAAATTTCTTTTGAGTGCCAAATTTTTTAAACTTAAACTATATGGGTAGGTACATTGTTATTAACTTAATTAGGGTCCTCCTAAGACTTAGGAAGAGCCACACTCAAGGGGCCAAAGAGCCGCATGTGGCTCGTGAGCCTCAGTTTGCTGACCACTGCTCTAACCAACTGAGCTACCCGGCCATGTAGTCAATGTCATATTTATCACAAAGTTGAAATATCTTTAATTGATTTCATTTGTCACTGTTTCTTTTCTCCACTGACCTCCCACCCCTTGAAGCTTTATATTATCTTATAGAGCCCCCAAATTTTCTATTTTAAATCCTGGAGTGTGTTTCTGACCATTGATGAAATCTTAATTATTTTCTTCAATATTATGTAAAACATATGCAATTTAAAAAACATTTATCTTTATTGTTGAAAGTGTTACAGATGTTCCTTTTTCCCCATTGACTACCCTCCTCTTCACTCCCATTCCCTCCCCACAGATATGCAATTTTTAAACTTACTATAAATTTTGATCAAATTAACCCGACAAAGATGGTGGGTTAATTTGTATACGCAGGTGCCCAGTGGCCTAGGTCCCAGGAACATCCTAGGGACCCAGGCAGCTCAGAGCCTGCAGGCCCCCGTATAGTCCCTGAGAGGCCTTGGTCCAAGAACACCCCTAGCCACTCCTGGCCTACTGGCCTTGGCACTGTGGGGGCAGGGGAGCAGAGGCCTGAGCAGGGCCAGAGAGGAGTGGGGGGCCCTGCCCTGTGGGAAACTGTTTATTGCCTTCACTATCTGATAAGCATAGACAGAGAACTCCCGGAACCGCCCCCCCCCACCCCCCCACCCCAAGGCTGAGTGCCTTTGAAGCCCTAGCAAAGGTCGGAGCTAGGTGCCACCTCTGTTTGTCCAGACAATGGTAGCTGAAACTACTCCCCCATTTATTATTATGTAAATCCTTGCTGATGGGCTAGTCCGCTTGTTACTAGGGGGTCACCTGCCTAAGGGCTATGCTATGGGTGCATCCCAGATCAATAAAAGCTTGGTGAGGCCTGAGCAAGGAGGAAGTCCTTCGGGACCTGCCGCCTGGTCCCCCAATATTGCAAAATTATCTCGTGTCTTTTTCTCTCATTTGCTGTGCGGCTCCTCTTTCAGATACCGAACCCTACTCCACGCGGGACTTGGAAGGAAACACTCAACATCTGGCGCCTGACGGGTAATCTGGAAGTGCAGGGCTCGCTGGAGCGAGAAAAGCAAGTGGAAAACTCACCGAAAAAAGCTGAGGGGAAGTCTACCGCGTGCAATGCCCAGGATCAACTACAGAAGCCCGGGTCTATAAGTACACTGGGAATGTTTTCTCAACCAGGCTAACAAACGGGGCAGGATTTGGCCTTAAAAAAGTAGATTCAGCTTTAAAAAGGTATATTTGGCTTTTAAAAAAGTAAGAAACTTTATTATAGACTTTTGATTTGCATGTTTAAAGTATTAAAATTTTAGAAGGTAATCTTTTACAGTTTTTGCATGTTATTATAGAACATAACCCTTGGTTTCTTGAAAAAGGTACATTAGATCTTAAAAGTTTGCCAAAAAGTTAATCAGAACTTGCCAAAAATTGTTTCCCCTTGTGGAACATGGCATTTCATTTCCTAGAGCCTTTAGGAGAGGTCAAGGAGGATGGATCTCCTCCCCCTTGCACCCTCCGCTCCTTAAGAGGAGCAGAAAGAAAAGAAAAAAAAAAAAAAAAAAAGGGAGGAATGGCCTTCATGGCTCCCTCCACCTCCATGTCCTAATCCTGAAATGTTTAATTCTCTGTTAATAGAATCACCTGTGCAAAAAAGCCAAATTATAAAGAAATTGGAATATTAAAAGGTACTTTTTAAAATCAGGCTGAAAAAAAAAAAAAGTGCCATGGTTGTGTTTTCTTACCCAAATTAAAATCTTAATTTGTATTTGGAATCTATCTGTAATAAGAAATGAAACCCCGCTGCCGAATCTCTCTCTGGTTTGGAGAGATTCAAAGGTGGCAGGAGAGCGCAGAGCTATAAGCTCTCCCGCAATGAGATTACTTAATGTTCTGTTTAAAAACTACCTGAGAACATGTTGGGAAGTGCAAAGTCTAGCCAATGTCACCTTGGGTACTAGCCATTGCTTTAGAAAGCGAAATAGGAAAAAATTTAAAATGTCTTTTTCTATTAAGCATGACTTTGGGAAAAGTACGCCATCTGAGTCATTTGCTGAAACTTCCCCCAAAGCAGGATGTGGGGGAAGGGAAGAAGGGAACACGTGGCGACCCAGATGGGACGTCCCCTCCCCAAGTATTTTAAAATTAAAGTCCTTCTTGTAATTGAATAGCTTTTACTAATTCATAAATGCATCCGGGATTTCTGAGCACATGTAAAGGGAAAAGGCCAGTTTCAAAACGAGTGTGCATAGTTTTGAGCTGAACTTGACATTTTGCTGTGTACAGAATAAAATCCCGAGACTGTTTTGGCCTTAAAAATGGCAAAGTTGAACCTAAGAAAGAAATACAGGCTGGTTTCCCAAGGCCATTTAAAGTAGCTCTTTTGAAATTTCCCGCCCTGAGGCAAGTACCACCAGGAAGTTGATAGTCAAGTTTACATGTGAATAGCTATGGTTTTGCTTCTTGACTTCCCCAGAAGGAAAATTGTGACCATTTTGAAATTTAGCAGCTATGCCAGGCTTATTGGCTGGAAACTTAAAACTTTTAAGTTCAAATCATCTAAAAGTATTGAGATTTATAATACTGAAATGTTGATCTGAGTATGCCTAGTATGAAGTCTAGAAGATAAAAGTTAATATATTAATTGAAAATGCCTTATATTTTATTTGAAATGTATCCTTAAATGCAAAAGTATTGATTTGAAAAATGCTAAGTATTTAATTTTCTACCTAAGATTTAAAGCTCTGAAAGTTTAAAATGCAAATTGAATCAGGAAAAATTAATTAAATATCTAATGTATAACTTGTTTTTGAAAAAAATAAAATGTGTTTTCTCTTAAATGATTAGGAATTCAAAATATATTACTTCTTGGTCTGATTTAAAAAAAGAGGATTAATTTTATGACCTCAACTGAAATTTTTAATACAAAAACCAGTTTAAATTTAACTGATATCTCTTAATAATTATAATAAGTATATAATTTTTAAATCATTATATATATATATATATATATATATATATATATATATATATATATTTGATGGTCTTTCAAGTTGGATTTCAAAACTATAACCAAGGAATGACTTTGAGAAATTTCACGGGCCCTGAAATGTTTTTAAAAGTTTATTCTCTTTTTTTAAAGGACACTTGAAATCACATGGAAAGCTTTATCAAATAAAAATTAATGAATATATTTTAAGTTTTTGCCTCTGAGAAATGGCAAAACAAGTTATTTTGTTTAATATTTCTTAAAATACAGCAGTGAAATTTTAAGATGTAATTTGAAATAACAACAGCTCCTCACTACTGCATTTTAAATTAGGCTGGAAGTGGGGCAGCGTTTGTACCTCGTGTATCAGACATAAAACTTTACTAAATTTACTAATCTTTGTTGTTACGGAGTGAGTTCCCCAGAGACAGACCACCGACTCATAATTAGTTAGAGCAAGCAAACATTTATTGATTACAGATTCGAATCTGGGCCCCTGCTGTAGCTGACACAGCAGCAGGCAATTTCGGGGTGAAGGGCGAAGGGCGGAGGGGCAGTCCCTCCTTTTGTCACCCCTCCTGACCTTGGCGGATCTGTCCTATTCCTATTGTTTGGCTACTGAACTAACAGCCCACCCCCCCGGGCGAGGGCCAGGCAGAATTCCTGCTGTTTTTCAGGCTATTCTTCTCCCTGATAAGCTTTGCTCAACTTCCTTCATTCCCCAGACGGCACCCTTATCTTGACTTGTTTTTCAAGTCTGGTCTTCACCTATGTCTGATTCAAGTTACAAGCTATGCTCAGTACTTTTCCACCCTGGCTGAGCCCCCCACCCTGCGATTTCTATCTCATTCCCCACTCCTCTTACGGGGGGGGGGGGGGGAATCAAACCTTTGATTCGCTCTCACTCTACTGGTCCATAGCGAGATTTTGGTACTGGACACGGAGAGCAAGGATCTTAAGGTCCTGAGTCCTGGCTTGAATCATGTTAGCTATCGACCTAAAAATGCAGGGGGCTATAGTTAACATTAGTATAAGTCTTCTATGATTCCTAACCCTGACACAATCCTCCATACATCAGTCCCCCCTCCCAGCACATTCTGTAACATTCTGTAACCCTTCCATGCCGCAGTCCCTCACCCTAACACATTTGTAAGCAATTGAATCCTAGTAAAGTAAAAATCTTCTAAAAAGTTACTGATGGCTTCCCATGATCCCTCTGTATATGCAAATAAGCCGAAAGGGAATGCTGTTTAAAAATATTATTTTAAATTTAATAAAAAGGAGAAATTTTAATATTTTGAAATATCTTCCACTAATATTTACAGGATAATCTAATGATTTGCTGTTAAAATACCAAATCTGAAAATAAGTACAGTCACCATAAATGTCTTATGACTTTGACTTGAAATACATGGCCTTGCGGCACTATCAGTCAACATCCAAGAAGTAACCCTATAGTTAGTTGGTGTAAAAAAGAAAGATTTTTCTTTTTTAAGTTAAAATTTTCCAAATATAATCCAGCAGGAAGAAGACAAACCGGACAACCAACAGCCCAGAGACCACCTGGGGCACGGTAAAGTGAAGTATGGTAATAATTAATTCAGGTAAAAACTATAAGTTTCATATGTCTTAGAAGGCACATTTTTCCTTTATCTGGTAAGGACAGCACAGTCAGAAGGCTCCAGTTAGCATGTCAACTCAGTGTTCTGGAGACCCAAAACTGTAATTTAGATAAAGTGCCTGCCTAAGTTTAACCTAGGTCACCAAGGACTGTAGATAATGTGTTCACCCAAAACTGTAATTTAGATAGCATACTGTCTCTGCTTCTGTAAATTTCTTTTTTGGAAACTAGGTTCCTCATTCCAAACCTTGAGTTTAAAATTAAGTTGTCATGACCTAGAACAAAGAATATTCTTACATGGTATTATTCGACAAGTTTTATTAACAATTTTTGATGCTTTACAACAGTATATTGTGCATTTATCCCAAACAAATTTACAAATGAATTTGAATGTTTTACATGAAGGGATTTATTCCTTTCCACTGTGTGGAGGGCCTCCTGGGGAAGGCACTTAAGCATTCTGTATTGACCTATCTTGACTTTTTTTGCCTACAGCTGTTACCTGAGCGCTCGATTCAAGCTGGGACCATGAAAAGCTGGTACCATGGATCTGTCTCTTGCCCAATGGCGTAAGCTGAGCCCTCTCTGGAGAAGAAACCTGGGTTCCCTATGATCAATGCCGGGGCCCCGCCAGCAGGCGAGGGGTTCCAAAGGCAGTTGCTGGGCATGGAGGCCAGAGGGACATAGGTTAACAAGGAGACAGAACTGAACCTCACATCACCCTACTTGGCCCAAAGATGGTTGGTAGTCAATGACGGGTAAGACCCCACAGGGTGAGGAGACCTAAGACAGGCACAGCCGGGGGCCAGTAGGAGAAAACTTGGGGTGCAACAAAGGTGGGGCACAGACCCCCCCCCAATGGTGCACGGGCTTGAACACTCGCCCCTTCTGAGGAAGGTCTCCTTTCCCCATGGCTGCTTCTTGCTTCCCATGCCCAGCCCAGATCAGGAACCAAATAACAGAAGAGATTTGGTCCAGCTGAAATCAGAATCCAGATAAATGGAGGCTTGGCTAACAGACCCTATGTCTAAATCTAGCCTAACAACAGGAATGCTCAGAGCCTTCACAAGGATGTAAAGTGATCCTTTTCATTAATATTTACAGTGTAAATTAAGATTATTGTTAAAATATTAAATTTGACAGCAAAATAGTTTTCAAATTAATTAAATTCAAGTTTTCAAATTAATTAAATTTGGCTAATTTGAAATAAGTAATTATTCAAAAAGTATTAACAAAAATTTTCATTTCATGGTAAACATGCTATGAACCTAAAGCATGTTCAGGTTCATTTTTTTGCATGCAAAAATTAATATTTAAAGCTATCTAGACTGCATTATAAAATTTCCAAGAAGTCTCCTAATTAAATAAAAAAAAAAGGGGGATAGTGGAAAAATGTAGTGGAAGAATACCATGTAAGAAAAAAGATCCTGTAACTAAATTACATTTAGAGAAAAAAAATTTTTCGTTTATAATGCTAATAGTGAGACACCCAGAAAAAACACACATTATGCCAGGGTAAGCCAGGGAAAGATCATTTTAAAGAAAAGACCCCAAGTAAGGTTTTTTTTTTCCTTTAACCTTTGGTCGAGAATATGTTTGTATACTTTCAGAGAACAGCTACAAGACCATGTGGATTCCTATAACAACGGATCACAGAAAGCCAGCCACAAAGACAGAAGAGACAGTTCAGAGATGGAGATGGTGGAAGACACCTTGCCATGCTAGCAGTCAGCAGCTGTGCGTCACTGCAGGTTGCCAGACCAGACCAGAAAGGACCAGACTTGCATTTTCCACCATCTAGAACCAACATTTCATTGCTGGCATGTACACATGAACTTTTGGACAATGAAATATGGAATCAGAACTTTTGTTCATTGAAATTGGGACCTGATTATTTTTTAAAGAAAAAATAAGGGGGAGATGTGGGAAACTGTTTATTGCCTTCACTATCTGATAAGCATAGACAGAGAACTCCCCGAAACCACCCAAAGGCTGGGTGCCTTTGAAGCCCTAGCAAAGGTCGGAGCTAGGCGCCACCTCTGTTTGTCCAGACAGTGGTAGCTGAAACTACTCCCCCATTTATTATTATGTAAATCCTTGCTGATGGGCTAGTCCGCTTGTTACTAGGGGGTCACCTGCCTAAGGGCTATGCTATGGGTGCATCCCAGATCAATAAAAGCTTGGTGAGGCCTGAGCAAGGAGGAAGTCCTTCGGGACTTGCCGCCTGGTCCCCCAATATTGCAAAATTATCTCGTGTCTTTTTCTCTCATTTGCTGTGTGGCTCCTCTTTCAGATACTGAACCCTACTCCACACAGAACGTGGAGGGAGTCTTACTCGACACTGCCCAACCCTGGCAGAGGCTTGATCAGAGCTGGGGGGCCCTGCCCAAGCTTTGGCAGAAGCTTTATCGGAGTCAGAGAGCCCTGCCCAAGCAGGGTTAATTTGCATACTCACTCCTGATTGGCTGGTGGACGTGGCTAGTGGGCATAGCAGAGGTGCGGTCAATTTGCATGTTTCTCTTTTATTAGATAGGACTAGAGGCCCAGTGTGCAAAAATTTGTGCACTTGGGGGGGGGAGGGGGGATCCCTCAGCCCGGCCTGTGCCCTCTCGCAGTCTGGGACCCCTTAGGGGATGACCACCTGCTGGCTTAGGCCTGGTACCCAGGAGATTGGGCCTAAGATGGCAGTCAGACATCCCTCTGGCAGCCCGGCAGACCTCAGGGGATGTCCACTTGCCAGCGGGGAGCAGGCCTAAACTGCAGTTGGACATCCTTAGCGTTGCTGAGGAGGCACGAGAGGCTACCACCACCACTGCTATACTGGCAGCCATCAGCCTGGCTTATGGCTGAGCAGAGCTCCTCCCATGTGAGAGCGCCCTGACCACCAGAGGGCAGCTCCTGCATTGAGCGTCTGCCCCCTAGTGGTCAGTGTGTGTCATAGTGACCAGTCATTCCCAGTCCTTCTGCTGTTAGGGTCAGTTTGCATATTACCCTTTTACTAAATAGGATAGAGGCCTGGTGCTTGGGTGGGGGCCAGCTGGTTTGCCCTGAAGGGTGTCCTGGATCAGTGTGGGGGTTCTGCCGGGGTGCCTGGCCAGTCTGGATGAGGGGATGATGGCTGTTTGCAGCTGGTCACAACCCCTTCAAGGTGGCCATCCCCACTGGGGTGCCTTGCCAGTCTGGGTGAAGGGCTGAGGGCCGTTTTCAGGCTGGTGGGTGACTGAAGCTCCCAACCTCTCCTTTTTTTCTTTTTTTTTTAATTCTTGGATTTATTTACCTTCTATGGCTGTCACTGGAGCTGAGAGCTGGCTTTAGCTCTGAGGCTCAGCTCCAGCTCTGAGACCTCTGCTGCTGAAAGCAGGTATCTGGGTTTGTTTGGCTTCTATAATTGAAACACTGTTGCAGCTCCAGCTCTGAGGCCCGATTGGCTGAAAGCAGGTTTCTGGGGTTTGTTTAGCTTCTATAATTGCAACATTGTTTCTTAGAGTGCAGCTCAGAGGCCGGCAGCAGCAGACAGGGAGCCTTCCTCCATCACTGGAGCAAGCAAGCCTCCTGTTCGCTTCAGCTGCCTGGCTGCCAGCTGCCATCTTTGTTGGCAGTTAATTTGCATATCTCACTGAATAGCCAATGGGAAGGGTGTCGGAGTTACGGTTAATTACCATGTTTGTCTATTATTAGATAGGATATTATACACACACAAACACACACATTTTAAGTTATAGTTTCCATGGAGTCCAATTCCCCCATTTTCTGCAAATAAACCTGAATTCTGGATACTGGTATGATGTGTCTGTTTTATCTGTAATGAATATTATTTTATTGGATATATCCCTCGCACCAGCATGTCAGTATCTATCTAGATTGGCATGTTTAGTCCAATATATTTGATGTCTCATATGTTAATGCCATTTTGTTACTTGACAGAACAGAAATCAGAGTTGTCACTTTAAAATTTGTTATAAATCCATTAACTATTAATACTGCTGGTAATTAATTCACCCAATTCTCAATCGTGAAAAAAATTATATGATATTTTGTCAAATTATTAAAACTGAAAAACATTACATGTATCATCTATTTTTAAGTTAGCCAGGTTCAGCGACCTGTCAAAAGATTAATTGAAGCTCATTTGTTCTTTATTTGATCCTTTATATTGGACCCTGTGTTTCAACTTCCAGATGCGCCTATGTGCCCAGACAACCAAGGGGTCCAGACTGCCTGTCACCACTTGAGCCAATGAAGCAGAGACAGATCTGAATCATATATGAGCGTTTACTCCAATACTGCCGGCAGGGTGGGAGAGCAGTTGGTCACCTACAAAAATCTGCTCTGACCCCTTCCCCCTGCCCCTTGCCAGTGGCTGGTTATATACACATAAGGGAGAAGACAGCTACAGGCAGCTGTGAGCTACAAATGTAACATGGAACGAGGAGGGTAGAGTCTACAGTCTGGTCTTCAGAAGCTCAAAATCAGATAACATGGTGACTAATCTTCTGTGATGTTACAAACTCAGCCTGTCCCTGGGACCAGCTAATGGCCAGCATCCTGAGAAAAACTCCCGAGTGGGTCGGGGTCTGGGCACAGCAACCAAATCAAAGTGTGTCCTGTCCTTGTCTGTTCTCAAAATGTATTCTTTTTTCTGAGTTATGGACCCATCAAGGCATATTATCTTTTTAAAGCCTTGATTCATCCTCCAGTTTCCAGGTTCTGTAAGAAAACTTTTTATCTATAGTTAGTAAGGTGAATAATTATTAGACAACTATGGCTCTATTCTCATTACATGTCCTTCCCCTCTCTCATTTTGATATTTTGTTTCTTTTTTATAATAAGTTATTTTCTGGGTATTTATACTTTCTAAACAATTGCTATTTGAATTGTTAATGTTTGTTTTGACTGTTTTGTTTTTTTCCTCTAATCTAATGTACAGGTCTGTAGTTGCAAATTATTTTTTTTTTTAAATCATCATCACCATCACCATAACATTTGCTGTTCTGCATTCCTCTAACCCAGGGGTGTGCAAACTTTTTGACTCGAGGGCCACAATGGGTTCTTAAGCTGGACCAGAGGGCTGGAACAAAAGCATGGATGGAGTGTTTGTGTGAACTAATATAAATTCAAAGTAACCATCATTACATAAAAGGGTACCGTCTTTTTTTTTTTTTTTTTAGTTGTATTCATTTCAAACGGGCTGGATCCAGCCCCTGGGCCGTAGTTTGCCCACGGCTGCTCTAACCTCTTTAAAAAAAAATGCTCTTTATTTGTTCTGGCAGGTTTGACTCAGTGGATAGAGCGTTTGCCCACAGACTAAAGGGTCATGGGTTCAATTCCAGTCAAGGGCACATACCTCAGTTGAAGCCTCACTCAACCCCTGGCCCTGGTCAGGGTGTGTGCCAGTGGCAACCAATCAGTGCATCTGTTTCACATTGATGTTTCTCTCTTTCTCTGTCTCTTTAGAAAAATCAATGGAAAAATATCCTTGGGTGATGATTAACAACAATGAAAGAAGAGGATTTTTTTGGAACAGTTTCTAGGTTTACAGGAAAATGGAGTGGAAAGTAGAATACCCACATGTTCCCTCTTCCTTTTCCCAATTAATAACATTTGTGTTAGTGTAGTATTTTTGTTACAATTTATGTTCCAATAATATTGATACACTAGAGGCCTGGTGCACAAATCCTTCACTGGGGTTGGGGGGAATCCCTCAGGCTGGAGAGATGTCTGCCTTCTGGCTTAGACCACAGCGGGAGTGCCACTCAGCCAGAAGCCAGGCTTTCTGCTCAGGAGCTGTGAGCCCAGCTTCTGGCTGAGTGGTGCTCCCCCAGTGGAAGCACACTGACCACCAGATGCAGCTCTTGCTTTGAGTGCCTGCCCCCTGGTGGTCACTACATGTCATAGTGATCGGTCTTTCCCCAGTTCAGTTGATTTGCATATTAGGGTTTTATTATGTAGGATTATTATTTACTACAGTCTATAGTTTATATAGGGTCCACTCTACCTGTTGTAAATTTTGTGAGATTGTCATATAACACTGTGAGATTTGTTAAATGTATAATGGCATGTTTCTACCATTACAGATGATACAAAATAGTTCCACTTTCATAAAAATCATATCCCACCTGTCTGACCTTCTCCCCATCACCTGGAACCCCTGGGAATCACTGATCTCTTTACATGGTTGGCCTTTTCCAAAATGCCTTACAATAGTCATCATAAAATATGCAACCATTTCAGATTGGCTTTATTCACTTTAAAATATGCATTTAAATTCCCAGCATGTATTCTGTGGCTTGATAGCTCTTCTAGCATCTCTTTCATCTTCTCAATCCCTGATATACAAGGACTTGCAATTCAATTACCTCAGTAGCAGGTTTTCTCAATCTTCTGATTATTCTAGAAGCCACCTTTTTTTTAAAAAAAAAAAAAAATTATATATATATTTTGTTGATTTTTTACAGAGAGGAAGGGAGAGGGACAGAGAGTCAGAAACATCCATGAGAGAGAAACATCAATCAGCTGCCTCCTGCACACCCCCTACTGGGGATGTGCCCGCAACCACAGTACATACCCTTGACCGGAATTGAACCTGGGACCTTTCAGTACGCAGGCCGATGCTCTATCCACTGAGCCAAACTGGTTAGGGCTCAGCCACCTTCTAATGTTAACTTTCATAATATCCCTTGAAATAAATTTACCTTTCTTAGTTTTTATTTTCTATTTTCCCATATTTGTTCTTTAGAAAGCAAGTAGACTGCATATGTTCTAGGTCAGTGATGGTGAACCTTTTGAGCTCAGCATGTCAGCATTTTGAAAAACCCTAACTTAACTCTGGTGCCGTGTCACATATAGAAATTTTTTTGATATTTGCAACCATAGTAAAACAAATATGTATATTTTTGATATTTATTTTATATATTTAAATGCCATTTAACAAAGAAAAATCAATGAAAAAATGAGTTCGCGTGTCACCTCTGACACGCATGTCATAGGTTCACCATCACTGCTCTAGGTCTTTGAGTACACCGTTTTTATTTGATGCCATAGAAATTGAAGTTGTTGAACGGTTATGGGATGTTGGAGAATGTCTTTGAGCGTTCCTAATAAGTTTCACCTAATTTCCTCTCTCAGGGAGGCAATACTTTGCTGGGAATAAACAAGGCCCTAAGTTCAACTCTGTTGGTAAAACAGCTGCTTTCCTCCCCAGGCCTGAGGACAGCAGCAGCCAGCCATCAGTGTCTGCTCGCACCATGATAAGGAGAATGCTGGCCTCTGTGGCTATCATAAACGAGAAAAAGTGCTCAGAGCTTCTTTAATTAATTGGAAACAGGATGTTATTTATCCCACTGGCATCAGTAACTCTCAAAAAACAGACATTGCCTTCTCAAAGCATCAGGTTGTCTCTTGATAAAACCTCTGCATTCAACCTACTTAAAATTCTCTACTTTTATCAGATATCATTCCTGACTGGCTTACAAATATACATTGGTCATTTCAACTGTTATTATTTTTCCACACATATTGAAGAAAATTATTTAGTTTCTATTAAAAGTTGGGAGGTGTCTGTGATAGGTAGCTCACATTTTTATTTCCTGTATTTACCAAACACCAATGCTTTACAGTTTATTTCATACAATATTTCATAGAATCTCATTATTAAACTTAAAGGTATATATGACTAACCTAAATTTTGTGGACACATTGATATTCAAAAAACTAAATAACCTGAACAATATCACAGAGCAAGAAAATGATCCAAAACAATATTTAAAGACAAATTTATTTTCTTCTAAGACTTTTCACTACCTAGTCTGCAACAGTGAAGTTATGCTGGTAAATATCTCATACATACATGTAACTCAACAGATGAATGCAAAACTAGTGAGGCTGGTGCCAGTGCAACAGGAAAGAGTTTAATTCAGGAGAAACAGGGCCTGAGAGAATGGTGGACTCCCGTCTCAAAGACCTTCTCCCCCGCCTGCTCACACCCCTGCCATTCTTATAAGGATGGGGGCAGCGGGGGGGGGGGGGAGGGCGGGGGGGGGGGCTTCTTTCCTATCTAATTAACTTGCTAGCTTTTGGCTCACCTGGGTTGGTCTCTTCATCTTTCTAGCTTTTGGTGCAGTCAGTGGAAGAACCTCCCCTGGACCAGTCTTGGCCCATCAGGGAGGCTCCCTGGCCCCCTGGCTGACTGTCTACTGAAACAACTTCGCCCTTCAAAACCCTGGACCCTTGTAATCTTACAGGGCAAATGGATGGAGGCCTCATCTTCTTGCTGTCAAAGGGTGTAGTCTTACCTTTCCCTGGGTCCAGAGGTTCTTACTATCTACAGAAAGAAGAGAGGGGTCAAGAATGGAAGGAAGCTGCCCTAGCCAGTTTGGCTCAGTGGGTAGAGTGTCGTCCTGTGGACTGAAAGGCCCCTGGTTCGATTCTGGTCAAGGGCACATGCCCGGGTTGCAGGTTCAATCCCCAGTAGGGGGTATGCAGGAGGCAAGCAATCAATGATTCTGTCTCATCACTGATGTTTCTCTCTCTCTCTCTTCCTCTCCCTTTCTCTCTGAAATCAATAAAAATATTAAATAAAAAAAAGAATGGAGGGAAGCATTTGCATGAGGGAGGAGGACTGCTGCCTTCGGAAGACGGCATATGGGGTGTCTAGGGGACAAGCACAGCTGGTAGACTGCTTCATGTTTCATTGATGTTGCAGGTGAGCTTCCAAGGGAGTCCTCTTGTTTAGATAACAAATCAAGTATTTAGTGGGCTACGCCTAGTAGTGCAGGGGACACTTTAGAGAAGTCCAAAACTGGAGAGACCTAAGGACACCATGATTTAATCCAGAGCTGGCCTTCGGGTGTCACATGCAACAGCTGGATAGATTTGCCAAGGAAGCCACTGTCTAGGAAATGCAGAATAAAATAAAAATATTGCTCCGCTGATTGGGTGGCTCAGTTGTTTGGAGCATTGTCCCACACACCAAAAGGTAGTTGTTTTAATTCCTGGTCAGGACACATACCCAGGTTGGGGTTCAATGCCTGGTGGGGTCACTGTGGGAGTCAACTGATCTATGTTTCTCTCTCACATTGATGTTTCCCTCTCTCTCTCCTTTCTAAAGTTAAAAAAATAAAATAAAAAAGGAAAGAAACATTGCCACTTAGCTTTGGGAGGCACTGTTCCTTTCCGAAAGAGGAATTCTAAGTCTGCTCCGGGAGTGCAGGCCCAGCTTTCCCTTGCTGTAGTAACAGCAGCAGCCAGAGCCTAGTCCTCAGGTGGCACCCACTTGATCAGTGTGTGGTGAGTCTCTAAGGCTTGATTCCTCTGAGCTTTAGGGAAGAGTGTGCTGTCAGCAGGATGTCATCGGGACTGGTCCATTGCTCATCTAACTGCTGTTCAGGACCTTGAGTCTTCCAGGTCTTTAGAAAGACTCGGTTTCCCAGCTGGAACAGGTGTAAGGGCTGGTCAGATGGGTAGAAAGACCTGTATGAGCAAACGTGTGCAAAGTTGTTAGTGTTTGTTCTAGATGTGCATATTGCTTGCTTTTTGATTCATGTGCTAAGTCTAAAGAGGGTGTTTCTAAAACAAAAACTTGGAAGGGTCTAGGAATGCTACCCTAATCTCAGAGCAAGGCGTAAGGAGTGCCAGGTCCCATTTCAAATGTGCTTCCTAGCATATTCTTTGCCAGGGTCTCCTTATTGTGTGTTTTTTTCTCAGTCTTCTCCATAGATTGGGGTCTCCAAGATGCACATAGTTTTCATTGAATCTGTAGTTCCCATCCTATCTTCTGGGAGATTTCTGAAGTGAACGATGGTCCATTGTTGTTTTGAATGCTATAAGGAATTCCAAATCTAGGGATTATTGCTTTGAGTAGAAGTTTTGCTATCTCAGTTGCCTTCTCTGTTCTAGTGGGGAATGCCTGTACCCATCCAGAAAAGGTGTCTACAAAAAAATACTAAAAAATTAAAGTTTCCTGTGGTTTTAAGCATCTGTGTAGTCAACTTGCCTGTCCTCAAACGGGCATATCCCTTTAGATTGCAGTCCCTTTGCAGTCCGGGCTCGTTCTGTCTTAGATTTGTGTTTGGTGCATGTCTGACAGGACAGGCTTGGCTAATCTGAGTGGTCCTTTGTAAATGAGGGCCTTCAAAAGTGGTCTAATGAGGTACATTGCAGCATCTTCCCATAGTGGGTCTTTTCTTATAGGTGCTTGAGGGTGGGATATACAAGAGCTTCAGGGAGTGTAGCTCTTCCATATAAATTAGGATCAGTGTTAGAGAACCGCCATTCATGGCCCATTCCTTGTTTCATTCTGTGCAATGGGGTTTAAATTGTGACAAGTCCAGGTGGAGAATTAAAGCCCCAAGAAGTGGTGGCCATCAGGCAGCTTGCCCTGCTGTTTATCCGCAGGTTGGTTTCCCTGGCTTGTTTTGGAACTGTCGTTCTGTTGACCTGGCCAGTGCATCCTGTCAATCTGGATCAGTAGATTCACTGCCTCTGGCAGTTTTTTTTTTTTCTTGTTTGTTTGTTTTTAAAGACTAGTTTATTGATTTTTATAGAGAGGGAAGGGAGAGGGGTAGAGACACATTGTGAGAGTGCAACACCAATCAGTTGCCCCTTACCGAGCCTGCAACTCAGGCATGTGCTCTTGACGGGGAATTGAGACAGCAACGTCCTGGAGCACAGGAGGTCACCCAATCAACTGACAACACAGGCCAAGGCATTCCCTAGCGACTGTTAAATCTCTTTTGCACTTTTTATATCGGGAGGTGTCTAGGGACCCCCTGGGCCTCCAGATTCATAACCCCTTTCTACCATTTCTATCCTTTTTATTTAATTGTTTATTTTGAGTTCTGGGCAGTGCTTTCTCCATTGGCCCTCCTCCTTGTAACAGGCACATTGAATAGCACCTGGTGGGGCTTTCCACCTTCCTCTCAGGCCCCGCCTCTCCTTCGGGCTTCCCAGGGCTGTTTCTAAGAAAACAGCCACCTGCTGTGATTTCCTTATTTCCTGGGAGCCGTAAACTTGAAAGGCTACGTCCACCAGTTGAGAGGGATTTATTCCTACTTCCCGCCTAAACATTGGAGCTTCCTTCTCATCTCGGGGCACTTTGCCCGATAACAGTCATGTTTACCATCAGGACATTCTCTGGTGCCTGTGGGTCAGCATCAATGTGCTTTCAATAAGCCTGATAGATCCTTTCTCAAGGTCTTCACTTGGTTTCTGTTGAATGGCCTGTATCATCTCCAGCCTCTTTTGCTTAGGCACTACTTTCCTAAGCCCTCCCAATATGCACGCTTAGTAACATTCTAGGAAGGCTAGGTCCCTGCCATTCAGGCCCCAGTGGGTTCTGTAAGGAAACTGCCATGGCTGGGTTCAGGGTCCCGCTAGGATTCTCTCCACGGAGGCGATGAGTCTCTTCATTAACCTTATTTATAACTGCCCGTCTGTCCTCTGCCATTAGCAGGATGTTAAGGAGAGACTGTACATCTGCCCAATTTGGATTGTGAGTAGCAAAAACGGAGGTGATAATATCTTCCATTTTCTGAGGATCCTCCCTATATGAGGGGTGGACATTCTTTCAATTCGGTAAATCTGAAATGGAAAATCCAACAGAAGCCAGTGGGCTGGCCCTCCCGGTTTATTCTGCCTGTAATGTATTGCCTCTAAGGCAGTGGTTTTCAACCTGTGGGTCGCGACCCCTTTGGCGGTCAAATGACCCTTTCATGGGGGTCGCCTAAGACCATCCTGCTTATCAGATATTTACATTAAGATTCATAACAGTAGCAACATTACAGTTATGAAGTAGCAACAAAAATAATTTTATGGTTGGGTCACATGAGGAACTGTATTTAAAGGGCCAGAAGGTTGAGAACCACTGAAGGGAATTTCCCTGTTCTGCATAAATAGTCTCCCTGGCCAAACTCGGTACACTGCCAGGTCTTTGAGGGGGAGATAATTCCTTCGTCATACAGGGGTGGGTTGTCACCCCCCAGGCCCTATTTCAGGGGTACCTAGCAGAAGGGGTGGTGGCGAGGGAAATCTCCTTGCTGCTAGTCCTGGTTCCCCTGGGCTCAGGGCATTAAAGAGACTCATTTCCTCATTTGCCTTTCCGTCCTGTGTCTTACCATCAGGAGAGGTTTTGAAGCCAATTCCTTCTCTGCATCAGTAGGTTGTTCCCTTTCTTTGCTGAATCCTTATTGTGTAAAGACATAAATGCTTGAATATAAGGGATTTTGCTCTTTTCTCCGACTGTTGGTAAAACAATCCCAACTATACGATGGTGCAGTAAGTGAGGGGACATTTCCCTGTAGAGTCTAAAGTATGCATAGGCCAAGCTGTATTACAACAGAAACCAATTCCTTCTTAGTCATTGGAGCACAGTTGTACATGGACCAATCTGCTAATATTCGGCCCAGTGGGCTCTCATCAGGAGTCAAAACAAAACCACCCCTGATGGCACGAGTACAAACCCAAAACCCTAACCATAGAAAGACCCCAGGGAAAGTGGAACGTATGAACAACACTTGGATACATAATTCCATTATTCCAAACAAGTGCTCACAGGCACGTCTTAGCATCTTATCTCCTGCCAACCGACACAGCCAGCCATCCTAACTGGACCCAGATGGCAGGCAGCCCAAGTAGCACAGAGCCCAAACGGCAGGGATAGCCTGCCAACTGGTGCTGCCTAACCGGACCCAGTGGCACAAAGTTCAAGTGGCACAGAGCCCAGGCGGCAGGTATTCTCGAATTCCCAATGTGCATATTGGTTCACCTTACCCAGTCTTAGAATTCGTCTGCTCCTCAAAAACCCATTTCCTTTCACCAGGCAAGCATTTCAGGCAGCCGATGCCTTGAGAAGGATTGCAGGGAAATCCCCGAAGAGAAGCTCTGGGCAGCTTCTGGGAAATCCTCACAGTCCTGCTGTCCCAGGAAGACCTGTCACAGGCAGCAGGGACCCAGCCTGAGCCCTCCAGGGCTTTCCTAGGTTCACACTGTCCTGGTGGAGTCGTCACAAAACTATCCAATAAAAACCCCCAAATGGATGTTCAGCTGCCTGCTGCAACAAAAGCCAGCCAAAATCACTGAGGCAAGGCAAAAAAAAAAAAAAAAGTGCATTCAAGAGCTACGTGACCTGGGAGATGCTGGACTCTTGTCTTAAAGACCAACATGTCTTTCTCCTCAAGCCCACCATTCTTATAGGGATGGGGGTGCTTTTTAAATCCAATTATCTTGCTAGCTTTTCGTGCACTGGGGTTTATCCATTCATATTTCCAGTTTAGGCGTGCTCAGACCCTATCCATTCATATTTCCAGTTTGGGATGCTCAGTGTAAGAACCTCCCCTGCCATCTTCTTATCCAATGGGGGAGACACTGAGGGTTCTGACTGCCTGTCTATGGTAACATATATACTAGTAAAGTAAAATATTTCCCACTTATGTTAAACTATTTTTATTTAGAACATTCTGAAATTAAATTCATGATCCAAAATGTGTAAAATGAAGTACTAACATCAGGGGGCCCTAAGATAGAGTTATAAATCCCTTATGGAAGTCAGGCTTACACACCCCCAAAACCAGAGGAGAGTGGGACTTTTCCCTGTTTGCCATAGAAGTACATTTTGGATCCTGCTGCCCCATCCCCATTTTCATGCTAACACCTACCTTGTACTTGCACCACCCAGACCTGACCAATCCTTCTTGAACTAAAACTCACACCCTGTTAGGGAGCCAGGAGGAAAGCCTTTATTCCAGCTTCTGGGTTCTGCCTGTGCAAACTCTGGCTTTTGTTGTCTAACCCAGAGCACATCTCAGGTTTGCCCCTAAATACCTGTCTCCTGAATTCCAGGACGTTAGACCCAGAATAACCTTTTAAACTGTTTCGCACCTCCGATCTTTACTGGTTGACATTTCATGGTGTGAGGTCTGTCGGATCCAGAGCACCTTGCCTCTTCCTCTGGCGCTGCTGTGAGACTGAGTAAGGGGCCTGGAATTGAAGCAGGGGATCCCTCGGGGGCGAGGACGTCGGGGCCCCAACGCGCTAGGGCGTCTGCATGCACGACCCGAGGACCAGGTTCATTGACGCAGATCCGTTTAACTGAGGAACTACATGGGTATATATAGCATGAGGGGACCAATCAGAGGGAGACACGTTGCTATAGGCGACCAATCAGAGGGAGACACATTGCTATAGGCGACCAATGGCTGAAAGGCTGGGGTACTGTGCACGTGGCTCTAGGAGTTAGTTCAGGCAGGCATTGCTACTTCCTTGTGTGCCAAGGAAGCATGTCATGGTGGAGTGTGCTCACACCATTGCAACAGCCACAGCGCTGAGACATACTTCCTGAGCTCTACTACATGGAATCATTGCTGTCTCCTCGGTGGCCCTGATTCATGTGGTAACTCCACTTGCACTTGAACCTTCTGATCTCAGTCAACATTCAGGTTTATTCAGCTGTCCTCTGTTGATGGTTTTTGTCTGTGAGACTGTCCAGGCCTATCCAGTGGCAAGGGCTTACTCTGTTATTCTCCTGCCCCTCTGGGGAGCCCTTCTGTAAAATCAGTTCATGTTCTAGGAGAGCGGTTGGTGACCAGCTACCATCTGCAACTTCAGATGTTTGAACATTATGAGCCCTCATCCTGCAAAATCCTTTTGACTGTACTGTGATTACCTGGGAACATTTTAGAGCTAAACTAGTAATTAAGGGAAATTTTGACCGTCCAAACTTTTTTATTATTATAATAATTTTTATTGGTTTCAAAGAGGAAGGCAGAGGGAGAGAGAGAGACATTAATGATGAGAGAATCATTGATCTGCTGACTCTTGTATGTCCCTCATCATGTATCAAGCCCAAAACCCAGGCATGTGCCCTGAATGGGAATCAAATTGTGACCTCCTTATTCATAAGTCAATGCTTAACCACTGAGCCATGTTGGCTGAGGCCAAACTTTTTTCTTGGTTTTTAAACTAAATTAGAAAACCCTGGCTCTAAAATAAAACATACTAAATAGTAAACTTATTTTAATAGGTACCTTGAAACTTCTAAACTCATTTAGGACTTTAAATTAAACTGGGTGAATGGACAATTGGGAAAAGAAAAAGTAAAAATGGCTCCTGAGACCTCTTTCCCCTCCTGCCTTTTCTTGTCTGGAGAGGAGTCGGGAGTCAGCACAGTCGTCACCTCTGATACCAACTTGTTCCTTCAGGGAAACCGGCTCCTTTAAATGCAGGCCTTCCAGGCTGCTTTTGTTGTCTGAGCTTCCCAACTTTATGTAATATGCACGCTCCTTTCTATTACTTTCTGTTTGTATTTTTTTTATAGGTTTACCTTAAATGGCTCCCTTAAAAGAGAGGATCTAAAAATCTTAGAGACAATGGAATCATTCTTTGATTTATATGAAGGAGCTGCTAAAAGACAGATTATCTTTAAAAGCAGCTATAAAGAAAAACAATTTGGATCCAATTTTTCTTTGAATTTTGTATTGCTGTATTTAAAACATAAAAATCTTTTAAATGAAAGCTATGAGAGCTCTGTTTGTGTCTGTCTTATGTTTGTGTCTATATATGAATATTATAGATATGTTGTTTTTCTAGCTATGGACTATATGTCCAAAATTAATTTGTAAACCTAAAATTAGATTGTAAAGTTGCCCTATTCACTCAGCTTAAAAACAAATGAGCACTATATGAATCAAAGAAATATAACAGAAACTAACCCAAATGCTTTTCAGATGCATGTGATCTAGTATTAATCTTTAGTAAATAAAAGCTAGCTTAAGCTTGTTGGCTTAATTAAAACAGTCATGCCTTTAGGTTTATCACTGCTGCAAAATAATGCACACATACAGCTTTTGTTCTACCTGGGCTTATTAGTCAAATAAGCTTAGGTTTTCTCTATTACAAAATATGTTAGCAAAGGAAAGAGACAAGATAATGGCTAATCACTAAAGTCTCATAAAATCTTCAGGAGTAATTTAACTATGATTTTTAAAAACAAATGGTTTAATTATAGAGAAATGGGATAAGAGTACCTAGTTGAATTTTTCAGCAAATAGTTTTCTCAAGATTATTTTACTCTTCAAACCTTAAAGTTTTCTAAGTTAACTTAAATGACAAATTAAATAAAACTTTAAGTGGAGTTGAGATTAGAGAGACACTCTGCTAGCATTGGGCTAGAGACAGGGTGGGGAAGCAGAGTGATAAACTTGTGGCCTGCACATGCCATTTTGCAAGGCTAGGAGAACACAAGCTGCCTCAGAGAGACAATAGTGAGGAAACCTGAATAAGATGCTGAGAGGCGGAATCTGGGAAAGTAGTGAAATGCAAAGAGGATATTATGGTGATTAAAATGGTTGTATATGAAAAGGGAGATGTACGTGTGTGTTTGGTAAAAGATGATCTGAGGGATGGAAATGCATTTTTACTGGAGAAAAAGAAAGTAATTTTGTCCTAAAGTAAATGATTGTTGCACTTATTGAAATGATTTCTGTGCTCTGTATGATCAGATCTTTGATTGCTTAGGTAAAACAAATTATATTAATATTAAAAGAATTAAATTTTGCTTTCATTTTTTATTTGTTTCAATGACAACTAAGTACTATTTCACAGTGACCTATGATTCTATTTGATGAGATGTTTTACACTTCTGATATATTTGATAACCTTCTCAAATTTCACTAACTAATTAACTAAATAAATAAAATGCTTTTAACCTGAAAAATAACTGGCATTATTCAAAAGCATTTCAAGGGAAATCTCTCTCTTTCTTTATAACAGAGTGGGGGGGGGGTATGAAAATAATTAGGCTTAGTGATATACAAAAATTTTAAGGTTTACCAAATGAATTTTATCCAGTTAATTCCCTCTTAGTATATCTGTACTAATGATGGTAGGTATTCTTATTGAGTAGAGGGTCTCTCAGAGGGCTACAACCACAGCTGTTACTAAAATATTCCTTTTTTTCCATTTGTGGAATATTCATTTGAACTCTATAGTGAGTGGGAACTCATTTTATGGCACAAATTCTACAACAAATATGTGATATTTGGCCAATATCACACCATTCCCAACCTTTAGGAAAGGATGAATAGGGTGGTTAACACTCAATTAGGGAATGAGCCAACAGCAATCAAAGCTAAACAACAAATGAAGGCACACAAAATCCAGACAAGCAACCCTCCTGGAGTACGTAACTCAGATGTTAGGAAAGTCTGTGCCACCGGGCTCCACAGAACACCTACTACATAAGGCCACCCTACCAATACTGGGAGACATTGCATATCTACTTAGTGCACAGACACAGACACAAAGAGGCAGCCAATATTGGTAGACAAAGAAACATGCCCCAAAAGAGAGAACAGGAATAATATCCAGAAAAAAAAATAAATGAATTGGAGTCAAACAATCTACCAGACACAGAGTTTAAAACAATGACTCTAAGGATGCTAAAGGAACTTAGGGGATGGAAATAAGAACTCAGTGACAACTTAAAGAGTTAGCAAGCATAAAGAGGACATAACATAAAATGAACCAGTCAGAAATGTAGAATACAGCAACTGAAATGATAAATACTCCAGAAGAAATCAACAGCAGATTCGATAAAGCGGAGAATCAAATCAGTGATTTGGAAAATAAGATCACAGAAAATATCCAATCAGAGTAGCAAAAAGAAGAAAAAAAAAAGAAAATAAATGAGAATAGTTTGAGACATCTTGGACAACATTAAGCATAAGAATGTATGCAGTAATGGTACTAGAAGGAGAAAGGAAAGATCAAGGGATTAATAACCTATTTGAAGAAATATGACTGAAAATGTCTACACCTGGTGAAGGAAAAAGAAACAGAAGCCCAGGAAGCACAGATAGTCCCAAGCAAGATAAACCCAAAGAGGCCAACACCAAGATACATCATAATTAAAATGCCAAAGAGAAAAAGAGTTACGTACAAGGGAGCATGCATAAGACTATCAGCTACATTCTTAAGAAATTTTAAGGCAAGAAGAGATTGGTACAGAATAATAAAGGTGATGGAAAGCAAAATCCTACAACCAAGACTCTCTATGTAGCAAGAATATAATTTAAAATTGAAGAAGAGATAAAGAGCTTCCAGACAAGGAAAAGTTAAAGGAGTTCATTATCACTAAACCATTATTGCAAGAAATACTAAATGGATTTCTTCAAGAATAAGAGGGGGAAAAGAACATAAGTATGAATAATACAATGGCAATAACTTTTTACCTATCAATAATCATTTAAATATAAATGGACTAAATGCTCCAATCAAAAGATGTAGAGTAGGTGAATGGATAAGAAAATGAGACCCATCTATGCTGCTTACAATAGACCCACTTCAGATCAAAAGACATACACAAGCTGAAAATAAAGAGACGGAAAATTTTATTTCATGCAAATAAAAACAAAACAACAAAAAAAGCTGAGACAGCAATACTTACATATTATAAAAGAGGCTATAAAACAAAGACTGTGATAAGAGACACGGAAGGAGAATACAGAGTAATAAAGAGATCAATCCAGCAGGAGGATATAATCCTTGTAAACATTTACGCACCCAACACAGGACCACCTAAAGATCTGAAGTAAGTATTGCCCTACATAAATGGAGATGATAGCAGTAATACAGTCATAGTAGGGGACTTGAAGAGCCTGTTGACATCACTAGGTAAATCTTTCAGACAGAAAATCAACAAGAAAACAGTAGCTTTAAATGGCACATTAGATAAGATTGATTTAATTGATAATTTTAGAGCATTTTATTCCAAAGCAACAGAATATACTTTGTTTTCAAGTACACTTGAGCATTTTCTAGGATAGACCACATGTTAGGCTACAAAGCAAGTCTCAATAAATGTAAAAAGATTAAAATCACATCAAGCATCTTCTCTGACCATAATACTATGAATCTAGAAATCAATCACAAGAGAAACACACAAACACATGGAGACTAAATGAAATGTTACCCAACAATGAATAAGTCAACAATGGGATTAAGGAAGAAATCAAAACATATCTTAAGACAAGTGAAAATGAGAACCCAACAACCCAAATCTGCATAACACAAAGAAAGCAGTTCTATGAGTAAAATTAATAGCATTACAGGCCTATCTCAAGAGAAGAAAAATCTCAAATAAACAATCTAAATTTACACCTAAACTAGAAAATAACAACTAACAATTCCAAAAGTGAGTAGAAGGAAGGAAATAATAAAGATCAGTGCAGGAATAAACATAACAGAGTCTAAAAAGATACAAAAGGTGGAAGAAACCAAAAGCTAGTTCTTTGAAAATATACACAAGATTGATACACCTGTTACAAGATTGTAACCAGACTCAAATCTACATATATAAAAGGCTAATATGCAAAGTGTCCCCTTGGGAGTTTGACCAGAAGTTTGATTGCTTGCTATGACATGTGATCTCCACTAGGGGGCAGTGCAGAATGAAGGAAGGCCCTGACAGGCAGCTGGCAGCTGGGGAAGGAAGGCCTCTGCTGGCAGCTAGAAGGCCCCAATCAGCCCTGATCGCCAACTAAACCTAGGGACCCTACCTGTGCACGAATTTTGTGCGCCAGACCTCTAGTAAATAAATAAAAGAGAGAGTGAAGAGGACCCAAATTAAAAATAAACAAACAATAACATACAAATCTCAATTAGCAAACCTTGTTGGATCTTTTAATATGACTTAACCTAAAGTTCTTTCTTTTGTATTTCTTAACATCAGATCTTCTCTCTTTGGCAAACATCACTTTTCTCCTTTTGAAATCATTACCTAAAAACATATGAGACTAGATCAAAGAATGTACAAGTTGGGCCTGTTAAAGAGAGCTTCTGACTTGTGAAGAACTTGTAATAGCCCTTGAAATTCAAGGCTGTAGAGCAATATTTCCAGTGTGTTTCTGAGAGGCAAAAATCACCACACACCAGGGCCTATAAGCCAGAAATATGGTCTATTGGAAAAGATATCTCTATGAAGATTCCAGCTAGTCCCCCTGGAAGGAGCCTTACCAGTGTTAACTAATCACTGTGTCACAAAGTTCAAGGGTTTTGACTCAGGGATATATGTTGCTCCTTCACGTCTGATTGGAACTCCCAACCTACAGGAAACATCAAATGATTGTTATCCAGAGCAGACAATCACTCAGACAAGAAGCATACAATATCCAGAACAGATGGCTTCTTCCTCATCTGGGAGAAGGCCAATAAAAGTGATTCCTGATATGCATAATTCTATGTTTATGTTATAATGTCATAATGATTATATTCCGGGGTATATGAATGATCTTTCATATCATTAATTTCTGCCTATGCAATACTTCCTGATTCTTGTTTTGACCCTTGAAATGGGAAAGCTTGGCATAGAAATATTAAGATACACTATTCTTAAACCTTGGCCTTTGCAGTGAACCTGTCTGACTGCTGCATTTGTCCTTTGATGCCTACCTCTACTTTTGGTGGAATTGATTTGGCAATTTCTCAACCATCCATAGCTTTGCTGTTGATTTTACAGAACACTCTCCTGATATTTACTGGGTTAAGCTACTACCTAACACCCATCTACTTCCCCTATATGGTGGTCTCCATATATGCATACACGCTCTTCCCTGGTGGACCCCAGGCACCTCCTACAATTGAGGTGGTATCTAGCCCCCCTTTTTGCATGCCTTTTCATATGATAGAGGCCTTGGACACCAAGTAGGCTGCACCTATTGCAAGCGTTACCATTGTAGAACCCCCTTCTGTAAGGCCAGATGGCAGCACACAGCCCACACTGTGGAAACCTAGTGTTCACCTTTCAGAATACAAAGGTACCAGGAAGGACTTGCAAATGAGTCCATAAATAACCAAACCCTCCCAGGCACGCGTGTGCCCCCACAGTAATACTATCATTTGCACATATGAAAATCAGCCGTGGGCATTTGATTGCCTAGATAGTGGGAGACTAACTGGATAATGTCTCCTGGGCCACTTGACATCTGTTTTACTATTCTTGAAGTAATTGCAGCCACTACTCTGAAGACTCATTCACAAAAGGGCCTGATCAATAATAGATGACTACTCTGGTGAGAACCCTTCTGAATATGATGATAGCTCCTGTGGCCTTTCTGTTGGATATGACTTACCAGGCAGGAGATGAGGGCAGCCACTTTCTTAGAATTATAGGTTCATGTGCTGGCCTCGACACTGCACTGTTAGATATGATTATGCAGAATCTAAGAACTGTTAAAGGAATAGCCCACTCAGCCTCTAGTGCTTTCGGAGATCAAGAAACATCCTTATATTCTATCTCAGTTAGTCTTCAACAAGAGAGTAGCCTTTGATTATCTGCTTGCAGCCCAAGGAGTTTGTGCCACAGTGAATCCTTCTTGTACCTGGTTAAATATATCTTTCCAGGTCAAATTAGAAACAGCTAAGCGTCTTAAATTCTCACAGTCCCTTAAGGAACATTCCTGTTTTGCCATGAATGCTAGTAACTAATTATAATTTAATTTCTTAAATATTTTCAACTGGCTCCCAACTGGACCCAGGCTATTTTAAGGTCTGGATTGAATATTGTTTTACTCGTTTCTGTTCTGACTTGCTTACTGTACTGTATCATCAAATTGTTTATGCTTTCTACAACCAAGGGTTTTTAGTCTCTTGTAAAAACTCAGATAACATTTGCTTAAGAGTAGAGATAATTAACCAACCTTCCTCCCCAGCAGACTAGCTTGAGATCCTCAATAAAGACAACTCCTGGTGAAGACTATGCCTAAGGTTCACTTCCCTGGGGCCTCCTTGGTGCTCAGATGTGAATGCTGTCCCTATGCTGCTTATTTCTTCCATAATAGAACCTCTGTCCTCCTAGGCAGGTCATGACACAGCAGGAATGAAATTCCCTGGCAACGAGGGACCAGACATTCCTGATTAACTCCATGCTAGAATGGTTGATTATCACTCTTTTCCAAGGAAAGATCTCAAACAAATGGGGCAGATATAAGCCGAAATATCTAAAATGGAGGGCCCTAAATTAGAGTTGGGAGGTCACTGGGGAAATCAGACTTAGGCACTACAGTACCCAGATGAGGTCTGGACATTTGAACCTTTGGACTTTGTGCTTGCTGTGCAAGTACACCCTTGGACGTGCCTCACGCTTGTTTTCATGTGTTGGTTACCTCCGAGTTTCATCACTGGTCTTGGCCAGCTCTGTATTTAACTAGCCATCACACCATGTTACGGAGCCAGTGGGAGCAGTTACTTCTGTTTCAGCATGTGGGTTTTGCCTTTGTAAGTGCTGGCTTTTCTTCCCTGGAGCACATTTCAGCTCTTCTCCTGAATTTGTGTCTCCTTTAGCCCTCAACTAAAGATTTAAACTGTTTTACAGAGTCAGATATTTCTTAGTCAAACAAGTCTATATTTGGCTGTGTAGCTCAAATTGATGGAGCCCTTTGGATGCACCGCAGCTTATGCTAGGAGTGGAGGACAGTCCTAGGTTCAAATCATGTGTCTGGCCCCAAAATGCTCTTCCCAGTAGGAAATGACTGCCATGAAGTTGAATAGGTGTTAGAATGGATGTTTATATTAAAACTAGTGGCCCGGTGCATGACTTTGTGCACATTGAAAGGGGATTAGAAGATTTTAATATCACTATTTGCCAAGTCCTGGGTGTGAGTATCCGGCTCTCTCCTGTAAGAGTCTGTGATGGTGCCTGTGAGAAGGCAGGGTCAAAGCTGGCACCCAAGGGGCTGCAGGACTCCCCTGAATCCCAGAGTCCCTCAGCTCCCAGTGCCGGCCCCAGGGGACACAGGGCTGGTGAGGGGGATGAGTGGTGGCCTGGTTCTAAGAAAACTGCCCTGGGCCTCCCTGGGTTACCTGTGGGTTCCCCCGTGAAAAAGGCCTGAGGTGACAGCGGTGGAAGAAGCTGTCGTGGCTGGCTCTTTGCCTATCATGGTGGTGGGACTGCGGCAAACAGCAGAAGATGCCTTGGTGGGAATGTCTGTATCAGATGAGCCGGAAATGAAATCACTGCTCTTGTGTGGGGAGAAGCTCAGAGTCGGGGACCAGGCAGTAACCAGGGAGGTTTTCTGCCATGTTCATACCTCAGGTCAAGGCTGTGGGGTGGACGTGGAGTGTGGGCAGTTTCTACTACCCCAGGTTTATCCCTACACTGGAGCTGAATCTCATTTCCCCCGGGGGGAGGTGGAGGGAAGGGAGAGGTGGAGGAGGGATGGAGGTGGAAGGGGGTTGGTGCCCTTTGCCCTGATGTTTAGCCTGCATGGCCAATGCCCCATGGGGCTGCAGTTGACTCCCCCTAGTCCCGTCCCACGGCCAGCGCCTGCAGGACTCCCCCAATGCACCTCCTGTCAACTTCCCTCCAGGCCCTTGCACTCGCAGCATCAAGCCCAGCCCCACCCACCTGGGCACACCTGCTGTGTGTGCAGCCCTCCTGTGATGGCATGAGGGCATCACTCCTGAGGGGCTGAGGACCACCTAGGCTTTTATTAGTAAGATAACTTTTTTTTTGTAGGAAAGAAAATAATCAAATAGTTTAAGATGGGGGTAATGCTTTTAGGGACGACTCTCATCACTGGTCATATTGACTGATTTGGAATTCCTTCAATAATTTACCTCAGATTCATATCTTTGAAAGATGCAACTTCAAGCTGACATGTCTTTCTACCCCGAGGCCAGCTTCCCCCAGCACAGACTTCACAGGCTGCCTCCTTTTTCCAGGCCGTGCTCTTGTGAACAACCACAGCACAATTTAATGTTGGTCTCTGGGCTCCCACCTCATTCTGTAAATAACACATTCATGACGAACGACACTTCTTCAAGGTTATTTCATGTGTGTGGACCCCACTTGACAGCAGAGTGCTTGGGGGTAAGAACCAGAGGTTTGTATTCGCCATGACTTATAGTTGTTTTCAGTAAATTGCTTGAAGAATCAATCAATACATGAAAATCTTTTCACTAACCTCTTAACTGTGTTGTTGTTTTCTTTTATGCTTTTCCATTTATTTTTCTCTTTAGTATGCTATTATTTTTACACAAAATTTAAGCACTGCAGAAAGTACATAAAATAATGTAAAAGATACCTAGAAATGTTATTTCTATGTATTCTTTATGGATTTTTTATCTCTTGTTAAAAATACTGTGTCCATAGTTTTCATGTTATTTTTGCATAAAATAAATGAAACCTTATAGATGAAGTTATGGACTCCTACCATAAACTCTCACTCCCAGAGCCAATGACTGAGATTAACTTCACTTGTATTTTAATATACATTTTACATATCCATAAAACAATATTTAGAGTATATTGTATGCATTTGTTTGGTAAATACTTTATTTGCTCATCTATTAATTTAATGTTTATACATTACATGCATCTAGATAATTATTTCTAATTTTTGATACATGGATAGACTACATTTAATTTAAATCTCTTTCCCTTGTTAGACATTTAGGTGCATATTACTGCAAATTATCTTGGTTCTGCTGCAATAGTATGAACCTTGAAATTGCATTTTTTAACATAACACAGGTTTATTTCTGGCTCAACTAAACTCTAAAGTGTTCCAGGAAACTTTCTTCATCTTTTCACTACTCCATCTGAAAGACAACTCTTCCAAACCCACTGCAGCATGGCAGGAAATCAGCCGAGGAAGCACACTGATGATTCACATCACATCAGCTCATATTTGATGGCCAGGATTAGTGGGACATCCTTAGCGCTGCTGCAGAGGTGGGAGAGGCTCCTGCCACCAACACTGCGCTCACCAGCCGTGAGCTCGGCTTCTGGCTGAGTGGCACACTGACCACCAGGGGGCAACTCCTGCTTTGAGTGTCTGCCCCCTGGTGGTCAGTACGTGTCATAGCAACCAGTGGTTCTGCCTTTGGTCAATTTGCATATTAGCCTTTTATTATATAGGACTAGAGGCCCGGTGCACAAAAATTTGTGCACTCGGGGGTAGTGGGTCCCTCAGCCTGGCCTGTGCCCTTTTGCAGTCTGGGACCCCTCAGGGGATGACCACTTGCTGGCTTAGGCCCGATCCCTGGGGGATTGATCCTAACATGGCAATCAGACATGCCTCTGGCAGCCCGGCAGCCCTCGGGGGATGTCCACTTGCCAGCGGGGAGCAGACCTAAGCTGCAGTCAGACATCCTTAGCGCTGCTGAGGAGGCAGGAGAGGCTCCTACCACCACTGCTGTACTGGCAGCCATCAGCCTGGCTTGTGGCTGAACAGAGCTCCTCCTGTGAGATTGCACTGACCACCAGAGGGCAGCTCCGGCATTGAGCGTCTGCCCCCTGGTGGTCAGTGTGTGTCATAGTGACCAGTCATTCCCAGTCGCTCTGCTGTTAGGGTCAGTTTGCATATTACCCTTTTATTATATAGGATAGAGGCCTGGTGCTCTGGTGGGGGCTGGCTGGTTTGCCCTGAAGGGTGTCCCAGATCAGAGTGGGGATCCCGTTTGGGTGCCTGGCCAGTGTGGGTGAGGGGCTGATGGCTGTTTGCAGCTGGACACACCCATTCAGTGTGGGGGTTCCCACTGGGGTGCCTGGCCATTCTGGGTGAGGGGCTGAGGACTGTTTTCAGGCTGGCGGGCAACTGAAGCTCCCAGCCTCTTTATTTTTTATTCTGAAACTAGAGGCCCGGTGCACAAAAATTTGTGCACTCGGGGGGAAGGGGGGAGTCCCTCAGCCCGGCCTGTGACCTCTAGCAGTCTGGGACCCCTCGGGAGATAACGACCTACTGCCCCCTGTCACTCACAGAGCAGGGCGGATCAGTGGGTTGGGGCGCCACCCTCTATCACCCACAGAGCAGGGCCGATCAGGGGGTTGGGGCGCTGCCACTGTCACACTCAAGGCAGGGCCGATGGGGAGGTTATGGCTCTACCCCGTCACACACAGAGCAGGGCCTGGGGGGGGAGGGGGGGTTGGGGTGCCGCACCCTGTCACACACAGAGCAGGGCCGATCAGGGGGTTTGGGCGCTGCCCCCTGTCACGCTGATCCCGGTGCTGGGAGGCATATTACCCTTTTACTATATAGGGTAGAGGCCTGGTGCATGGGTGGGGCCGGCTGGTTTGCCCTGAAGGGTGTCCTGGATCTGGGTGGGGGTCCCCACTTGGGTGCCTGGCCAGCCTGGGTGAGGGGATGATGGCTGTTTGCAGCTGATCACACACCCTTCAGGGTGGGGGTCCCCACTGGGGTGCCTGGCCAGTCTGGGTGAGGGGCTGAGGGCTGTTTTCAGGCTGGGGGTGACTGAACTCCCAAACGCTCCTTTTTTTCTTTTTTCTTTTTTCTTTTTTTTATTCTGGGCCACCTTTAGCTTGAGGCTTGGCTCTAGCTCTTAGGCCTCCGCAGTGAAAGTAGGTTTCTGGCCTTTGCATACAATGTTGCGAATCTGCTGGCTGAAGTCTGGTGGTATTTGTTACAATGTTTCTTAAACTGCCGGCTCAGAGGCCTGCAGCCCCAGGCGGGGAACGTTGGTTTCCTCCGTCACTGAGGCAACCAAGCCTCATGTTAGTTTCAAGCTGCCTGGCTGCCTGCCGCCATCTTGGCTGACAGTTAATTTGCATATCTTGCTGATTAGCCAATGAAAAGGGTAGCGGTCGTACGCCAGTTACCATGTTTCTCTTTTATTAGTGTAGATTTATTTACCTTCTGTAGCTGTCACTGGAGCTGAGAGCCGGCCCCAGCTCTGAGGCTGTGGCTGGCTGAAAGCAGGTATCTGGGGTTTGTTTAGCTTCTATAATTGCAACATTGTTGCTTAGACTGGAGCTCAGAGCTGGGCTGTGGCAGGCGGGGAACCTTGGGTTCCTCCATCACTGGAATAAGCAAGCCTCATGTTCGCTTCAGTTGTGTGGCTGCCGGTCGCCATCTTGGTTGGCAGTTAATTTGCATATCCTGCTGATTAGCCAATGGGAAGCGTGTCGGAGCTATGGTTAATTTCCATGTTTGTCTATTATTAGATAGGATTAGTGTTTTAGTCAGTGTGGATGCCAACAAACATTTATTTTTCGCAATTTTAGATACTCAGATGTTGAAGATCATGGTATAGGCAGATTCATTGTCTGATGGGGATTGCTCTCTAGATTTAGACAGTCCTCTTATTTTTTTGTATTCATATGGTGAAGAAGGAGCACTGGTCTCGTCATCCCTTATGTGAGCCTGAGTTCCATTAGTGCAAGCTCCACTCCCAGACCTAAATACCTCCTAAAGGCCCCACCTTCAAATAAAAAATAATATTTTGAATTTAGAGTACACCATATGATTTGGGGGGAGGGATATAAATATTCAGTCCAAAGAAGTTAGATATGGCAGATCATTTGTTAATGTCCCACAGGCCAAAAGTGTTTGTTTGTTTGTTTGTTTTTATTCTTTTTTTTCCCTCTCTCTGTAATTAATTTGGATAGTTTGTATTGTTACCATGTGAGATAACATATTAGGATACAAAACAAAACAAACCATAAAAAACACACACAAGAAAACCTCAGAGTTCACTGTGGTTTCTCTCCTTCAGTTTGCAAATTGCTATTAATCATTTCCAGTAGTTTGTTAAAGCTTTATTATTGAAAGTATTACCTATGTCCTCCCTTTTCCCCCTTAGATCACTTCTAGACCCCACCCCATACTGGTATTGTGTTTTCATGTCTCATGTTCTAGGCAGTTATTTTTGCACCATTTGTTTCTCTTCATGTTTTTTTTTTTCTTATATCAGTAAAAATATGGATCATTTTCATAACATAACATTGCATTATGGCCTTTTCTGTTAATTCTGTTATCTCTGAAAGTTCTAAGTCAGTTTCCATTGATGAGGTTTTTTCCTGTTTTCTTCTTCTTCTTCTTCACTTAGTAATTTTGGATTGAATGTTGGATATTAGAAATTTTATATTTTGAATCCTATACTTTTTGTATTTCTCTGAAGAGTAAAAAAGTGTTAGATTTTTCTTAGTAGGTTCTAAAGATGCTTTTGGATTAGTTTAATGCTGTTGAAGTTCATGTTTTTAGCTTGTCTTGGGCAGAATTAGAGTGGACTGTATTTTGGAGCTAATTTAGATTTTTTTTTTTAAAGCATTGACTGAAGGTACTGTATATTCCATGAAGTCTCTATACTCTGTTTAAAAGAAATTCACAAATTCCTGACCCTGTGTGACCTTTAAGAATTGTTCATCTTATTAATTTGTAGAATTATTCTTTTCTTAGAAGTTGTTTTGTTTAGTCTTATTAGATTTCATACTATGGATTTGCATATTGTATCCAAGAAAGACTCATGGGCCCTTATGTAGATTTCTGGAGGATTATATTTCTTCTTATTTTTTTTTTTGTTAATTCTCCCTTGAGGATATTTTTCCATTGCTTTTCAGAGAGAGTGGTCAGTGTGAGAGAGACACATGGACTGGTTGCCTCCCCGACATGCCCCAACTTGGGGCATGAGCATACCCACAACCCAGGTACCTGCCCTTCACCGGGAATAGAACCTGGACCTTTTGGTTATTTGGGCCAAAACTCTAATCACCAAGAAACACTGGCCAGGGCAGAACTTTATCTTTCTGTAGCTTTAGTTCCCTAGTTCTACCTTCTGCACAATTTCCAGTTGCCTTGGTCTCTACAAATTACAAAAGTTGTTTTCTGAATTCCAGGATATTTTCAAGCATGATTTGAAGTTCCTTTGCCCTTTTCTGTAGTATGGAAATTACCTCTAGTCAGAACATCTAGGCTGTATTTTGCCTAATTAAGTTTCTTTCCCTTTTCTTGTGAATTACAGCGCTGTGCTGGTTGTGGAATTATGTCTGAAAATAGTTGCTTCCTATATTTCCTCCAGTTGTTTAGTTGTTATAGTGCAAGGGCAATTTTAGAACATCTTATTTCTTCTTCATGGCTAAAGAACAGAAATTCTCCCAAGTGTTCTCTCCTTTTTAATCAGGGTTATGTGATCTGTTAAGTACATTTAAAAATATTTTACTTTTCTTTTAAAAATATTATTATTGGTTTCAGAGAGGAAGGGAGAGGGAGAGAGAGAGATGGAAACATCAATGATGAGAGAGAATCATTGAGCAGCTACCTCCTGCATGCCCCTTCCTGGGGACAGAGTCCACAACCTGAGCATGTGCCCTGACCTGTAATTGAACCATGACCTCCTGGTTCATAGGTCAACACTCAACCATTGAACCATGCCCACCAGGCAAAAAATATTTTATCTTTCACCCTGTGTTTAGAGTTGTGTAGAATTGTGTGATGTTCACTCTCCTGTCTTTGTCAGAATTCCCAGACTGCTCACTTTAATGTTTTTATTTTAAAGTATCTTAAAATATGTACTTGAGTTACACAATTAGAACTTAATAAGTTTTAAAAAATGGGTTTTATTTTCTACTTATAAAATGTAAATAATAGATACCCAGCTCAAACTATATCAGTGGAAAAAAGAAAATTATTGCTTATGTATTTGAATTTTTAGTTTTAAGTACCGCTGGGTCCAGGGTTCCTAAAAAATAGTTTGTCTGTGTGTGTGTGTGTGTGTGTGTGTGTGTGTGTGTGTGTGTGTGTCTCCCTCCCATTTCATTGTTATCCCTTGACTCTGCCTCTTCACGCCCCTCTGTATTGGCTTCCTTCTCTCCTCTTACACTTACACTTTCCTTGTGGCCAAAAGCAATCTCAGTGGATAGAGAATCCCCACTCTGTACTTAGCAGTTCCAGGGAAGTAATGTTATCGGCTTGCTTATTTTCTGTGCCACCCAGAATGGCCAATGTATTACAAGGAGTGTGTGTTATGATGAGCCTGGCCTCAGCCATATTACCACCATATACGAGGGATTTATTTGAAGGGTGTTGTGCCAAGGAACAGATCCTGGTCACGCAAGACCAAGTTGTCATGTGCTGCTTTGCATATTTGTGTCACTTGTTTTAGTAATGCTTGATTTTTGAAATAAAGTATACACTGTTTGAGGACTCAAATAATAATTTTAAAGTCAGAGAAAATCTCAAAAAGGCCTAAAATAAAAATAGAAACATTCAAATCAGAGCTTTTGTTCCCAGTCTTATTTTTTAAACTAGTTTCTCAAAATATATAGCTGTTAAAATCAAATTGCTCTGTTCACTATCTATTGTAACATACCTTGGGCTTTCCTGTACCTACGCTCTAACCGCTCTTCATACCTGGAATACTTGCAGATCCCACATCTTCTGTCAATGAAGAAATCCTACACATTTTTCAAAACTCAATTTATAAAGTCTCACTAATCATCCAGACTTAAAATCATCTTTGTCTTTCCTCTGAAATGTCTCCTGAATCTAAGCCATTCCTAAGCAATGTTATCTTTTTTGTGTCAATATAGGTATCTTACCTACTGGATTATAAACTCCTTTTGGGGAGATATATTGCTTTACACCTGGGTTGTGAGTGGATGATATAAAAGGACACAGTTTGGAGTCAGATAATGCTGGGTTTGAACTCAATAACAGCCCCTCATTTTGTGTCAGACATTCCTTGGTCATTTTACTTAATCTCTGAGTACTAAGTATCTATGCTGGGCATGTGAGGATGATGATATCTGTCTTCAATATACAAAACATCTTAGGTCATATTATAGGGGCAGTGGTTCACAATAACCTTTTTTTATCCCCTTTGGCAACTCTCAGTAGACCTCACACCTAGCCAGAGTTGAATAAATACTTCTAACTGATTGAATAGTAGACAAGTAAGATTCATACTTTATAGAATTGACTTTAACATTTATTTAATTTGACACCATTAGATAGAAAATAAAGATATAGGAAAAAAATCATACTCTGCTTGACTTTGCCTAATGGACACAAAATTGGAGTTAGGGCTTTTTGGCAGGACTATGGTGATGTGATTACTTTATTTTGAAAAATGTCTGGCCATAATGGTTTTACAATGTTTATTAATAGAGAGTCGCTGGGCATATCAACAAAATTACTTCCTGAACAGTATCATCTTGGTTTATGACTCTTGGTCATATTTCCTTTTCTTTAAACAGAGGGGGGGGAAATACAATTATATGTTACACAAATCACCATGGCAGAAAAGAATCCCATTAATAATGGCCACTATTAATTAATGTACCTTAAATATACAAATTGTCTCAGTAAGGAATTTAGTAATGCTGTGATTCAGGTGATGAAGCTAAGGCTCTGGATGTAGGTAACTTGCCCTGGCTCAATTGGTTGGAGAGTTGTCTGGTACACTGAAAAGTCATGGGTTCAAGTTCTGGTCAGGGCAATACCTAGGTGGTGGGTTCAGTCCCGGTTGGGGTAATGCAAGGGGCAGCCAATCTACATTCCTCTCCCTTTCTCTCTCCCTCTCTAAAATCAATAAACACATTATCTGCTGATGATTTAGAAAAAAGAATTTAGATAATTAAAATAGCAGAAGTATGAGATTAGAACCCAAATATTTCTGATTTTGACACATTATACCAATATCTTGCCACCTCTTGACTAGCTTGGCCAATAAAATCTATAAACAAGCCTATTATGACATGACTTTTTGACAAATTATAAGATAATCTGACTCTTTTAATAGGTCCTTTCATGCCAAGGGATTTTCCTATATTGTTCATTCTTAAGCTATGATGCTTCTTATTTATTTTACTTATTTGAAATCCCTATCTTGTATCTACAAACACAAAATCCTTTCCTCAGCTACTTCATTGCTGTCACAAATGGAAGATTACAAGTTGAGGAATGGATGAAGCAGCACAAGAAAATAAACTCTAAAGAAATAAAGATCTTATTTCCATAGTAATTTGCCATGCAACATATAACAAAGCAAGACAAAGGCAAAGTATTCGATCTAGCCCTGTTGTATGTCCTTTGGAAAATATTGTCTCATTATATAGATTAATTGTAAGTGATGTTAGCCATTTTTTAAACACCACTTAGGTTATCAGTTAAGTATCTCTAACTAAATTTTCTCCTGTTTAGAAATCAAAGTATGGACACGTATTAGTCTATGTGCTAAAAAACAAAACAGCAACAACAACAACAACAAAAAAAAACAGTGTAGAAAACCTTCATTTTACATTTTATTTATATGGGACCAAATTTTCAATGAACCCTGAAAATTGAACTAATTTTTTAATGTATTACATTATAGAAGAAGTATCCATTTACCTGTATTTCATTCCCCCCAAAGATTTATAAACTATCTTAATATATAAATATTGTTTTATGTAAACTGAAACTCCAATTCCAAACATTGGCTAATAATAGTCACTTACTGTGTTAGTGTGAACTAACTTAATTACATGGACTTAAATCTTTTATCTATTCTTATTGAATATATTTTAATTAAAATGTCCAAAACTTTAATTTATTTAAAATGATTGGGTTATGCAACAATTCCAAATAGTGACAGGTATCTTATTATACATGTATAAATAGCAAACATTAAATGATAATTAGATAAAGTACTATAGCTCCAGTCTTATAAAAAGCTAACACTAAATTGCTTTAGTGGTTTGTTTTATCTCAGACACACTATTTTTTTATTTTACATTGGAAGTGCATGAAAGGAAATCATTTTTACTGAATTTCTGATATATTTCCATCACAATAAATATTTTTGAAATATAATGGAGTTTTCTTATTGAATTTCTGCCTAGCAGAGAAACCATTAACAAAACAAAAATTCAACCAATCAAATAGGAGAAGATATTTGCAAACAACATAGCCAATAAGGGATTAATATCCAAAACATATAAAGAACTCATACAACCCAACAACAAAATACAAACAATCCAATTACAAAATGGGCAGAGGACCTGAACAGAAACTTCTTCCAAGAAAACATGCAAACGGTCAACAGATATATGAAAAGATGCTCAACTTCACTAGCTATTAGGAAAATGAAATCAAAACTACAATAAGATATCACATCTTACCTGTTAGAATGGCCATTATCAACAAGACAAGCAATAACAAGTGTTGGAGAGGTTGTGGAGAAAAGGGAACTCTCATTCCCTGCTAGTGGGAATGTAATCTTGTACAACCCCTATGGAAAATAATATGGTAGTTCCTAAAAAGAATTAGTTACTGTATTACCTACCAACCCCTCTTTTGGTGTCTTTTGTGTCTCTACTAAAAATATTTAAAAACATTCATTTGTAAAGATATATGTATACTAGAGGCCCAGTGCACAAAAATTTGTGCACTTGGGGCATCCCTCAGCCCAGCCTATCCCCTCTTGCAGTGTGGGACCCCTTGGAGGATGTCCACCCCAGTGGGGACCCTCACTTCATGGAGGTTTTGGCCATCCTGGGTGAGGGGCTGATGGCTGTTTTCAGGTTGGTCACACGCCCTTTAGGGTGGAGGGTACCCACTGGGGTGCCTGGCCAGTTTGGGTGAGGGGCTGAGGGCCATTTTCATGCTGGCCAAGCACCCTGGCAATGTAAGCTCCCAGCCTCTCCTTTTTTCTTTTTTTTTGTTTGTTCTGGGATTTATTTACCTTCTATAATTGAAACTTTGTTGCCTTTAGCGAAGCCCTGCGGAAAGCTTGGCTTCCTCCATCGCCAGGGGCAACCCACTCCTTCTCACTCCAGCTCTGTGGCCACAGCTGGCTGAAAGCAGGTATCTGGGGTTTATTTACCTTCTATAATTGAAACTTTTGCTTTCAGTGGAACTCAGAGGCAGCTCCTGCTCGCTCCATCTCCGTGGCCGTGACTGGTTGAAAGCAGGTATCTGGGGTTTATTTATCTTCTATAATTGAAACTTGGTTGCTTTTAGTGGAGCTCAGAGTTGGGCCACAGCAGGCAGGGAAGCTTGGCTTCCTCCATCACTGGAGCAAGCAAGCCTCCTGCTCGCTACAGCTCCGTGGCTGCTGGCTGCCATCTTGGTTGGGTTAATTTGCATATAGTCACTCTGATTGGCTGGTGGGCATGGCTTAAGGTGTAGCGAAAGTATGGTCAATTTGCATGTTTATATTTTATTAGTATAGGATATGTACCCCTATGCTCATTGCAGCATTATTCATGGTGGCCAAGACATGGAAACAACCGAAGTGTCCTTCAATAGATGGCTGGATAAGGAAGATGTAGTCTGTATATACAGTGGAATTCTGCTCAGCCGTAAGGAAAAATGAAATGCTGGCATTTGTGGTAACATGATGGATCTTGAGAATATCATGCCAAGCAGTATGATTAAGACAGAAAAAGACAAGAACTATAGGATTTCAGCCTATGTGAGATATAAAAATGAAAACAACAAATGAACAAACAAGACATAAAAAAAAAACAACAACAAAAAACTCATAGATACAAAAAACAGTTTGGCTATTACCGGACGGAAAGGGGGATGTGAGTAGTTAGTAAACGGTAAAGGGGGTCAGATATATGGTTATAGAAGGAGATTCAACTTTGGATGGTGAACATACAATGAATTATACAGATGATGTATCATAGAATTGTACATTTAAAACATATGATTTTACTAACTGATGTCTCCCCAATAAGTTTAATTAAAAAAAGAATTTCTGCTCATCAAGTTGCTTAAAATCCAAATCAAATAAACAGAGTAAAAAGCAAATGTTTGGATTTCTATGGCACCAAGCAAATAGTAATTTAAACATGTTATTGAGCTATATCATTTAAATAGCAAAAGAAGTAAAATCATTTAATCTATAATGAATTGACTGATTGTGTGTGTGTGTGCACGCACACGCGTTCATGCATATGAGTGTGTTTTTATTTTTTTTTTTATTTTTTGTTGTTTTTTTGATTGATGAAATTAAGAAATTATTTTTATTTTTTAAAAAACAATAGTTTTTAAATTTTATACATATAGGTGAGAATATTTCAGGGCAGCATATACAGAATATACATATATATATATCTATATATCTATATAGATATATAGATATATAGATATGTATATAGAGAGAGAAAGAGAGCATCATTTTACACATTGCTTTGCTCCTAACAGAATGTAGGGAAGAACAAAAAGATATAAATAAACTAAATGAATCTGCCTTTAGATTTTATATTGAAATTCAAGGTTATAGTGTACAGTAGATCGTTGTATTTGTAAGTATTGTCTAGATTATGCTTTGTTTAAAAAAATAAAAAAACATAACCCTGAATCTTAGTAGCTTAACAACAACAAAAAATGTGTTTCTCTTTAATATGTCTGTTATGAATCAAGGTTGTTTCTCAGGCAAATTGAGGGTGCTTCAACCATCTTCTAATCTGTATAGGATGCTATCAATGTAATTTTTATGCTAAACTATAGTGTCTATTTATATAACGTTAGGATAGGTGTTTTTTTTCCTTTTCACTATCATTATAATATTTATTTATTTATTTATTTATTTATTTATTTATTATTGCTTAAAGTGTTACAAAGGGTATTACATATGTGCCCTTCCCCCCCCCCCCCCCGCCGCGCCCTTGACAGTACCCTAGCCTTCCCTACCCCACAGTGTCTTATGTCTATTGGTTATGCTTATATGCATGCATACAAGTCCTTCAGTTGATCTCTTACCCCCCTCCTCCCTGCCCCCCAACCCTCCCCTGCCTTCCCGCTGCAGTTTGACAATCTGTTTGAGGCAGCTCTGCCTCTGTATCTATTATTGTTCAAAAGTTTATAACGGTCTCTATTATCCATGAATGAGTGAGATCATGTGGTATTTTTCCTTCATTGACTGGCTTATTTCACTTAGCATAATGCTCTCCAGTGCCATCCATGCCCTTGGAGTGTGTTTTTAAATAGCCATCAACTAGTGCACATATGCAGTGTAGGAGGAAGTTGGGAACAATTTAAAAAGCTGTCCCCGGGAGTCATCCTCTCCCTGCCCAGTCTGAGGTCTCATAAGTCCAAGTGTAAACAAGGCAACTATGCTAAATGAGAAAGAGAAGAGAGCTGTTACAGTGCAGAGCAGCGGGCTTTGGGATGTTGGCTTCTGTATGATTTTGGGTAATTCTAGCTAAGATGTAAATCCCCACATCTCAGCATAGGGGAAATCTTATTTCATAATCACATAACAATTCATCTCATCTCAAAGGTATTTCTGGTTTTGTAGTTTGTTAGGAAATCACTTGTCTCCTGTTTTGTGGCTCATGGGCCCTATGGTCTTTCTGTCTTAGTTTTCTGCTTTCTGCATAGTTTTGGAATGAATAAGCAGATAAATTATACATACGTCTTACCACTTCAGTCCAGAAGTGACACGCATTATTCCCTCCACACGGTACTAGCTATAATGTAGTCATATGTCCACACTGACTAAAGAAAGCTGAAAATGTAACCTGGCTTTATGAACAAACAAAAAAGCAAGTTGGGAAAAATATAACCATTCTCTATCAAAACTATTAATTGTATTTTATTCTAGGGGATATTTGCAAAAGAAAGTAAATTTAAAATAAAAAGAAAGTAAGAAAAAAAAAATTCTAAGAAGAGCCAGTAAAGAAAAATCAATTGAAAATAAGGGGGGATGTGGGATAACCATAATGTATTGTTACTTTTTATGTTTTAATTAATCTCTATAATTTCTCTTTTCTTCACTCTTTTCAACGTTTTCTTTTCTTTCTGTGATTTTCTCACTGAATTTTCCTTCTATTTTATCTCCTCACATCCTGTGTGTTTCCTATTTTCACTGCCTTGTCCCCCTTATTCTTACTACCACTTATTCTTTACAATAGTGTTCTTTGCATATATCTTAGGGGTCTTCTGAAAAAAAAAACACACACACACACACACACAAAAAACAAAACAAAACAAAACAAAAAACAGCGCAGAAAACAACAAAACGAAAACCAAACAAAACACCTCTGTTGTCAGTTCAGCTAACAACTCATATGGCTACAATCCCAGGTCAGGCAGAAGAATGGCTGCTGCGGCAGCCCTACAAGAGTGCCTGGCACGCACTGCCAGCCTCTCAGGGCATCACAGGCTCCGAAGGAAACACAAACATTTATATAAACTCTGAAGCCTTCTGTCCATCCTTTCTTTCAAATGCGACAACACTCCTTCACCCATAAAATTAAAAATAAGTTTCAGGGAACTATAATTTGAGAAATGGAAGCTGAATAGTACTAGACCAAAATAAGTTGGTTTTCTGTGTACATAAAGGAAGTCTAAAACGTGACAAGTGTGAGCACACCATGATATGTCGGCATCAGCATGCAGAACAACTCATCTGTCGAGGAAGCAGCGGAGATGTGTTTGTGGTGAAAGAACACCTTTTCTTCCTCCCTATGAAATGCACTGTTTACAAATACAATGAATGGAAAAGAAAAAATTACACATTTGATTTTGGGGGGCTTCAAATTGATATATGACTTAGTAATTTATTTGGAGCTCTACCTCTTTTCTATTCTCAGTGATTTTACAGTCAACTTAAATATTTGCATCTAACTAAATTTAGGCTAGTTTGCTCAGAATGTGATGTGTATATGTATATGTTTGTGTTCTTGACAGCTGTAAAGAATTCTTTCCACAATGTATTTATGTATTTCTAATATATCCTATGTAATAAAAGGCTAATATGCAAATAGACCAGACGGCAGAACAACCGGAACAACCGAACAACTGAACAACCAGTTGCTATGACATGTGCTGACCACCAGGGGGCATGCGTGGAACATGGCGGGCATTGGTCATGGCAGGATTGTGGAGCAGGTGAGCAGGGGTGCTAGACCAAGGCAGGGCGCCGGTCGCTGTCATCGGGGCGAGCATCTACTGGTTACTGAAAATTCTTTGCTCCCACATGTTGTGGTCCTGCCTGGCACTCACACCCACTGCCAGCACTGGCCCCACTCACACCCGCAGCCAGCGCCAGAGCCACTTTTCGCAACCACTGCCAGTGCCCAGTGTCCGTCCCAATCACTTGGTGCCATCAGCAGGTGGAGCAGCGGCTGCTGGCCCTGTTCTCCCTGAGGGCTTCTCTACACCCCCCTCCTCCTGAGGGGCAATCGGGGCAGCAACCGCTGCTCACACCTGATGCTGGCACCAGCCCCAATTGCCCCACGCCATCAGCAGGTGTGAGTGGGGCCAATGCTGTCAGTGCATGGGAGAGGCAGCGGGATCAGGGGCTGCCGGTAGACAGGGGACCAGGGGCCACAGCAGGAGGGGCTGGTCAGGGGCATGGAAGATGGGCCTTTTTCAGCCTCATGGCCCACAGTTCCCTTCAAGATGTATGAATTTGTGCACTGAGCCCCTAGTATCTATATAAGCAAAGAAAAATGGTAAGTAAAATTTAGTTTGAAACTATCCTAGATAAACTTGCAGAATCTCTATTGAACTCAATTTTGGTAATCAGAGATAATCCAGAATTTGATTTCATTTTCTTTTTAAAAAATATACTTGGTCATAAAAAAAAAAGAAGCAAATCTTACCTTTTGTGACAGAATGGATGGACCTGGAGAGTATTATGCTAAGTGAAATAAGCCAGTCAGAGAAAGACAAATATCATATGATTTCACTTATATGTGGAATCTAATGAACAAACAAAATAGAAACAGACTTATAGATGCAGAGAACAGACAAATAGCTGTCAGAGGGGAGCTGGGTGAAAAAGGTGAAAAGATTAAGCAAAAAACAAACTCATGGACACAGACAACAGAATGATGATTACAAGAGGAAAAAGGGGGTAGGGGAGGTAGAGGAAGGTAAATGCTGACAGAAAGAAATGACTTGGGGTGGTAAACACATAATACAGTATACAGATGATGTATTTTAGAATTGTACACTTGAAACCTATATAATTTTATTAACCAAACTTACCTTAATGAATTCAATAATTAAAAAACAAAAAAAAAATATTTATTTTCATTAAATTGATTGGGGTGACATTGTTCAACATGAACATACAGGTTTCAGGGTGGGTTTCTATGTTACAGGATCTGTATAGTATACCATGTGCCCACCACCCAAAGTCAGGTCTTTTCCAGTCACCATATATTAGGAGTCCCTCTTCCTCCACCCCTTCCCTCTGGCATCCACCAAACTACTGTTTGTGTTCATGAGCTTCAGTTTTATATCCAAAATATGAGTGAAATCATATGGTTCTTAGCTTTTCCTGACTGACTTATTTCACTTAGCATAATGTTCCCAAAGTCCATCCATGTTGTTACAAATGGCCCTATTTCATCCTTTCTGATGGCTGAGCAGTATTCCATTGTGTATTGTACCACATTTTCTTTGTCCAGTCCTCTATCACGGGTCACTATGGTTTTTCCCTGTCTTGGCCACCATGAGTGATGCTGCAATGAACATTGGGGTGCATATATCTTTGCGAATATATGATTTCAACATTTGTGGGTATATACCCAGGAGAGGGATTGCTAGGTTGTATGGTAGCTCCATTCTTAATTTTTTGAGGAATCGCCAGACTGTTTTCCATTGTGGTTGTACCATTCTACATTCCTGCCAGCAGTGAATGAGGGTTCCCACATCCTCTCCAACACTTGGTATTACTTGTCTTGTTGATAATACCACCTGTAACATGGTATTTCATTGTAATTTTGATTTTCATTTTCCTAATTGCTAGTGAAATTGAACATCTTTTCATATATCTGTTGGCTATTTATATATTTTCTTGGGAGAGGTGTATTTTTAGTTCCTTTGCCACTTTTTGATTGGGTTGTTTGGTGTTAAATCTTATGAGTTCTTTATATATTTTGGAAATTAAACCTTTGTTGGAACTACTGTTTGCAGATATCATCTCCCATCTGGCTGGCTGGCTCTGTGTTTTGTTGTCAGTTCATTTTAGTGTGCAGAAGCTTTCTAATTTGATAGAGTCCCATTCATTTATTTTTGCCTTTACTTCCCTTGCCTCTGGGTTCAAGTTCACAAAATGTTCTCTATGACCAGGGTCCATAAGTTTGGTACCTGTATTTTCTCCTATGTATCTTAATTTTTTGGGTCTTATATTTAGGTCTTTGATCCATTTTGAATTAATTTTTATACATAGGGACAAACTGTAATCCAGTTTCATTCATTTGTGTATAGTTTTCCAGTTTTCCCAGAACCATTTATTGAAGAGACTATCTTTATTCCATCGTGTATTTCTGGATCTTATGTTGAAAATTACATGCGGTTTTATACCTGGGCTCTCTATTCTGTTCCATTCATCTGTGTGCCTGTTTCTCTGCCAATACCATGCTGTTTTGATTATAGTAGTTCTGTAGTATAACTTGAAGTCAAGTAGCATGATACCTCTATCTTAGTTCTTTTTTTTTCTCAGCATTGCCTTAGCTATTCAAGGTCTTTTGTGGTTCCATACAAATCTGATGATTTCTCATTCTATTTCTTTAAAAAATGACATCAATGACATTGATGGGGCTTGCATGAAATCTGGGTATTATTTTGGGTAATATGGCAATTTTAACTATATTGATTCTTCCAATCCATGAACATGGAATAGTTTTCCACTTTTTTGTGTCTTGTTCAATCTCTTTTAATAATGCTTTGAAATTTTCATTATATAGATCTTTCACATTCTTTAAGTTTATTCTTGTCTATTTTATTATTTTGGTTGCAACTGCAAAAGGAATTGTTTTTTCCATTTCTTCTTACAAGTGCTACCTCATTATGATTTTTTAATTTACATTTTCTAATAATTAATGAGGTTTAGCATTTTTCTATGTGTTTTTTGGCTATTTGTATATCCTCTTTGGAGAAATTCCTTTGCATGTGGGTATCCACTTGTCTCAGCACCATTTGTTAAGGAGACTATTATTTGCTAATCTTGGAATCCCTGTTGAAATTAGCTGGCCACAGATGTATGGTTTATTTCTGTTCTTTAAAATCTATTTCATTGTATATATGTCTGTCTGTATACCAGCACCACACTGTTTTGGTTACTGTAGCTTGATGGTGATTTTTGAAGTTGTAATGTGTGAGTCCTCTGACTTTGTTTCTTGTCAATATCTTTTTGGCTAGTTGTTGCACCTTACAATACATTCACATTTAAGGATTGGCTCTTTCATTTCTGCATAAAAGGACAATGGAAATTTGGTTGAAATTTTATTAAATCTCTGCATTAATTGGAGAGCACTGACCTTTTTACAATATTAAAACTTCCATTTTATGAGCAAAGCATGTCTTTTTATTTAGCTATTATTTAATTACTTTCGGGAATTGTTTTATAGTTCAGCAAGCAATTTTTTTATTATTTATTGTAGCTAAGTTTATTCCTGGGTATTTAATTGTAACATAAGCCATTGCAAATGAAATTGTTTTTCAATTTCATTTTCAGATTGTTCATTGCAGATGTGTAGAAATTCAACTAATTTTTGCATATTTTGTATCCTGCAGATTTTATGACTTTGTTATTGTCATGTGAATTATCTGAGATTATCTGTATATAGCATGTTATCTGTGAATAGAAATGATTTTATTCCTTCATTTCAAATTTAAATATATTTTATTATACTGAATGTCTAATCACTATGGTTAATACTCCCTGTACAATGATGGTTATCAGTTGTGAAAACAGAAATTCTTGTATTGCTCCTAACCTTAGAAAGAACTATTTCAGTCTTCATCATGAGTGTGATGTTAGCTGTGAATTTGTCATCAGTGTAATTAATCATGTAGGTAAATTTCCTTGTATTACTAATTAAGGTTTTTATCATGAAAAGTGGACTTGTGCCTGGCCAGTTTGGCTCAGTGGTTGAGCATCCACCTATGAACCAGTATGTCAAAGTTCCATTCCCAGTCAGGGCACATGCCAGGCTGCAGGCTTCATATCCTGATATAGGGCAGGCAGGAGGCAGCCAATCAACGATTCTCTCAACTTCCTCTCCCTTCCTCTCTGAAATCTATCTATGTATCTATTATCTATCTATCTATCTATCTATCTATCTATCTATCTATCTATCTATGTATCTATCTATCTAATTTTAAAAAGTGTTGACTTTCATCAAATGCCTTATCTGCATGTACTGAGATGGTCCTGTGTGTGCTTTTTCTTATTTGATTAATGTAGAATATTACACAGATTTTTTAAAAAATATTAAAGCAACATTACACACCTGGACTTAATACCTGACAATGTGTGGTTTTGTTAGAGGTGTTTTTGTTTTCTGTTGGTTTTTTTTTTTTTTTGAGACCTTTTACATCTGCAATTATATTTTCTTATAATATCATTATTGGGGTTTGGTATTAGGGAATGGTGACTTAATAGAATGACTTAATCTATTTTTTAGAAGATTTTGAAGAGGAATGGTGTTATTGTTATGCAAATTATTCAACAGTAAAGTCATCTGGACCTGAGCTTTACTTTTTAAGAACTTTATTTTTAAATTTTAATTCTTTTTAGTTTTTAATTTTTTGGGGGGGAGGAAGCACCAGAGTTTAGGACTTTTAATATGTCCCAAAGTTATTGAAGCAAAATCATGATAAAGTATTCTGCTTTCCTTTACACCTTCCAACACACACACACACACACACACACACACACACACATGCACACACAATATTATTTGTAGGAAAAATATTTTTGTACATGGAAAGAAACAATATAAATTCAAAACTATCATTCATCTTTTTAAAAAATATAAAATTTTCTATTTATTATTTATTTAGATTTTGTAATTTGTGTATTTCTAAGAACCTTTTCATCTGGCTTATTTGATTACTGACATAGAAATATTCATAGTATTTTTCTATACATTTTTTAAAATCCTCACCCAAGAATATGTTTTTATTGATTTGAGAGAAAGCAGAAAGGAGAGAAAGAGAGAAACATTATAGTGAGAGACAACCATTGACTGGTTGCCTCCACACATGCCCCATCTGCGGATCCAACTGTGACATAGGTATGTGCCCTGACTGGGAACTGAACCCACAGCCTTTTGGTATCCATGATGACACTCCAAACAACTGAGCAATCTGGCCAGGGCTTTATAATCTTCTTTATTATTATTATTTCTATAAAGTCAGTGGTAATGTTCCCAGTTTTATTTCTAATTTTAGTTATATCTTCTTTGTTTTTTTCTTTCATAGTCTGGATTAAGGCTTTTAATTTTGTTAATCTTTTCAGAGAGTCAACTTTCTGTTTTGCTGATTATCTGTTATGTTCTAATACCTATTTCATTTATCTTTGCTCTAATCTTTATTATCCTCTTCCTTTTGTTAGCTTTGTGTTTTGTTTTTCTTTAACATTTTTAGTTCCTAGGTTTTATAGTTAGCTTATTGATTTGAGATTTCTTTTTATTTTTTTTTAAATATATTTTATTGATCTTTTACAGAGAGGAAGGGAGAGAGATAGAGAGTTAGAAACATCGATGAGAGAGAAACATCGATCAGTTGCCTCCTGCACATCTCCTACTGGGGATGTGCCCGCAACCAGGCACATGCCCTTGGTCGGAATCGAACCTGGGATCTCTCAGTCTGCAGGCTGACGCTTTATCCACTGAGCCAAACTGGTTTTGGCTGAGATTTCTTTTTAAATGTCAGTGGATACTGCTATAAATTTCTCTCTGAGGACTGATTTCTCATAAGTTTGTGTACTTTATGTTTTCATTTTAATTCATCTATATGTATATTTTAAATTCTCTTGTATCTCTCCCTTTTTCACCTATTGTGTGATTAAGAGTGACCTGGTTGGGAATGGCTGGGGAGGGAGATCGGGGTGGAGGGGAGGAGATGGGTGGTCAATTGGGGAAAAAGGAGACATATGTAAAACTTTAGACAAAAAATAAAAGTGTATTGTTTAAACTCCAAAACACTGAATTCTGAATTCTCCAGTTTTATTTCTTTTTATTAAGTGTGGCCAGAAAATACACTTTGTGTAATTTTATTCTCCTGAAATAAATGTAAGCTTGTTTTGTTGACTAACAGCTGCCTGGACAATGTCCCCTGTGCAATAGGCCAGGTGCACATTCTGCCGTTGTCGGGGGAACGCGCTATCCCATCCGTCACTTAAAAACGGAATATAGTCTCAGACCCGCTTGTGTAGGTGAATCTCAGTCTGATGTGCCTCCAGTTACTCAAAGTGGTAAGAAGGCAAGTAGAAATGTCACAAAGTTTGTCAAATGATTTCAAGTTTCTTTTGGTTGATTCAGTGTTTGTTTGTTTGTTGTGAACGTTTGGCTGTTTTCCAGGGTTGTGACAGAGTTGGTCCTGTCAGTGTTGTTTGCTTTTTGAAATGTCTGTGGAAGGATAAACGCTGGGAGCTACTTACATCATTTTTCTTATGTGACTCTAAGCTACACATTTTTAAAACATTTCTTTTAAAATATTTAGCCTCTGGAAAAGAGTGGTTTGGGGTCTCAATGTGGGCAGTACAACGTCCATATCTTTGCCTCACAACCTTATGCTTGTAGGCATAGAATTGTACTGATGATATTAAAAACAAAATTCAACCAAGTAAATGTAAGATCTAATTGACCTTAATAAGTGATTCATGAATCAGGCAGCATCCCATCCAGCAAGTAGTAGGCAATCTGAGGCTTGTGAAAAATATAAGGTTTTTATGGGACAAAGGATATAGCAGGGACATCTTTAGAAAAAGAAAAGGAAAGATTAATTTTAGACTAAAACATCTTCTTTTGGGTGGAAGGGAAACAAGAGTTCTGTCATGCAGTCCTGCTCCTTTGGGAGATGGAAAGGGCCCAAGACAGATTACCTGCTGGGGCTTACCCAGAACATTTCAGGCTGGTTGACTGAGATTATTGAAAAGTAATTAGGTCAGGTATGAAACCTAAGTTTGATACCTTGAGCCTTTGCCTGAGTGACACTATTTTGGGCTTATGGTTTTAACATTATCAAGAGATAGTTATGAATTGTTCGTGCCATTTTTATACAGTGAAGCAGCAACCTTGCAAGGAAACAGGAAAGTTTAATAATAAAACATTCAGCATCTTCATTAAAAAACCCAACATATAGATATGACTGTTTAAAGAAACTTTATATAAAAAGCAGAAGCCGCAAAATTTTAATCAACCAAATTCACCAAGATGATTTTTATGCTCATTGCATCTGTTTATTTTCTTAGCAGAAGTAGTTTGCTTTATGTGAGAACAGATGTATGTGTGATTATTTGCACTGAAATACCCAAACACTGGAGGAAAGCAGCAATTTACGACTGCTGCCTGTGACTTAATTAAAGTGCACAATTAGTGAACAATGAAACACTCATTACCTCTTTTATCTTTACAGTCAAGGAAACAAACGATTGGCATTGGTAGTGTGAAGAACTGTGCAGATACGTTTAAATACACATAAGCATTCATCATGTCATCCTGCATTTCCTAAAACTGGAAAACTTCTGCTATCTTATTAGAGACCCTACTGCAGATGAAAAATTTACCCAGAAGTTGGTTTTGCCTTAATATACCATAACTTCTTGATATTTGCCTCAATTATTTACTTATTTTTTAATAAAAGAAGCTGGAAAATCACCAGTATAAGAAAAATAGGTCATGAGGAGAAAACCACCTTCATTCATGATCTGGTAAATCTTTGTCACATTAATCTCATTTAGATATTATCCCTTTCCTGATAATAGCACAATTACTTACTATCCATTCCTCCAAATGAGATGCTGATCTTCCAGTGGTTTATCCATTTTTATACAAATAGAAGGTATACTTATTTACCATATCCTTCTCCAAACACTTTTTACTTTAAGTATATGGATTTCAGCTACAAGAAGGCATTTCAATGCTCTACAGCAAGCCTCTAAACACTCATTGTGTTTATCAATATCATGCTCTCCTGGAATACTTTTGCCCCCTTTTCCTCTCTCAATCCTTTAGACTTTCTTCCTCAACAGTCACATTTAGGTAGTGACATTTTTTTTCTCCACTGAGATGCTGTGAGCTATTACAAGAAAACATTCAGCTCTTGCTGGTTTGGCTCAGTGGATAGTGTTGGCCTGTGGAGTGAAGCATCCCAGGTTCAATTCCAGTCAAGGGCATGTATCTTGGTTGCGGGCACATCTCCAGTAGGGGGTGTGCAGGAGGCAACTGATTGCTGTTTCTCTCTCATCGATGTTTCTAACTCTCTATCCCTCTCCTTTCTCCTCTGTAAAAAATCAATAAAATATATATTTTTTAAAAGAAAGAAAACATTCATTTCCTCCATTCTGAACTTTCCAACTATATAATCTACCTTTGTTCCAACTGCAATGCATGAGCCCTCCCTGAGACTATACCAGTTTTCTATACAACCAAATCTTTCCTAAAACTATAGGCATAAACTTATAGCTGTCTATTCATCACTATTTGTGAGTAAGCTAGGAAGGAAACTTCTGGTCAAGATGGCAAAGTAGGTAAACACTGCTCATCTCCTCCCACAAACACATAAAAATAAAAACTAAATTATAGAACAACCATCCAAGAGAAACACATGAACAGAACCTTTATAACTAAGGATATAAAGTAGAGGGCACTTGACTGATAAGAGAAGTGGAGTTACAAAACAGGTTGGTCCCATACCCCTGGGTGGCAGTAAATAACTGGTAAGGATATCTCAGTTGTGGAAGTTGCCACTGAGGAGGGAGTGGCTCTAGCCCCATTCAGGACTCCCCACCCTGGACAACAAATGCTAAAAAAAGGAGTCCCCACAGCATGAGTTTGTGAAAATAAGTGGGAATTTCATCCATGTGAGACAGAGGGACGTTGGAATCTAGGCCACCCCCAGGGCATGGGGTAAACAGGTCCATGAACAACTGAGCCAGAAATTTTGGTTACAGAGTAAGACTAGTAATTTCATAAATCCATGCCTGAGAAAGGATGCCTTCTCCAGACAGTGGAAACAGCATAAGAGAAGGAACAAGGATGCCCATTCTCTCTGATGATTTCCTCTATTCTCTTTTAGATGGGAAACCAAAATTCAATACCATGAGATTCACCTCTGGGATGCATCCTAAAAACTACAAAATATGACCCTGAGGCCTTAAAAAAGAAAAAGATTAATTTACTCTTGTAATATAGCTTGGGCCAATATAAATTAGAAGATGCTCAAGTCTGGCCTAGAAATGAAAGCCTAAACTATAATACAATCTCACAACTAGACTTATTCTGTCGAGGGCAGGGCAAGTGGACTGAAATACCATATGTACAGTCTTCATAGCCCAGAGGAATAACTCTAAAATGTGCAAAAACTGTAAGGTAGATCCTGCACTCTTAGGAGCCATAGCAAAGAAAGAACTAAATCTCTAGGGTGAATGTTCATTTCCACCCATGGTGCCTCAACAACCACCTGCCCCAAAACCTGTACCACCCGGTACTGAATCAGCCAGTGGGAGGAAGGATAAAACAATAAATTCCAAAGACAAACAAAGAATACCACCTCAACTCTTCCCTTTCAGGGAAGCCACAGGACAGGGGGAATAATAAGAATTCAGGTTCCATTTAGCAAACAAGACTTAATGGACATAAAGGAGAGGTTGGGGAGTTTATACATGACCATGGCAAATTTATCCAATGGAAAAAGCTCACCGTAATGTATGACTTATTTTGTAGGGATGTTAATCTAATATTCCAACAAGCCCTGACCACCTCATAAAATTATAGCATTAAGGAAAGGCATTGAGCTAGGCCAGTGGTCGGCAAACTCATTAGCCAACAGAGCCAAAAATCAACAGTACAACTATTGAAATTTCTTTAGAGAGCCAAATTTTTAAAGCTTAAACTATATAGGTAGGTACATTGTTATTAACTTAATTAGGGTACTTTTAAGGCACACTCAAGGGGCCAAAGAGACACATGTGGCTCGCGAGCCGCAGTTTGCCGACCACGGACTAGGCAAATGAGTTCCATCCCATTCTTTTACTAATTGGGACTATGATTTGGCGGTTGGGAGATGGGCCAGAGATCACATGCTCTTTTGCCACTTGTAGGGAATGAAAACCTCCCAAAACTAACCTGTTAATTATAACAAACTGGCATCCATTGACCAAGACCCACAATGAAATACTACCTCCTTCATAGAGAGGCTAAGGGAAGCTTTTAATAAGTTCACCAACCTGGATCCTAATGATCCAGCTGAACTTATTGTTCTGAAAGAGAAATTTATAACCCAATTGGCCCCAGATATTAGGAAGAGATGTTAGAAGTAGCATCTTCAGTATTTTGTATAATAGGGAGGAGGAAGAGAGGGCTTTAGAAAAGGAAAAACACAAAGAGAAAAGGCAGGCACAACTTCTCACTACCCTATAAGGGCAGAGACCAGTGATGCCATGGAAGGGAAAGCCCAAAGTGCTTCTTCTCACAAGGCGATTGGCATAAATGCAGGCAGCCTGGATACTGGACAAGGGACTGCCCTGGGAGGGGCCTCGTCAAAAACTGTGCTCCCTCTGCCACAAATTTGGTCAGTGGAAGAGGGAATATCCCAGGGCAGAAGGTCCCCAGACTAGAACCTACCCACATGATGGCCATGAACTGAAGGGGCCCTATTCTCCAGTCAGTTCCCCCTAAGAACATCATAATTGAAAAGACAGAGCCAAGGGTAACCCTTGAAGTGGCAGAAAGGCCCGGCAATTTCCTTTTGGACACAGGAGCCGCCTTCTCTATGCTGACCTCTTTCTGCCATTTCTCTCTTCTGTCAGAAACATTATACAAGGGATAGACAGAAAATCCAAGGGAAAATACTTTACACAACCTTTCAATTTCCTATGGGTAGTGACTAGTTATGAGACAATGTCCCACTTTTTACAATTATGGCCTTGCTTGTAAAAAGAGGAAGAGCTGAAATAGATATAGACATAGACCAGGAGTTTAACCCCCATGTGGGCCATGGGAACTCCGTGCCAAATCCATAGGGCAAAGCCAGCTATAATCAGGCTGGAGGATCCCAACAAATTTCCAAATAAATGAAATATCCTATAAACCCTAAAGCAAGAGAAGGCCTGCAAAAGATTATTACAATATTTCTTGGTTACAGGTGGCTGGTTCCTTATAATTCCTCATGCAGCACCCCTATCCTACCTGTTAGGAAAAAGATTAAACATATAGGTTGGTCCAAGATTTGTAAGCTATCAATGATGTTGCAATTCCTATATGCCCTATGGTGCCAAATCTATATACAGTCTTGGGGAAAACTCTATGGTTCTCAGCATTCCACTTGAAAGATGCATTGTTTTGTATCCCATTAGGCCCAAATTGCCAATTCTTGATTGTCTTAATGGTCAGATGCCAGGGAAATGAGGCTTCCATGGACAGTTTTTCCCCAAAGGTCAATGATAGCCCACACTTATTCGGACAGGCCTTGACAGAGGTTTTAAGAGACCTATCACTTGAAGGGGGTGGACAGGTCATCAAATATATGGATTACCTACTACTCTGTTCTCCTACTGAAGAATTGTGGTACAGCATGTAATGCAAACCCTAAATTTCTTGGCTGAAAGAGGCTATACAATCTCTAAAAATTAGGCTCAGAGCCTCAAACAAAGAGTAAAATATTAGGCTTTGTGCTAACTCCTGGGAAACGAATGCTTCTGTCTTCAGAAAGAATCTAGGCTATCCTGGGTTTTATTGAGTCTACTACCCAAACACAGCTGTGGGCCTTTCTAGGGCTAGGGGGTACTGTGGACTATGGATCGTAACATATGGAGAAAAAGCCTGATCCCTTTATGAGACCCTATAAAAAATCAATCAGCAGGAAACAGCTAACTCACAATGGGGAAAAGACCAACAAAGGGCCTTAGAAGACCTAAAGGCCCTGACATAATATCTGGCTTTGAGTTTGCAGGACTTTGAAAAACCTTCCAATTGTATGACACTGAATGGCAAAGGATTGCATTAGGGGTTTTAATACAGGCCTTGGGACCTACCAAGAGACCATGTGGCTACTTCTCAAAATGCCTGGGGCTGGCTCCACCATCTGGGGGTAGTCAAGGCAGCCTCCCTGCTCTTAGAGGAAGCTTTTAAAATATCCTTAGGACAAGAAATTACCCCATATGCCTCTCATCAAATAGGATGCTTATTAAATACCAAAAGGATCCATTGGCTTACTAAAAATTGCATGTTATTAAATCATCTTGGTTTAAAATCCTCAAGTGAAAATAGAGAATTGCACAGTCCTGATGAAGTTACCCTAGTTCCTGCATTCAATTCAAAAATGGAATATAACTGCTGTGAGGTCATAGATCAAGTCTATGCAAGCAGATCAGATCTCAAGATCAACCTCTTCTACATCCAGACGATGTTTGGTTTGGGATGTAAGAAAGGATACATTATGCTGGCTATGCTATGGTCTCTTCACATAAAATAATAGAGGCCCAAGCTTTACCACCCAGAACCTCAGCACAACTGGCAGAATTAATAGTTCTAACAAGAACCTTGGAATTAGGGAAAGGAAAAATGTTGAATGTGTATATTGATTCTAAATATGCATTCTTACTACTGCATGCCCATGCAACTATTTGGACGGAAAGGGGTCATTTAAATGCCAAACAAAGCCCAATAGGATATGGAAGAAATAGCTTGCAGCTCCTTGAAGCAGTACCACTGCCCAAGGAAATAGCATAAATATACCGTCAGGGGTATCAAATGGGCACATATCCTATATAATAAAGAGGTAATATGTAAATTGACCATCACACCCTCGCATCACAAGATGGTCACCCCCACGTTGCCACAAGATGTCCAGCAGGCGAGGACAGTTGGGGGGATCAGGCCTGCAGGGGAGGGCAGTTGGGGGTGATCAGGCTGGCAGGGGAGGAGTTAGGTGTCAATCAGGCCAGCAGGGGAGAGGTTAGGAGGGATCAGGCTGGCAGGCAAAAAAAGTTAGGAGCAATTAGGCAAGCAGGCAGGCTAGTGGTTAGGAGCCAGCAGTTCTGGATTGTGAGAGGGATGTCTGACAGCTGGGATTGGGCCTAAACCAGCAATCAGACATCCTCTGAGGGTCCCAGATTGAAAAGGGTGCAGGCTGGGCTGAGGGAACCCCCCTCCCCCCACATCCCCATGCATGAATTTTGTGCACTGGGCCTCTAGTGATATTATGATAGGAAATAAGTTCACTGAGCACACTTCTATTACTGCAGGCACAACAAAAAGCCCAATATTGGGAGTCTTGATACCCTCAATAAACTTGAATAACCTTCTACCTCAGTACACAAAGGAGGAGATAGGCTGAGCTGACCAAAATGAATATACCAAAGATAAAAGGAGATGGTATTAGAAGGAAGGCCTCATGCACCTTCCCCAAAATATCCAATGGAAAGTTATTAAAGCCTTAAAAGATTGCCACTTTGGTAGAGACGAACTAACACAATTCTCTTCACACCAATTTACTTGGAATGGGCTAGAGAAAACTGTCAGACAATTATGTCAAGGCTGTCCTTTTTGTGCTATAAATAACCCTCAAGGTTCACGACAACCTCCTGCTTTAGTTGAATCAATACAAAGGAGAGGGTCTTACCCAGGGGATGACTGGAAGCTGAACTTCACTCAATGCCTTTATGTCAAGAATTCAAATATCTATTGGTTTTTATAGATACCTTTATGGAGTGGGTTGAGGTGTTCCCCACTAACACAGAAAAGGCTCAGGAAGTAGCTAAAATGTTGTTAAAGGAGCTTTTGAAATGATTTTGGTTTCTTTTGATCTTTGCAAAGTGACCACAGTGTCCAGCTTTCACTTAGCATACAAGCCAATGGGTTAGTAAAGCTCTAGGCATTGCCTGCCATCTACATACTGCTTGGAGGCCTCAGCCGTTAGGCAAGGTTGAAAGAGTGAACCAGACTCTAAAGAGAGAAATCACAAAACTGTGCCAGGAGACCCTTCAAAACCAGGTTCAAATGCTCCTAATCTCACTAAGAATGAGGATAAATCCAACTCCACTTTCAGGATTAAGTTCATATAAGACCCTATATGGAAGGCCCTTTATTAGTGCTGATCTCTTGTTAGATGAAGAGCTGAATCAGGTTGTAAAATCTGTCACCTTCTTGGCTATTAAAAAACTTGGGTTAGAGTCACTACCTACAACCACCACAACCAAAGTTATGATAAAGACTTGGGAAGAGGGATTCCTGCAGCCCCGCTCACCCCTAACTGAAAAGAGCCTATCCAGTTTCCTCACCACCCTCATGGCAGTTAAGGCACCAGGAAGAGCTAGTTGGGTTCATTAATCAACCGAACAAGAGACAAATGAATCGAGAGACAGCAAGTGAACCCATAGAAGACCTATGGCCACTCTTTGAGAATTCTAGATAAGTAATGATTGATAATGATGTCTTAAATTACCTTTGTTCTGGCTTATTGTTCTCCTTTGCATTTCCTTTATAAAACTAGACCAATGCATGAGGAATTGTTCACTTCCTTCTGGGTGGAATTATTTCTTTTGAAAACCTTGACTACATAATATAAATAATGATAGGACTTCTGACTTAAATCATCCCATGGACTATCCTCTCCCTTTCAGACTGTCTTAAACCTACAACCAATACCTCTCTTTTTATTAAACCCCTAGAAGCTGCTGTTAACTTACTAGCTAATACTCCCTACAATCACTCTTGTTGGATATATCTGCAGGCCATAGGCCAGCCTGGAGAGGCATGGCTAATTTCTCTACAACTTTGGGCTCAAATGCAGGGATTCATATACTGGGTCCCAGGACTTATATGTATCCAGTAACAAAAATGGACTCAAAACTCAGGTCCTACTCTGTAGTCATTTCCCTTATTTTCTTGACCCATGTGATCTCTAACATCTTGCAACTTTGCTGTTCAGATATACATCAACAACAAAAGTTCTCTCCTTTATCAGACCCTCCCTTATACATGTCTCAACTTACTTCTCCACCAAATATATGTTTCTCAAAGACAAAATTACTCTAGAGCAGTGGTTGGCAAACTGCGGCCCCTTGAGTGTCGCTCTTCCACAAAATACCACGTGTGGGCGCACACATACAGTGCGATTGAAACTTCGTGGCCACACTCAAGGGGCCAAAGAGCCGCATGTGACTCACGAGCCGCAGTTTGCCGACCACTTCTCTAGAGGATTCTGTTGGGGAAAAGCATTATATTATTCCCACCTGGCTTTAATGGTCAATTCCTATTGGGGAAGTATAGGAGCAGACAACTGCTCCCGCATTCATAATAATTCCCAGGGAAACACCTTTATTGACACCACCCAACAGGTCATGTTTAGGGAGGACAAAAGTAGCAATGCTTCCCACCGTAACACCCGTTGTCTTAGCTCCTTAACTACAGTGGTTTTTGCCAATATCTACTTATGGAAGTGCACTCTTAAGAATAAAACCTAATTCAATATATATCAAATGTCAAGATGTCTCCCTCCTCAAAGGGGATTATATTTAACTAGAGGCCCGATGCCCAAAATTTGTGCAAAGGGCTCAGCCCTCACAGCCCAGGGTTCATCTGGAAGGGCATTTGACTATTAGGTCTAATTAGAATATTATGCTTTTATTATTATAGATGTGTGGAGATTCCACTTTATCAGAGTCTGCCCACCAACTGGATAGAACTTTGCAATTTAGGATATGTTTTGCCCACTATATCTGTTTCAGACACTACAATTCCTATACACATTCTATTGAGCACCACTCTTCAATATCTAAAAGAGGAGGTCCCCTAATTCCCATTCTAATAGGAATCAGCAACTTGGTTGGAATAGCAGGAACTGCCACTGGGACCACTTGAATAGTCTCAGCAAACAATATCTATGTTAACCTCTCTTCTGAATTAGCTCAACTTAATACCCCAATTACAGCTTCTCTAACTTCCAGAATCAAATCAACTCCTCATCAGTTGCCCCCCCCCCCCCACAAAAAAAAAAAAGAGAGAGAGAGAGGAATATTGGTTTTTAGTCAAGCAAACAGGCCAATTATAGGATCATACCCAGTATTTTCTAGACAAGGCCAAATAAATCTATGCTGAGGCTTAACAAGGGTGGAGTTCCTGGTCCAGCATCTGATCATGGAGCTCTTGGCTGCTACCATTTCTAGGCTCTCTTGTTTCTCTGCTTCTCCTACTTCTTTTTGGACCTTGTCTTTTCAATACCCTTATCTGTTTTGTGTCTTCCAGGCTAGAGGCAGTGCGCCTACAAATCTTTGTCCAACAAGGATATTAGAACATATTGCTCAACCCCCTATACCAGACTGCTGAAAAAAATCTATACAGAACCCTAACCCCTACCTTCCCAGACAGGGAACAAGTGATACCATCCGAGAACCAGCCCTATGTCCTTCATTAGTGGGGAGAAGATATGAAAATTGACCATCGACCCTCAAAGCCCCAAAAAACATTTGGATAGTCTCACTTGAGGGGATAGATAGCTACTAGGCTGTATAAATAGCTACTAGAGCAGGATGAAGAGAATGGAAGGAAAAGGGGACATTTACCTTACCCTGTGAACAAAGAAGGTAGCAGCCTTGGGACCTGCCAAGAAAAAATCATCAGCTGTTCTCATAAATTCTGGGGAAAGCCACAACAATGTAAAAGGAAGATTCTGAAATATAGTTTGTTGCCCAACATAACCAGCAGGGGAACCTGGAAACTGATAGTGGGAAAAAGTATAAAACCCTTGAACCACCAGGTGGGCACTCAGACTAGCTGAGTTGCTCACTTGTGCTTTATACCAAGTTTTTTTTAAATATATTTTTATTGATTTCAGAGAGGAAGGGAGAGAGAGAGAGAGAGAGAGAGAGAGAGAGAGAGAGAGAGAGAGAGAAACATCAATGATGAGAGAGAATTATTGATCAGCTGCCTCCTGCATGATCCCCCTGGGTATCGAACCTGCAACCCAGTCTTGACTGGAATTGAACCCAGGACCCTTCAACCTGCAGGCCAACACTCTATCCACTGAGCCAAACAGGCTAGGACATGCCAAGTGTATTCTTAATAAATTTGCTCACTTTGCTTCCTTAACAAATCCATTTGCTTGGCTTCAACATTGTTTTCTGTCACCCTTTTAAATTATTTTTCACTAGCTTGACAAAAGTGGAGGAAGGAAGAGCCCTGTCCAACTCAGGTAGCTCTCTGGTAAAACACTCTCTTCTGCCTATAAATCCTTCTATTTGGTAAAACCCCTCTAAAGGCCTTCTAGTTGCTACATGAGATGGTGTTTGCTTCATGAATCGCTTAATAACGTCAATTAGATCTTCACATTTACTCAGTTGAATTTTACTTTTAACAAGTTACAATGTAATCTCAAAAATAACATACACAAAATCAAATATTTTAGCCTTCCACAAACCAGTTTCATTTAATTTCATCTACCAAAGTAAGTGGCAAATTCATTTTTCTGTTGCATCATTAATGCCAAAAAAATCAACCTTGATATCATCCTCAGCTTTTATTTTTCTATTTGCTGTATTTCCAATTCATTAGAAAATCTAAAGCCTTTAAAAAAAACTATTAAAAATATACATATATGTACATATGCATACAAATTGTATATAGCATATATTCATCTATAATTATAAAAGTGTAATTTGCAAATTGACCAAATGGCTGTCCAGACATCCTTCCAGATGACCTTCTGGATGAAGCCGGGACTTCACCCATGGTATCGAGGCAGATGCCACATCTAAGAGGGAAGGATAGGACTGAGGTAGCCACTGCGGCTGTGAAGGAGGGATCAAGGCAGCCACCACAGCTGTGAAGGCCTACTCTTGCATGAATTTCATGCAGTGGGCCTCTAGTATACATATATTAGTGCAACACTTGGTCTAATCTGCCATTATTTCTTGCCATGTTTGTAATTGCCTACATATTTTCTTTCTATCTCTCACAGTCTATACTCCACTGAGCATCCAGAATAATTATAGAACATACGAACATGTTTTTCTTATTGGTGTCTCATTTCACTGAAAGAAATAGACTCTTACAATGGCCTACAGACCAGTTATTACCACACCCTTATTTCCTATGGGTCTCATCTCTTACAACTCCCCTCCTTCCAACTACAGCAGGTCCTCTAATAATGCTTCATTCAACATTGTTTCATTATTATATTGATGAGAAGAAAATATCAATTACCAGTTGGAACCACCATCTGTGTGGAGTCTGCTTATCCTGCTTATGTCTGGGACACTTTCTCTTCTGGGTACACTAGTTTCCTCTCACATCCCTAAAATATGCATGTGACATAAATTGGCATGTCTAAATTGTCTGTGTGTGTGTGTGTGTGTGTGTGTGTGTGTGTAAGTGCACCTTCCAATGGAAGAGCATCCTATCTGGGGTGGGTTCCTACTTTGCAACCTCAACTATTTGGACAGGTTCCAGATACCCTCAACCCTAAACTAGAATAAGTGGGTTGGAAAATAACTGTCTTATTTTTATTTTTTAAAAGATATTTTTATTGATTTCAGAGAGGAAAGGAGAGGAATAGAGAGATATAAACATCAATGATGAGAGAGAATCATTGATTGGCTGCTTCCTGCACGCCCCCTACTGAGGATCAAGTCTGCAACTCGGGCATGTGACCTTGACTGGAATCGAACCTGGGACCCTTCAATCTACAGGCTGATGCTCTATCCACTAAGCCAAACTGGCTAGGGCTATAACTGCCTTATTTTTAAATTAATTTCTCTTTCATGTAAGAATACCTCACATTTATCTTAATATTAAAAGTGGATTGGGTCTTATTCAGGAGTTGTTGATGTTTTTGTGATCAGAATTACATCTTAGGAACTTAAATCTTGTTTACATCAGTTAGTCTATGGTAAAAATTGGTTCATTATATGCTGTTTTGTTAAAGTCACAGTTTCCAATAACCTATTGACTGCATAAAGTGAGGAGTCACTGTACCCCTTACCAAACTGGCCTCCTTACCATTGTTTAAATATCCCAAGCAAGCCCTATCTCTGGCTCTTTACATGTGCTACTTTTTCACCAAAGTGTGCTTACCCACATAGTCAGTCTCTACTCAAAGGTCACCTCATTAAAAACGAAATATTAACCCTTGGCAACCTCTTTGTATTCTCTTTTCTCTTACTTTCATTTGTTTGTGGATCAATGAATGAAATAGTCACATTTACTTATAAACCTACCAACACTATAAAATATGCATGAAAAAATTTAAATTTGTTTTATTAATCAGTTTCTCAATTATCTAAAAATAGTGTCTTGTATAGAGCTGTTGCTTATATGAAATGTATTTGTGAATAAATAAATGGATTTCTCAACAGGCTCTTTCAAGAGTAAGTAATTTTCAAAATAGAGTGATGACCTCATATTATCTTTAAAAATTGGAAAATATTTTTTTTAAATTATATAGTCCAAATTCTTCTGTTCAAACTGAAAATCACAAGGCAGATGTTAAGCAATATAGATGCATCTTAAAATGTAAAATAAGTAGAAGATTTTTTCTATGAATTTAAACATTTTTATTTCTAAAAAATTATATGAATGGATTATAAATTAAACAGTATAAATTTATGATTACTTAAATAAATTATGTTTAACATAATTCAGTATTTCCAAATAACTATTTGTGGGAAGAGCTCAGGAGATTTATCTCAGTGCAGTGGCGGATGCAATGGCGTGAGCGCACTCCGCCTATACAAGCTTCCTCGGCACACCGGGAAGTGGCAACGCCCGCCTGAGTAAGCCCCCTAGAGCCCCTACATAGTACCCTAACTTTCCTACCATTGGTTGCCCTAAGGATGGTGTAAACTTCTGATTGGTCCAAAAAGTTATATATATCCCTGTACTTAAACAATAAAGTTCAGATCTGCGTCTTGAACCTGATCTCCGGAGTCGGGCATGCTTCATTAGGACTCCGTCGGCCTCACCCCCGCGGGACCCCCTGCCTCAAATATTGGTTATTAAAAGTTGCCATTAGATACAGAAATGATCACTCAAAACTACATTACAAATTCTAAGATGTTTTATATTTTTCTGGCTTACATTACATTTACATATCAACAGGGTGTAGGTGATTAGAGATTTCTGAGGTAATATGGTTGTGACAGTGAAGTAATCTTAAATATTTTTCAGTATGACCCACATTAGCACACTTGAGTTTTAAAATATTCAGTTCAATTGTGGTACCAATTAGAAAAAGTATTAGAAATTAAAATGTTATTTCTTCATGGTTTTTATAATAAACTAGAAGCCTGTTGCACAAAGATTCGCACAATAGGCCTTCCTTCCCCTGGCTGCTGGCACCGGTTTTCCTCTGGAATCCGGGACCCAGGCCTTTGGTCCGGCTGCAGCGGAGAAGCCAAGCCTCCTCAGTCTTTAGTCTTCACTCCAGCCAGAGCCTTCAGTCTTTGTTCGGTGCCTGCATATGCAAATTAACCACCATCATTGTTGGGTTAATTTGCATAGTCACTCTGACTGGTTGGTGGGCATAGTGGAGTGACACAAATTTGCGTGTTTCTCTTTTATTAGTGTACTAGGGGCCCGGTGCACGAAATTCGTGCACTGGGTATGGGGGGGGGGAGTGTCCCTCAGCCCAGCCTGCCCCCTCTCACATACTGGGAGCCCTCAGGCGTTGACCCCCATCACCCTCCGATCGCCTGATCGGCCCCTTGCCCAGGCCTGACGCCTCCGCCAGAGGTGTCAGGCTTGGACAGGGGACCCCCATCTCCCCCCATCACTGGCTCTGGCCCCCGCCCAGGCCTGAGGCCTCTGGCCCAGGAATCATGCGTGGGCAGGGGACCCCCATCTCCCTCTGATCGCTTGCTCCACCCCCCGCCCAAGCCTGACGCCTCTGAACCAGGCTTCAGGCCTGGGCAAGGGGACCATCATATCCCCCCAATCCCCGGCTCCGCCCCCCACCCAGGCCTGATGCCTCGGCCAGAGGAGTTGACCCTCATCACCCTCCGATCACCAATCACCGGATCAGCCCCTTGACCAGGCCTGAGGCCTCCGGCAGAGGTGTCAGGCCTGGGCAGGGGACCCCCAGCTCCCCGCGGTTGCAGGCTCCGCCCCTGTCCAGGCCTAACGCCTCTGGCCTAGGCGTCCATCCCAGGCAGCGGGGATCTGCAGTGGCAGCGGGGGGCGCCGCGATTGTGGGCTTCGCTTTGGGCCCAGGCAAGGGACCCCTATCTCTTGGGACTGCCAGCTTCGACCGTGCCCAGCTCCCATCGCTGGCTCCACCCCTACTTCCTGCTATCACTGGCCAGGGCGGCAAAGGCGCCTGATTCTCCGATCATGGCTGGGGGGCAGGGCAAAGGCGGCCCCAGGGCCGCCTTTGCCCTGCCCCCCAGCTCTTAGCTCCCCCCTGGGTTTCAGATCACTGTCAGTGGCAGGGGGCTTCTTCCTGCTTTCCCTTTTGCCTCCCTGCATTGTGCCTACATATGCAAATTAGACACCATCTTGTTGGCAGTTAACTGCCAATCTTAGTTGGCAGTTAACTGCCAATCTTAGTTGGCAGTTAATTTGCATATAGCCCTGATTAGCCAATGAAAAAGGTATTGCCGTATGCCAATTACCATTTTTCTCTTTTATTAGTGTAGATATATCTAGGCTAAATGTTCATTCAATACAAGCTGGAATATATTAGTTTGACAGAAGCAAGAATACTTTATCTCCAGGTTTCTCCTTCACTAATAATTTATTTTAAGTTATTGCAAAGTCAGAAATGAAATACTTATTAAATACACATCTAATCTAATAAAAGACAAATATGCAAATTGACCGTACCTTTGCTATGCCTTAAGCCATGCCCACCAGCCAATCAGAGTGACTGTATGCAAAATAACCCAACCAAGATGGCGGCTGGCAGCCACGGAGCTGAAGGGAGCAGGAGGCTTGCTTGCTCCAGTGATGGAGGAAGCCAGCCTGCAGTCGGCTCTCAGCTCCACTCAAAAGCAACAAAGTTGCAATTGTAGAAGATAAATAAACCCCAGATACCTGCTTTCAGCCGGCTGTGGCCATGGAACTGGAGGGAGCAGGAGCCGGCTCTCAGCTCCACTGAAGCCAACAATTATAGAAGGTAAATAAATCCCAGAATTAAAAAAAAAAGGAGAGGCTGGGAACACCCTTTGCCAACGGGCTTGGCCAGCCTGAAAATGGCCCTCAGCCCCTCACCCAGACTGGCCAGGAAACCCAGTGGGGAACCCCACCCTAAAGAGGGTGTGACCACCCAGAAAACAGCCATTAGCCCCTCACCCAGGCTGGCCAGACCTCAGTGGGGACCCCCACCCTGAAGGGGGTGTGACCAGCTGAAAACAGCCATCAGTCCCTCCCCCAGGCTGTCCAGGCACCCCAACGGGGACCCCTACCCTGATCTGGGACACCCTTCAAGGCAAACCAGCTGTCCCCCACCCGTGCACCAGGCCTCTATCCTATACAATAAAAGGGTAATATGCAAACTGACCCTAACAGCAGAATGACTAGGAATGACTGGTCACTATGACACACACTGACCACCAGCGAGCAGATGCTCAATGCAGGAGCTGCCCCCTGGTGGTCAGTGCACTCCCACATTGGAGGAGCTCTGCTCAGCCACAAGCCAGGCTGATGGCTGCCAGTACAGCAATGTTGGTGGGAGACTCTCCAGCCTCCTCAGCAGAGCTAAGAATGTCCAACTGCAGCTTAGGCCCGCTTCCCGCTGGCAAGTGGACATCCCCTGAGGGCTGCCGGGCTTCCAGAGGGATGTCTGATTGCCAGCATAGGTCCAATCCTCCGGGTAGCAGGCCTAAGCCAGCAGGTGGTCATCCCCCGAGGGGTCCCAGACTGCGAGAGGGCACAGGCTGGGCTGAGGGACAACCCCCCTGAGTGCACAAATTTTTGTGCATTGGGCCTCTAGTCCTGTATAATAAAGAGGTAATATGCAAATTGACCATCATGTCCTAGAACAAGATGGCTGCCCCCATGTTGTCACAAGGTGGCTGCCACAATATGGCCAGCAGGGGAGGGCAGTTGGGGGGGACCAGGACTGCAGGGTAGGGCATTTGGGGGCTATTGGGCCATCAGGGGAGCAATTAGGCATCAATCAGGCTGGCAGGGGAGTTGTGAGGGGGTGATCAGGCTGGCAGGTGGAAGTAGTTAGGGGCAATCAGACAGGCAAGTGAGCAATTAGGAGCCAGCAGTCCCAGATTGTGTGAGGGATGCCCAACTCCCGGTTTAGACTGATGGATCGGGCCTAAACTGGCAGTTGGACATCCTCTGAGGGGTCTCAGATTGGAGATGGAAGCAGGCTGGGCTGAGGGACCCACCTCCCCATGTACAAATTTAGTGCACCGGGACTCTAGTATGAAATAATAAAAAATATATACATTGGTCTCTGCGCTCTTCCTGACAGCGTGTTCCTAAAACTCTTATAGATTCCTAGGTGATCAGATCAGGAGCAGTGTCTTTGCTTTATTGAGGTGACTCTGGGTGAGCTTTTGTATGCCTCCTAGGATAGAAGTTGGTCACCAGAAAGACAAAGTCATGATCAAAAGTTTAGAATTTTCAGCCCTATTCCTCATCCTCAAAAAGGGGGGAGAGGGTGAAAATGGAGTTTATGATTGATCATGCCTAAGTGAGGAAGCTCCCACAATATCCCAATGGTATAGAATTTGAAGAGCTTCTAGATTAGTGAACACATCCACATATTAGGTGGGTGACACACCCCAAACCCACAGGGACAAAATCTCCTGCCCTCAGGACCTTCCCAGACTCACCCTATGTACCTCTTCCTGCTGTTTATCTGTGCCTTTTGTCACATTCTTTAATAAACTGGTAAGCATAAGTGTTTGCTGAGTCTGTAAGCTGTTCTAGCAAAATATCAAATCCAAGGGGAAGACGTCACAGGAACCTCCCACTTGGACAGAAGTATGTAACCTGGTGACCCACTTCTGGCATGTTTTGGGACTGAGCTCTTAATTAGTGAGACGTGATGCTATCTCCAGGCAGATAGTACCTGAGGGTGATAGGGACACCCAGCTGGTGTGGGAACCGCCCCCCCCCGACCCTTGGTGACCAGAAGTTTCAGAAGTGAAGTGTTTTGTGTGAAAGTAAATGAAAAAGACAAATGAAGAAAAGCGTAGGTTTTTACAGTGTAACATATTAAGATGTGATGATGTTAAATCCTATTCTGACTCAAGTTTCATTCAGAAAATTAGAAAAAATTCCTGTTCTCTGGTTGTCAGAGAAGAATACTGAAGGAGTGGAAAGAATGTCATGGAGACAGAAGAGACTAAAATCAGCTTTTATACTTCCTCTACAGGTAATGTGATGGCAAGAATCACTATGATGTAATTCACAGTAGTCATTTGTCATGCAAAACAGATTCATCCTCAACCTTTCATCAATTCTAAACACTTGGACTTTGAGCAGGTTCCATCATCGCTGTAGCCTGAAATTCTTCATCTGTGCCCTGAGGAAATGTTATGTTGTGCTAGGATCAAATAGAAAATGCCTTACATCTCTGGTTAGATGCTTTACATTAAATAAATATTAGCTTCCTACTTTTCTTCTACAAATGTCTTTAGACAAAAGCCCTATGGCATGCTTCTTAGCCTCTTATTGCGGGGGAGAGGTTTGTTGTTTCAAAATCAAGTGATTTTGTGTCAAGCAGAGACATACAGTAAGTATGTCATTTCTTCTCTCTCCTGACACTTCATAGCATAGTGAGTAATGTGAGTGATAGTGAATGAAGTGACATGTTAAGACTCCTCTGAAGAGAAAGGATCTATTTGAAATTCCAGGTGCAACTCGCCAGTTGCTGGGCACAGACAGATCAGAATGCATCGAGCAACTCCCACTGAATTCCAAAATATCCAAGATCCACTGAGCCATCAAGCATATTTGCAAATATATTTTCACTTTACTTTTTTTGAATCAAAGGTAACTTTAAAAAATTTAGCTAAGTAGTGTGAGTTAATTTACACTTATATTATCAAAATGCCATTTTGCAAGCACTTTAAACCATTTTGAGTTTTTCTAGTATGTTTAAAAGCCTTGAACAAAAGTATGTTTTATATTTAGAGAAAAATGGATTACATGTATTAACAAAAAAAGAACAATCCCCCAGGCATTCAATTCTTGTAAAACATTTACAGTGGTTCTTTCTCAGTGGCCAGCGGGGTGAAATGCGACCCTTCTGCAGAGTTAAACACATACCCCTTCCTTCAGAATGCAAAACGAAGTATTTCCTCCTTCATTATTTTCCCCTAAGCATAAAAAGAGGGTTGAAATAGGAAAGTGAGGGGCATCTTACATAGGAAGTGTTTAGTGTTCAGACTGTAGGGCAATATGATCCTTAATGGTTTTTTTTTTTTAAGATAATTTTATTGATTTCAGAGAGGCAGGGAGAGGGAGAGAGAAATAGAAACATCAATGCTGAGAGAGAATCATTGATGGGCTGCCTCCTGTATGCCCCACACTGGGGCTCAAGCCTACAACCTGGCCATGTCCCCCACTGAAAATCGAACCATGATCTCTTGGTTCAGAGATCAACATTCAACCACTGAACCACTGTGGCCAGGCTTTAATAGCCATTTATAAGCTTCTCACCACAAAGGACAAAGGCCAGGAAACACTGGAGGGACACAAGGAATCAGACCATATCAGGAATGAAAACTGTCCTGATGACACTTGATTCGCATTCCCATTCCACCAACTCAGCTCCCAGACCCACCAACCACAAAAGCTTCCTGCCAGTGACTGTGCATCAGGATGAAACCCCAGCTCCGGGACCCCATGCCCCCTTGGCTAGGTGCTGTGCAGCCCTTCCCTTTGGGTACCCTATCTCCCAGCCTCTTCCCTTAAATAAAGTCAATTTTCTTAAATCACCATTGAGGTGGCTATTTATCCTGCCCGTATACCCCTTCCATTCAGAAAAATAGCAAAGTCTATAAATTAAAAAGAAAAGTGTGGGCATAAAGTATTCAAAAGTACAGAGGGTTCTCTGCACCATTAGTAAAATGCTTTCTTGTGGAATGTTTCCATAACCCCTCACAGGTCCTGCAGGTCTAGACAGGGGTGTATCAGAAGTCTACCCCAGCCCAGAATCAAAGGGCACACTCTGTAGATCTACATAAGTTGCAAAATGTCATGTTACTTTATTCTTTAATACTTCAGAGTGATTTTCCTGGAACTAAAATATTAATTTTCTTATATAAAACCAATGGTTATTAAAATCCAGAAATTCACATGGAAAGAATAACATTATCTAATCTCCAGACTTATTCTGATTTTATTAATTGTCCCAATTTTGTGCTTTATTGCTAAAGAAGATCCCAATTAATGCGTTGCACTGACTTGTAATATCTCATTAGCCTCTTTTAATCAGAACATTCCCTCATCTATATTGGCTATCTTGCCATTAATATTGATGAACATATCATTTATATTTTAAAAATTTCCCCCGTTGTGTTTTTCTTCTAATTTCTTGATGTTCAGTTTTGGGTAAGAATTTTTGTGGTAATACTGAGGACTTGCTGTTGGCTCTGCTGTTGGTTCTTTTCATTTCATTATATGAGGAGCCACATGATGCAGACTTGACCCAGTTCTGTAGCTGTTAGCTTTGAGCCCTGGTTTCAGTGGTTTGTGCCAGGTTTAAAATCTATAAAGTTTCAATTTCTCTGTTTGCAATTACAAGTAATTTGTAAGATGACACTATCAGACCACACAAATATCTTTTTACTTCTCAAAATTTCACACCCAAATCTAGCATCCATTGATGGTACTTATTATGACTAGTGGCCCAGTGCACGAAATTCATGCACATTAAAAGGGAATTAATTAGAGGATATATTTTAATATTGCTATTTGCCCTTTCTCTATAATAGTAGTGTCAGAGATTAAAGAAAATTAGTAAAATGTATGTGGAAATCTTCCTTGTGTCAGAGTCTGGGACATCCCATGGGACCCAGAGTCAAGTCCCCACCCTCCCACATGCACCTTGAATTTGCGTGAGACCGAGACCCAGACCCAGTCCCAGCCGGCCCCTCCCCCATTGGGTGAGATCCCAACATGGCCAGCACCACCCCCATCAAACCCCACTGGGCGGGGAGTGTGGCCTGAAATCTCCTATCAAGCACCACCAGGCAGGGAGAGCACCCTCAGGTCCCTGCTGATCGTTCATTATGGCTTGTTATGGGAACCCCACCTCCGCTTTGGGCGTAGCCATCTTGTGTTACGAGAACCCTGCCTCCGCTATGGACACAGCCATCTTGTGATGGTGTGATGGAGTGAGGGTCAATTTGCATATTACCTCTTTATTATATAGGATAGTTACTAATAGTGGTTTTCTAACTCTTTTACTCCTTCACTATTTATAGATTGCATCCTACTAAAACATCTAATAAGTGTTCTCTGTTTCCTTGTATTTATCTATTTTAAAGACTTGCTTCAACCGACCTGTAAGTCCATCTGGCACATTTCTTCCCACTTCCACATTCAATGACTTCAACGGTTTGAATTAGGTCATGGTGGGAGTATTTACACCATGGTAATTGGCAAACATACAAATGAAAACTAGTTCCCCTGGAGAGCTGCTTGTTGACATGTCCCTAGTGGTATGCTGGTGAACATTCAAGGTGTGGGTCCAATTCTTTCAACCCACAGTAACAAAGTCACATGTTGGAGGTGAGTTTCCCAAGGTTTGCATGAAGATGGGTTTACTAGGGAGGGTCCTCAGAAACAGCACCTGTGGGAACTGAGGGAGGAGAATTGGGCTTCCGGGAGAAACTGAACTGCAATGCAGCTGAAACAGGCCTCTGCTGACCCATGGAGAGCCTCGGGACAATGCTCCAAGCCCATCCCAGCTCCACAGTGGAGTGAGGAGAGATGAGCTTCACACCTTCATAGACTAACCATTGAATGCAGGTAGCCCATGGGAAGGAAGCATGCTGAGTCAAGTGATTAACTTCAGCAGAGAGCAGTTCCCAGAGAGCAACTGATGGGTGAGTCATCAGCAGCCCAAACTCACAGCACCTGAGGAAGGAAGCTTTGGTCCAGAAAGATCTGGGTGGTACACTATGGCATCTCCTACTTCCCTGTAGCTAGAGTCTAAAGCAGAGTCTAAAGAGTGCAGAGAGCATGCTACCACCATGTGAGTGAACCCAAGCCAGCCTGCTAGAGGATGACAGAAAGACCAAGCAGCCCAGCTGTCCCAGGCCAGACCATTCTAGACCAGTTGATCCCTACCCTCTCATATATGACAAAGCCCAAAGCCACCTACCCAACCCCAGCTGGCTGGAGTGAGCTCAGTTGAGGCCAAAACCCCCCACCCCCAGCTAAATCCTATAGACTCAGTAACAATAACTCATGCTTATCTCTTCAAGTCACTGAGTCCTGAGGAATTTTTACACAGCAATAGCTAACTGAGACCAGGTCTGAGATGATCCTGGCTGGATCCTGAGTAGAAGTGAGAGAGAAGGATGCAGCTGTCTAGTTGAACCTCTACAGCCTGCATTTGGAGCTTTTTAGAAAAAGGAATGGACTTGAACCTAAAGGCAATAATTAGCAATGGAAAGTTATGGAGCAAGAGAATATCCCACCCGAAGCCACACTTTTCTGCAATCAGAGGCTGTTCTAATCAAGACTCATGAAAAAGATCAGCCCAGCTCAACCCAGCTAACAATTTAAAAGAGGGGAGAGTAGTTATTTTCAGGATGTGGAACTCACAGAAGTCCATGGACATGAAATCTGGGCCTGCTAAGAGTCAGAAGACTGTCAATAACAGATGGGCTCTCCTGCATCCATTTCATTTCGCTGCAGGGAAGAAACATCTGCACAGCATATGTTTCAAGGGACCTGGCGTATATGGCATACTGTTCTTAATATGTTTGCTCACCTTCTTGGCGCTATGTGTTTTAACCAAGGTCACCTCTCCGAGAAAGGTTGTTTCCCCAGGTAGGGATTTTTCCCTGAAGTTAGGGAGGGAATAAAAACCCTTAACTAAATGCCAGGCAGGTAGTTAATCACATAAACTATGAACAATCACCCTTAAGCTACATAATCTTTACTCCCTGGAATGGAGATAGAAAACGCTCTAACCTTTGGAATAGAAATTGACAGGATTAAAATCAACTGGTATAAATACAGATGTCACAAGAAACTAAAAGACAAAACTTGGCTGGAGATCCTGGCTAGGCTGCTGATCAACTGAACGCTGTCTCCGTGTCATTACTTCTTCGTCGACTCCATCCACACCTTCGGGGACCCCTGGACCTGTTGGGGTTGGACCCCAACAAATCGGGAGGGAGTCTCAAGCTCCCAACTGCTCTGAACTCCAGTTCCGGGCTAGTCTCTGGGGACCCAGACTCATACGGGGAGAAACTGGGCTGACTGGCAGCAAGTGGAACTCGAGGGTGGCTTTCTCTCAGAGGTGCATGCAGGGATTATCGGGACACTGAGACTCAGGGCCTCTTAGGGTAGAACTGAGTGTCAGCCATAGCTGTTTGCCCCACCCTGTTAATCCCTGGAGACCCAGCCCCACCCAAGCTGTGGCAGAGGATTTTGCATATGAAAGGCCTGGTCCTTTGCAATCTGAAAACTACCTAACAAACTGCAGCTGGGTCAGAGAGAAACAGAACTTCCAAAAGAAAGCCCAAGGCCCCACAGCAACTTACATTGCTTCACAGCTGGGCCTCATCTGGGTACCTCCAAACCCCAAACAAAGAAGAGGATTCTACAGATCTCTCCATAGCTCCTGCTGGGTAGCCTCAGGCAGAGGCTAAATTAGCACCTGCTTAGAGATCCAAGAGCCAGTGTACCCAGTGATCAGAGTGGGACCATCCAGATTACAACTCCTCAGATCCATAAGGGACACACTCAGGGGGCAGACTCAGTGAGCACCAAAGCCCCACTGAAGCAAGTCTTGCCCCAGAAGGGTGTCTCCAGCACAGAAGTTCTCCCACTGGCGGGGCTGGGGCAGCGCTGAGGAGGCGGTGGTGTGGGGCTAATGGTGGTGGCAGGACCCTGGGCCGTCCTGTCCCTGCAGCCGTGCGACAGCAACCCGGCCACCCCTGGGGCAGAGTCCCTGAAGGATGACAATGAAGACAATTCAACTGACGGGCTCAGCCATGCAAAAGGAGGTGGATGCGCTCTGGAGACAGCTCCCGGAACTTCGAGACCTCCAGCCAGGACCTCGGCTTTAGCTACTACCCAGCAGAAAACTTGATCGAATACAAATGGCTGCCCAATGAGACGGGGGAGTACTGCATGCTTCAGGAGCAGGTCAGCGAGTACCTGGGGGTGACCTCCTTCAAACGGAAGTACCCAGAGTGACGAGATTTGTCTCATAAGGAGAAACTCTACCTGCGAGAGCTGAACGTCATCACGGAGACGCAGTGCACCCTAGGTTTAACAGCATTATGCAGTGATGAAGTGATTAATTTAATGATTAAAGAATATCCAGCAAAACATGCTGAGTATTCAGTTATTCTGCAAGAGAAAGAACGCCAGCGCATCATGGACCTCTACAAAGAGTACTCGCAAATGCAGCAGCAGAACAGGCAGAAAGTGAAAGCCAGCAAAGTGCCCGAGTTTATCAGGAAAGCTGCCAAGGAAGCCGCGGAGTTCAACAGCAGCCTGAACCTGGAGCTCATGGAAGAGAGGAGGGCGTACTTCGACTTACAGACACACGTCATCCAGGTGCCTCAAGGGAAGTACAAGGTGTTACCAACAGAGTGGACCAAGGTCAGCTCCTACCCCGTGGCCCTCATCCCTGGACAGTTGCAGGAATATTACAAAAGGTACTTGCCGGATGAGCTGCGCTACTTGCCATTGAAGACGTCTCTTTATGAACCGCCACTGGATCCGGAGATGACTGCGCTCGACAGCGAGGGCGACTTGGACAATGCCGAGGACAGGCGCGGGGACGAGAAGAGGAGGAACAAGGGCACTTCGCCAAAGGTCATGCCCAATGCTCTATGTGGAATTTGTCTGAAGGGTAAGGAGTCCAACAAGAAAGGGAAGGCTGAACCTCTTATACACTGCTCCCAGTGTGAGAACAGCGGCCATCCTTCTTGCCTGGATATGACCATGGAGCTTGTGTCTATGATTAAGACCTACCCATGGCAGTGCATGGAATGTAAAACTTGCACTGTGTGTGCACAGCCCCACCATGAAGAGGAAATGATGTTCTGTGATGTGTGTGACAGAGGCTGCCACACGTTCTGTGTGGGCCTCAGTGCTATCCCATCAGGTCGCTGGATTTGTGACTGTTGTCAGCGAGCTCCCCAACACCCAGGAAAGTGGGCAGAAGGGGGAAAAACAGCAAAGAGGGATAAAATAGTTTCTTGACCCCAATACTGTAATATGTATTTAAGTGAATTATTTGGTGCCAACTTATTTCCAATTCTTATTTTTATGCCAATAAAAGTTTTTGAAATGAAAAAAAAAAGAAAAAAAAAGAAGTTCTCCCACTGATTCTCACAGCTGATTCCCACAGCCAATTGGCCTGGAGGTCAATTCCTCCCAGTGATACCTACAACAGTCAGGCTTAACTATAAGACTGTGCACAAAGCCCACAAAGGGGAGGACCAAGAGTGTCCACCTCAGGTAATTGGGGAGGCTGAGCCACTGGACCCTATAGGACACCTAGCACAGAAAGCCACTCTATCAACACAGGGAAGCATAAGAAATGTGGAGACAAAGAAACAGGTCACAAATGACAGAAATGGAGGAAAGCAAACGACTGGATATAGAGTTCAAAACCACACTTTTAAGGTTTTTCAAGAATTTTCTAGAAACCGCTGATAAATTTAGTAAGACCCTCAAAAAGTCTCCTGAGACCGCCGATAAATGTAGTGAGACCCTCAAGAAATCTAGTGAGACCCTCGAGGTTAAGAAAAAGGACCAACTAGAAATTAAGCATACACTGACTGAAATAAAGGATATTATGCAGAGTTCCAACAGCAGACTAGAGGATCGCAAGAATCAAGTCAAATATCTGAAACATGAAGAAGCAAAAAACACCCAACCAGAAAAACGAAAAGAAAAAAGAATTCAAAAATATGAAGATAGTGTAAGGAGCCTCTGAGACAATTTCAAGTGCACCAACATCCGAATTATGAGGGTGCCAGGAGAAGAGAGAGAGCAAGATATTGAAAACCTACTTGAAGAAATATTGACAGAAAACTTCCACTACCTGCTGAAAGAAATACACTTACAAGTCCAGGAAGCACAGAGAACCCCAAACAAAAGGAATCCAAAGAGGACCACACCAAGACACATCATAATTAAAATGCCAAGAGCAAAAGACAAAGAGAAAATCTTAAAAGCAGCAAGAGAAAAAAAGTCAGTTAGCTACAAGGGAGTACCCATACAACTATCAGCAGATTTCTCAACAGAAACTATGCAGGACAGAAGGGAGTGGCAAGAAATATTCAAAGTGATGAATAGCAAGAACCTACAACCAAGATTACCCAACAAAGCTATCAGTCAGAATTGAAGGTCAGATAAAAGAGCTTCACAGATAAGAAAAGGCTAAAGGAGTTCATCACCACCAAACCAGTATTATATGAAATACTGAAAGGAATCCTTTAAGAAGAGGAAGAAGAAGAAAAAAGTAAAGATACAAATTATGAATAACAAATACACATCTATCAATAAGTGAATATAAAAATCAAGTGAATAAATAATCTGATGAACAGAATAAACTGGTGAATATAATAGAATAAGGGGCATAGAAAGGGAGTGGACTGACTATTCTTGGGGGAGAAAGGGGTGAGGGGGGTGCATGAAGAGACTGGACAAAAATGGTACACCTATGGATGAGGACATGGTCGGGGGTAAGGGCAGAGGGTGGGGTAGGAACCAGGTGGAGGGGAGCTATGGGGGGGGGGAAGAGGAACAACTGTAATAATCTGAACAAAAAAGTTTTAAGTTAAAAAAAAAACAAGACATTTGGAAAGAAAATGTACAACTTTTTAATTAAGATTATTTCCCACTGACCTAAACTTTGAGTGTTTCAAGAAAGAAATGTTCTACCTCATGATCCTCTGAATTCCTGATAATGTATAAACATGTTATCTTTTTATGATCAGAAAAGTACCTTGGGTTTAAATGTACAGAATGAGAATCTTATGGCAAATGAGATTAAACTAAGTTTTAAAGTTAAGGGATAAAGAAAAGAAATAATTATTTTCCCTCCGAACTACCTTGTTGACTTTAAAAAAAATTGAGAGGTGTTATTTATTGCTAAGATCATATTTAGTCTTATCCTCAAAGATGACACTTCCCCCAGAGCTTTGTGACCTGATTGAATGGCAAACCTTTTGAAACATTTTCAAAAGTATTAAAAAATCAGAAAAGGTTACTTTCTTTTTTGAATGTGTTGAGCTTATTAAGCTTTTCTTTATAAAAGCACATACAGTGAATAAGAATGCTTAATGATGTTAATTTGCATTGATAATATTTTATTTCCAAAGTGCTTTAATCACTAACTCATCTACCCTGTAATTCTGGGAAATGACTTTAAAAGATATTTTAAGTGAACAACACCTGGTCATTCTTTGTATGTTAAGGCACGTTTAGGAGAGAGCCAACTATGATGATGATCTGAAAAAAAAAAAAAAAATTCATAAGTTGAAATCCTATTGCCCCAGCCAATGGGATTAGGAGCTGGAGCTTTGGGAGGGGATTAGGTCCTGGGGGTGGAGCCCTCATGATGAGATTTGTCCCCTTATAAAGGAGGCCTGAGAGCTGCTTGCCACATTCCCAAGTGAGAATACAAGAAGTCAGAAATCTGTAATTGGAAGAGGGCCTGCACCGACCGACCATACAGCTAATAATTAAAAATATGGGCCTGTGGCGGGGCGCGAGGTTTCAAGATGGCAGTTGTTGTATAACTGACCCGGAGCCACGGTGAAGGCCCCTACGAAGGGAAAGAGGCCGAGAGTCCTCCCCTCCCGGCGTCTCGCAGTCCCAGAGCCCAGCAGAAGCATTTGGACATTCTTATGTTGATCCTGGTAGCTTTGGTGGTTTTTTTTTTTTTTTTTTAATAAACAAGTGAACCATACAGATTGTCAACATGGGATGAAGATCCACAACATCCACCAAGAATGGAAAATTTATGAACCCCACAGACCAAGCCTGAAAAGAAGCCCGGAAGAGAGAATTAAAGAAGAACAAAAAACAGTGAATGACGGTACGAGCTGCAGTTTTGAAGATGAAGGATCCCAAACAAATTAGCCGGGACATGGAGAGACTGGATGAAATGGAGTTTAACCCAGTGCAACAGCCACAATTAAATGAGAAGGTGCTGAAAGACAAGCGTAAAAAGCTGCGTGAGACCTTTGAACGTATTCTACGACTCTATGACAAAGAGAATCCAGAAATTTACAAAGAATTGAGAAAGCTAGAAGTAGAATGTGAACAGAAAAGGGCTCAACTTAGCCAATATTTTGATGCTGTGAAGAATGCTCAGCATGTGGAAGTGGATAGTATCCCTTTGCCAGATATGCCTCATGCTCCTTCCAGCATCTTGATCCAGGACATTCCACTTCCTAGTGCCCAACCACCCTCCATCCTTAAGAAGACCTCAGCCTATGGACCTCCAACTAGGGCAGTATCTCTTCTTCCTCTTCTTGGGCATGGTGTTCCACGTTTGCCCCCTGGTAGAAAACCTCCGGGTCCACCCCCTGGTCAACCTCCTCCTCAAGTCTTGCAAATGTATGGCCGCCGTAAAGTGGGCTTTGCCCTGGATCTTCCCCCTCACTGACGAGAAGAAGACATGTTATGTAGTCCTGAACTTGCTCAACGGGACCATGATGATGATGTTTCCAGCACCAGTGGAGATGATGGCTATCCTGAGGACATGGATCAAGATAAGCATGATGACAGCGACACTGACAGATCAGACGGAGAAAGTGACAGATATGAATTTGTGCACCGTGATGATAATGAAAGAAATAACAATGAAGAAAAAAAGTCAGGTCTGAGTGTACGATTTGCAGATATGCCTGGGAAATCCAGGAAGAAGAAGAAGAACATTAAGGAGCTAACTCCTCTTCAAGCCATGATGCTTCAAATGGCAGGTCAGGAAATCCCCGAGGAGGGACAAGAAGTTGAGGAATTTTCAGTTGACAATGATGAAGGTGATTCTGAAGATTCTGAAGCAGAAAAGCAGTTACAAAAGCAGCATACAGAGGAATCTCTTTCTGATGGCACATCTGCTTCTTCACAGCAGCAAGCTCCTCCTCACTCTGTCCCCCCTTCTCAGATACAAGCACCTCCCATGCCAGAACCACCTCCTCTTGGACCATCTCCTGCTCCAAGTTTACGGCCACCTGGACCACCTACAGGCCTTCCTCCTGGACCACCTCCAGGAGCTCCTCCATTCCTGAGACCACCCGGAATGCCAGGACTCCGAGGGCCTTTACCCCGACTTTTACCTCCAGGACCACCACCAGGCCGACCCCCTGGCCCTCCTCCAGGTCTTCCTCCAGGTCTGCTTCCTGGTCCTCCTCCTCGGAGACCCCCACCAAGGCTACCTCCCCCTGCACTTCCAGGTATCCCTCAACCTTGTCCAGGCATGATGCACCCACCTTTGGTGCTTCCACTCGGACCTGCCCCACCTGGGATTTTCCCACAGGCTCCCTTGCAAACCCCAGGAGTGTTAAGTGCTCCACCCAACTTGATCCAGCGACCCAAGGCGGATGGCACCAGTGCAGCCACCATTGAGAAGAAAGCCACAGCAACCATCAGTGCCAAGCCACAAATCACTAATCCCAAGGCAGAGATTACTCTATTCGTGCCCACCGCACTGAGGGTATGTCGGGAGAATAAAGGGGCTACTGCTGCTCCACAGAGAAAGTCGGAGGATGATTCTACTGTGCCTCTTGCCAAAGCAGCCCCCAAATCTGGTCCAACTGTTCCCATCTCAGTACAAACTAAGGATGATGCATATGAAGCTTTTATGAAAGAAATGGAAGGGCTGCTGTGACACACTTCTGTTCATATCACTGGTTCGTGGGAAAAGAGGCTCTTAGGAAACTTAGGCAAAAGAGCTACTTTTATTGTCAGGGTATTTTCTAATTTCAGTTGAAGGAAAATCTTAAAGTTTAGCCTGTTTGGAATTCACTGCATATAAGAAAGGGTATTTCACTCAGGCTCGGTTGGTTACTGAAGCAGTTCTGCTGCGAACGTCCATTCCCTTTCATACCACCACTTCCGTCTCATTTTTTCCCCTCCAATCCTCTGGAACTTGTGATCTGGGGCGTATTTGTTTTTGATTCTCCTGTGTGCTATGTGCTCTGGAGTAGAGATTTTTTGGGGGAAGGAAGCAGTTTCTTTTGCTCTATCTTGCCTTTTGTGATTTAATATTTTCTTGTAAACATTTTGTAATATTGTAGTGAAATGGATCACAACGTCATTTCCTAATACAAAGCAAGACACGTGGGAGCACTCTGATGTAGGGAACTGCAATGCAGAAAGTAAGTACCGGGAGAACCAAATGGCGGCATAGGTAAACACTGGAAATTGCTGCCTCGCACAACTACTTCAAAAATACAACTAAAAGACAAAACAGACATCATCCAGAACCACAGGAAGGCTGGCTGAAGCCGGTCCATCCTTGCTGCTTGACACAGTCACTGCAGGGAAGAAACATCTGCACAGCCTGTTTCAAGGGACCTGGCGTATGTGGCATACTGTTCTTAATATGTTTGCTCACCTTCTTGGCGCTATGTGTTTTAACCAAGGTTGTTTCCCCAGGTAGGGATTTTTCCCTGAAGTTAGGGAGGGAATAAAAACCCTTAACTAGATGCCAGGCGGGTAGTTAATCACTTTAACTATGAACAATCACCCTTAACCTACATAAGAAAGCCCAAGGCCCCACAGCAGCTTACATTGCTTCACAGCTGGGCCTCATCTGGACACCTCCAAATCCCAAACAAAGAAGAGGATGCTACAGAACTCTCCATAGCTCCTGCTTGGTAGCCTCAGGCAGAGGCCAGACATCATCCATAGCACCTCCTTAGAGATCCAAGAGCCAGTGTACCCAGTGATCAGAGTGGGACCATCCAGATTACAACTCCTCAGATCCATAAGGGACACACTCAGGTGGCAGACTCAGTGAGCACTAAAGCCTCAGGAAGCAAGTCTTGCCCCAGAAGGGTGTCTCCAGCACAGAAGTTCTCCCACTGGCGGGGCTGGGGCGGTGGCGGCGGCAGCTGGGCTGAGGCAGCGGGGGTGGAGGAGGCGGCAGTGCGGGGTGCTGGGTCTGATGCCATCATTTATTTCTGTGCTCAAATTGTCCCATATGTAGCTCGGGGATGCACATTCGCACATACCCTTATGATTCTTTGAGACCTTCCTTACCTTCTGGTGCAAGACTTTCTAGTCTCATCTTGTATTTTCCTTGTTTCCTGTGACAAATCAGCCATTTCTTGAAGAATAGGGTCGTTTTTGTTATATTACCTCCCTTTTATGTAATATTATCTAGTTTCATCCAAGTCTTTTAGCCAGTCTTACATTTACAAGCACATAGGATAGTAGAGAAAAAGAGAACTTGGGAGATTAACTATGAACTCCTCAAACTATCTAGAGGCAGAAATTGCATCCTAGGAGGGAAGTGGTATAAATTTCTCAGCACTGCAGGGAGAAGCTCTTAGTGCTTAGATTCCCTTCCGCCAGGGCTGGCATATTTTCACTCTCTAAAGGGATTTCACTTTCACACAGAAAAGGGGTCTAGAGTCAGATTTTAAATATAGTTCCCAGCTTTCTTTCTAACAAGACTTGGTATTTCAAAAAAGAGGGGAGGGGCTCATTTTAAATCAGTACAAAATTCATTTTATCTTTGAGAATTAGATAACTCAATGATGTTGAAATAAGAACATCAAATTTAATGGCATTCACTTATCTAATAAAAACTGTATTGAACCATATTATATCAGCCACAACAAGATGTAAATGCATATTTTTAAAGGACTTGTTTTGAAGAAGTAAGTTGCCAGGGCACAAAATTTGATATTCTATGATGCTGAGGAGTGAAACGGACAGTGAATGATCACAATGCTTAAACTTAGTAGCTAATCTTTCTATTAAGTGATAACATTGGTGAAAATAATAGAAACACAGCAGTGAATTACTAGGGCAATATATTGGCAAAACCAAACAAGTTGTGGGCTTTCATAGGAAAGATCAGGTTTGAGTCTGAATTGGAATCTCAGTCTACCTTTCAATAGCTGCTTCATTTGGGCATAAAGTGAATCTAAGCCATATTTTCCTCACGTACAGAATAAGCATGAGCCATACCTCACAACACACTGTCAGAGGCGTCCTGATAAGGAAATCTTTTCTTGTTTGCTAGAGGAATAGTTTCAATGAGACAGAGTGGGAATAAAGAAACAAAAACTTAGACTTAAACAAATACTTGAAGATGAGGTTTTATAGAAGTCAAATGATGGCTCCAATTTGTGTAGCCCCCGGCACATTTAGATGTGGTAACCTTTATTTTGTAGAAAATATAAATATTATGAAAAATTTTACTTAAATGTGGTTACATGGTAAAATATGTGTTAGTGCTGACCTTATTATTTTTATTTAAATTTTTTCACTGAGTCTTGATAATATTATATGACCTTATAGTAGAATTGCATCCACCATGATATATCTTTGATTATAATGAGGATCAGTTCAAGAAAACCATTTGAGAATTTGAAAGACTGGTAATATTACAAATTTGGGCAGGCATAGAATCTATCAATATTATTGATAGAAATAGGTATAAAATATTTCATCCATTAATTTAATCATATGCCCACTGTGTTCCAATAATTATGCCAGGAACTAGGGATACAAAAAATGAATAAATAAAATCTTTGAGAAACCTTTTTGAGAAAAGTTAGGACTATCTCCTAAAATCAGAAATAACATATCTTTAAATAATAAAATTCTATTGATAGAATTTAAGAAAACCATCTGCAGATAATTGTAGAAAGAAATCCAGCATAGTATTATTTCTAGTAGAAAATAAAATTAAATACCTTTAATGTTTACTGACAGTAGTGGATGGTTTAATTACTTTATGCTACAACTATAATGACAAAATATTCTATAGAAGTTGATAAGAATTAGGTAGATTTTATTAAAGAAAGAAAATATTACCTGTATATTATTATCCTATAATGCAAATATGTGTGTGTGCCTCCTATGTGTGTATTTATTTATCTAAAAATAATTTCTGATTTACTAAGGGAAATAAATCCATGGTCCAAGTAAGAAGAAAGACATTTGCTAATCCCAACTTTCACTATCATTCGTAGTTTTTAACACACATATGCATTAGTATTATTTTAAAAATAAATGAATAAAGATAAGGATGAACAGTCCATGATTTAAAACACTGCTGTTACTTCACCATATGCTCTCCTTATTTGAAGTTCGATGAGCAATCTTTTCACACTCTGAATGAGCTAACACATGGGAACAGAACTGCTCCTGTGCCTTCCTCTGTTGAAATAATCCATTCACATGAGAAGAAACTCATCCCACAAGGCTGAAAACAATGATGGGCTCCTCAAAGACACTGGTCATGAAGGACTAGAGGTGAGGGTAGATAGAGGCAAACTGGAGGCTAACTTAATGTCCTCCATTGACCAATCTCCTATAACTGTCAGGGGTCTCTTCCCAGACCTGTGTCCATCCACACACTTTACCTTTCCTCCTTTCCTATCAACATTTTCTGAGTTATATTTGTGTGTCAGAAGGAAGAAAGTGTAAAATATTTGACTCTATGCAATTCTTTTGTTTTAAAACTTAACGCAGAAATTTAGATACAAATACATAATTAAGCCATTGGCAGAATAAAAGCAGGGTTAATATCTTTCAAATACATAAGGGAATGAAGGGAGATATGATCAATGAAGCCAGAGAAGAAAATTTGCAAGAAAACATAATAAATAGAGAACACAGGAAAAGAAGAAACAACACTGACATATGAATTTTTCAATTCATAAGATATATATGTGTACATATGTGATCTTGTAAAATTTCAGCTCAGTCTCTTTTATGATTGTAGATGTAAATTTTTGAAATAAAATATTATCAAGTCTATTCTAGCATGTCATGATCAATTACAATATCATATGGGAATGCAATTTCCTTTTGAAAAAACATGATATTTATTAATGTAACCCATGATGTTAATATATTCAAGAAGAAAACTAAGCTGGATAAGGATCTCAACAGGGACAGCGACTGCAGCCGAGCAGGATGCTGCTGTGTATGGCAGAACCATGGCCATTCCCACTAAGGCGTTCTGCTAAGGAAGTGACCCACAAGACAGACTCGCCTTTCACAGGACATTCAAACACTTCCTGTGGGAGGTGGCTGTTGTCTCTGGTTGAACATCATATCTAGACTGAAGCTTCAAACTGTCCTAAGATTTAAGGCCAGTTTTTATAGTCTTAATAAAACAGGAATAGCTAAGACAGTCTTTAGAAAATAAAGCAGATATATTTACTAAAAGCGAAATGGTAGAACCAATTGCTTTAAAGTCAGAAACCAAAAAATAAATAAATAAAATAAGCTGGCCTTGCCAATATTATTCATCGTTGAAAGTTCATGTCTCTGACAGCATAAATAATAGGAAAACAAGGAGAAATAACTCTTAATAGTAGTGGAATAATTGTCTCCCTGACAAGTCAGAGACATATAAGTATTAGAAATAAAGATGTAATTGCATGATGGGCAAATGTGTGTCTTTGTATCATCTAAAGGGACAGTACCCAAATATAACCACAGATATATCAGGGCTGGGTCTCTATCAGCAGTAAGTCATAAAAAATGCAAGTCCCCGGCTGTAATATAAATTTCATATGAGGAAGCAAACAATAATTTTGAAGAACTGTAAGACAAATATAAATTACTAAGAACATAAAGAAAATTAGAAAAAATGGGGAAGCATTCTGTGTTTTTGGATTCTCTCCTAAATTAATCAAAAATTTTAAGAACAAGTTCTATAATATATATAAAGTAATTTTAAAAGAATAACTTGACAATATTTACCTTAGAGACATTCTAAGTTATGTTATAAACATATATTAAGTGGTAAAGCAGAGTGGTAGTAATAAAATGGAAAGGACAAAGTACACAATTTAGAAACGGAGTCATCTAAAAATAATTTACACTATAATAAAGACTCCATATTAAGCTACTAGAAAAAGGATTTGTTCTTTAAACATATTTAGGTCAATGTTTTATAAAAACAAAAGTTTTATATCTGCTTTATAATGTTCACCAATATAAATTGTTGATGGACTGTACATTTAAAAGTGTTAAATAACATTCCATGTCTACAAAAGTACAATTTAGACTGGAACACACACCAACATACAAACACTCAATCATAAGTTGATGGTATTAGAGAAGTTCCTTTTAAGACTGACGAAGTAAAAAACACAAAGGAAAAACAACAGTTATAGCTATGTACAAAGGTTACATTTCTTAATTATAAACATAAGTAACAGTAAACATGAAATAGTGAACTAGTAAGAGTAGTGTATAATTGATTCACATATGATAGCAAAGGATCACTATCTTTAATATGTAAAACATGTTTGTTTTTTTTTTTAAATCAGTAAGAAAAGAAAATAACAGTAGTAAAAATGGGTTGAGAGAATTAACGGAGTCCTCACAAAAGTGAGGAATATATAAAAAAAAAATACATGTGAATAGATATTCATCTTCACAAGCAAAGAAATGCAAGTAAATTTCTTGATACCATGCTTTGTCTACCAGAGTACATATACATACTAGAGGCCCGGTGCACACATTCATGCACAGGTGGGGTCTGGCTGGCCCTCCCTGATCTGGTCAATTGGGCTGTGCTGGCTGCAGGGAGGGACTGTGGGGGGGGGGGGGGAGGCGGTGACTGGCCAGCCCCACCCCCTGGTCAAACTCCTGGTCCAGGGGACAATTTGCATATTAGCCTTTTATTCTATAGGATAGATACTTTTAATAACTGTTGTTTATGGCAGTAATAAAACAAACTTTCATGTGTTTTTATATAAAGGGTTAAACTCTATGCCTTTGTCTAGGAATTTTATCTGTACTAGAGTGTTCTAGGAAAAGCAGAGACGTCATATACATAAGGTTGCTTATTGAAACACATTGAAAAGGAAAAAAAGAGTTGAATCTTCGCTGTTTCTGTCTGCCTCCCCCATGCACACACGCACACACACACTGTTGTTTAATCAATTAATATTTATACAAAAATGCTATGCCATCATAAAATGATTATTAGATATATTTTTACTGATAAAATAATGTCCATGACATATTTTTATAAATAAAACACTTACCAAACACTATACATATAATTACATTTAATTTTTATAAAAATGTATTCATAGAAACAATTTTGAAATATTATATATATATCTTTATTAATGCTTAGTGTTACTGAGTTTTGGCATTAAAATGCTTTTAACTTATTTTTTAAATATATTTTATTGATTTTTTTACAGAGAGGAAAAAAGAGGGATAGAGAGTTAGAAACATCGATGAGAGAGAAACATTGATCAGCTGCTTCGTGCACACCTCCTACTGGGGATGTGCCTGCAACCAAGGTACATGCCCTTGATTGGACTCGAACCTGGGACCTTTCAGTCCACAGGCCGACACTCTATCCACTGAGCAAAACTGGTTAGGGCTTAACTTATTTCTTAACAATCTATATTTTGTGTCTTTGAGATGAAAATATGTGTATAGTGTTTTTAAGTATTAACTCCCTTTTATTTATTTTTTATTTTTAAATTAAATTTATTAGGGTGACATTGGTTAATAAAATTATATATACTTCAAGTACACAATTTTATGACACATCATCTGTATATTGTTATTTTATAGTAAATAGTAAACTATAAATATTTATAATTGTGTGTTTTTTCAAAATAGAAAAAAAAAACATAATAAAGCTATTTTCCTAAGGCTATTTAACTATGTAATAGTTTTCATCTTGAAGGTTTTTTTTTATTTTTTTATTCATATTATGAGTCATATATTTTTCTTTTTTGTTCATCCTGGCAAGAAGCTTGGAGGCTATTTCATTTTTGATTAAAAATATTAATTTGGGCCAAAGCCGGTTTGGCTCAGCGGATAGAGCGTTGGCCTGCGGACTGAAAGGTCCCAGGTTCGATTCCGGTCAAGGGCATGTACCTGGGTTGCGGGCACATCCCCAGTAGGAGATGTGCAAGAGGCAGCTGATCGATGTTTCTCTCTCATCTCTCATCGATGTTTCTAACTCTCTATCTCTCTCCCTTCCTCTCTGTAAAAAATCAATAAAACATATTAAAAAAGTATTAATTTGGTCCTCATATTGTGCTTCCTTCTCTTTTTAAACTTTTATATCTTTAATTTTTATTATATATTTTTATATTTAACATTAATTTGATCACCTTATTTTACATATATTCTCTAAGACTCTTCAAATTCTATGGGAAAAAAGTATGTTAGAACATAGGTAAAGAGAGTAAAAGAAACAGCATATCCTTTATATTATTCCACATATATTACTTCATGATTGAGTTCCAATGTCTTTGTAACCCTCTCCCAAAACAAGTGAAATAGTGTCATATTTGCCAGAAAGCTAAGAAAGAATAATTTACATTTTGATTACAGACAAGTTTGTTTGCTAACCTTGCATTATTAGCTTCAGATGTAAAATTTCCAATAACTGAAATGGTACAAAAAAGAATAAAATATTCTATGCTGGAAGGTAGATTTTTATTAATATAATTTTCAAAAAAGTGGTTCTTTATATCTTCAATTGTTTTTTCTGGCCGTTTTTGTATATGGATATACCTTCATTATAATCATCTGTATCTCATGACATTTATAATGTTTAATGCTTTTCTTTTTTTTTAATTAATACTAAATATCTCTATGTTATATCCATTTTCCATATTAAGGAAGAGAGACTTAGGCAGATCAATTGCCTTGCCCATGACCACTTAGTAATTAATACTGGTAGAACTTGGTTTTGACCCCAGCTGTCTTCAAAATTTAACCACAGCTTACTTACCATCTCTCATCACCAATCAGCATCATTTTCAATAATTAGGCTTGAAGAATTCCAAAGAGATTCTAACTTTGCATTGTTTCTAACTGTATCCCAGTTCCTAAAGCAATCATGATGCACACACTGTTAGCTCACTTTTGAGCCTAAGCTTTCTTACAATTTTAAATGACTTGATGTATGAATACACTCAAAAGAAAAGAGTGTCTTTCAGTTTACCTCCTGATTTTTGCCCTTCTGTAAGAACTTGTTTTATCTGTTCTTTGAGATGTCTTAAGATTGATTCCTCATGAAACTTTTTGATGAAATTTATAATATATTAAGGACAAGTTAAAAGATATACTTATTTTAAATTAAACACACTAGATGAAGAAGTTCTCTTCAAAACTTTATTTAGGTGGAATATGGACTATGAAGTCATGGATACCTAGGTTAACACTCTATTTTCAAACACTGTTAACTTTGTTAATGTGGGAAAATTCCATGTTCTCTTCAAATGTCAGTTTTCTCACCTATCAAATGCAAACCATTTCCATTCACAGTGCTGTTGTATGGACATAATGAGAAAACATATGTAAAACATTTATTTGTGTCTAGCACAAGGTTGGTACAAAACTAATGGTAGCCTAAAAAAAATTACAAGGACTTTTGATAAGCATGATGAAGTTATTTCTACCTGCCTTCATCAATTCATACCTATTTTGTTATTTATGATAGAGATCGACCCTGCTATCGAATAATATGATGAGAGCAACAATAACAGTATAGTTCAACATCCCAAGTAGAAAGAGATGGCACACTTGAAAGGAGCATTAAAAAGGGCCTGCTGAAGGGACTATTTACAAAGATGTGCACAGAAGAAAACCCAGAAGAAATGGTGAAGTCCCTCTTGATTGTATAAAGTATTTGCTACCTTTGTCTGAAGGAACAAGAGAATATGTGGTTACCATGAACTATAGCTGGAAGGGAGGGTGACCAGACAGGAGGTGTGACTTGATAAACCACTGAAAAGCTGCTTCCAAGAAGGAAGGAAAATAAGGATAATCACTTCTTTTTTGTCCTGTGATCGGGATGAGACCAATTGGAAGTCAGATGGAAAGACATGAGGTTGCAGAGGTTCAGAGAGGGCACATTCCTGGACACTGAGCAAGGGTGAGAAATGAATCTTAGGAGTCAGATGGAGAATATATAACGCACAGACCTAATCAATCCTTAAGTAAAAATCAGGCAGAGATTAGAGTTTGGGAGAAGGAAGAACAGTTATTCACATGTTCTGTATGTGGCATTGCTTAGGGGAGCTTTGGGTAGAATAGGTAAAAGACTGTAATGGGAATATAAAAAGTGAAACCATACATTCTGAAAAAATTATAAAAGTGAGTTGTATCAGTGAGGAGAATAAAGAAAAATAAGAAGAAAGTGAATGGAAAATTAGAAATGGTCAAAAAAGAGGTAAAAGAAAAAAGAGACAAAACAGAAAGATGATGGCATGGCCTGAAGCAGAATTGAAAAAAATAAAATAGAATTGGGATGGATTTTTATAGTTGAAAAAAAAAATCAGAATCACTCCCAGCTTAATTTTTGATCCATCTTCCATTATTGTATTCCTTTTCAATACCCTCATATCTACTTTGCCTTCTTTAGCTTTCCACCAATGTTTTCTTCCCGATGTACCCTATTCCTACCATTCTGTTTCAAATTGCACTCCTGATCCCTATACACTGTTTGCTTGTTCTCATGATCTATTAATTTACCGTATAATTTACTTCTTATAGTCAGTACTTAGCCTGTTGAGCATTGTAAAAGTAAGTTCTAAAAGGTCACAAAATTTGTTATTTAGTCTATCGGTTATTTAATGAATGTATCTTAAAAGCCTAGTATGGTGCCTAGAACATAGTAAGTGCTTATTAAATGTTTAAGTTAATAATAAAAAAAAAGACTTGTAGAGACTACCTATATAGCAGAACTATCTTAGCAACCTTGTTCACCATATCTCTAATTTTGCAAGTGGATTGGCTTACTTTTCCCCCGACAGAGTGTCTGAATAAAATAATCATCACCATTTCTTTGTACAAGCTTTTCTTATTGCAAACACATGTAGCCAGGTACAATTAGATTCTTATGCCGCTTGGACACTTCTTGCTTAGGGTAAGTCAGATAGTATCTCTAAATACTGGGGATGAGAAAGACACTAGTCACCTAGTAGATACCCAATAAGACTTTATTATTTTGTATTTACTTCTAAGTATTTTTTTCCTTCAAAATAGATTACAAGTTAAAAGAACTATAAAATTATTTTTTCTTCAATGAAGCAAACATCAAAACATCACTGGAGGGAAACTGTACCTGGAGAATTTTCCCTTCAGCTTTACAAATGTGATACATGAAAACCTTGGTGAAGAATCATACCTCCAGACGATTCTGAAATTTTCTTATTGACAATTTCCAGTCAAGAGTTGTTTTGTAAGGCTTGATTCCTGCTCAGCTACCACAGCATTAATATATTTTAAAGTTAAATGCAGAAATGCAAAAGTTTAATTTTTCATTTAATTTATTGTGGTTATATTGGTTAATAAAATTATATAAGTTTCAGCTATTCAATTCCATAATATATCATCTATATACTGTATGTGTGTTCACCATCCCCAGTCAAGTCTTCTTCTATCAACATATATTCCTTTTACCCTCTTCTACAATTCCCCATACCCCCTTCTTTTTGGCAATCTCCATAACAGTTGTCTGTGTTCACGAGACTTATTTTATTTTTTGCTTAATCCCTTCACTCTTCTCAATCAGCCCCCAACTCCCTCCCCTCTGGCAGCTGTCATCCTGTTCTCTGTATAATTTACTTCTTATAGTAGTAACATTCACAATTGCTTCAAAAAGAATAACATAACTATAATAACATAACAATATAATTCTGGAAGTCCTAGCCACAGCAATCAAACAAAAAGAAGAAATAAAAGGCATCTAAACTGGAAAGGAAGAAGTAAAACTATCATTATTGGCAGATGCCATGATACTGTACATAGAGAACCCTAAAGATTCCACCAAAAAAACCTTTAGAACTAATAAATGAATTCTGTAAAGTAGCAGAATATAAAATAAATATCCAGAAATCAGTTGCATTTTATACACGAATAATGAACTTTTAGGAAGAGATGCTAAGAAAATATCATTCACAATTGCTTCAAAAAGAATAACATAACTAGGGATAAATTTAACTAAGGATGTAAAAGACTTGTACTGGAAAAAATTATAAGACACTGAAGAAATAAATTGAAGAAGATTCAATAAATTGAAGCATATACCATGTTCATTAATAGGAAGAATTGGCATTATTAAAATATTCATACTACTCAAAGCAATCTACGGATTCAGCAAAATTCCTATAAGATACCAATGGCATATTTCACAGAACTAGAACAAGTAATTCATAGGAGCCACAGAAGCCCCAGAATACCTACAGCAATCTTTAAAAAAAGAACAAATTTGGAGGAATCACACTACATGATTTCAAACTATACTACAAGGCCATAGTAATCAAAACAGCCTGGCACTGGCTTAAAAACAGACATATAGATTAATGGAACAGAATAGAGAACCCAGAAATAAACCCAGGTCTTTATAGTCTATCAATAATTGACAAAGGAGGCAAAAAAATACAAGGAACTTAAGATAGTCTACTTAATAAAAAGGGCTGGGACAATTGACAGATACCTGCAAAAAATGAAACTAGACCATCTTCTTACATCATACACAAGATTAAGTTCAAAATGGATTAAAGACTTAAATGTTAGACTTGAAACTATACAAATCCTAGAAGAAAACATAGGCAGTAAAATATCATACATTTCTCATAGCAATATTTTTTCTGATATATTGCCTCAACCAAGGGAAACAAAAGAAAAAAATAAACAAATGGACCTACGTTAAAACAGTCTTATTTTTTGTATATAAGACTTTAACAGTTGCCATTTTGTTGCTTTTTTAAACATATAATTCAGAGAAAAGAAAATTGAGCCAAAGGTCTTAATACCCTTTTGTTAGTATTCACTCTATGGTGATTGCCAGTTCATGTTGGTTTTATAATCTTCATATAAAATAAGCAAATGAAAATCAGTAAGATTTGTAAAATTTTGAAGTTTTAGTTTAAAAAAAAATTTTTGGGTTGAAATAAGATTAGTAACTATCTATATATATATATAAAAGGTTAAGTGACTGGTTGACTGGCTGACTGGCCAACTGGCCAGTACCTATGATATGAACTGGCCACCAGGGGGCAGGTGCTAAACGCAGGCAGTAACTTTGCAGAGTGCCCTCTGGCAAACCCGGACTCCTCAGGGGATGTCAGAGAGCTGGTTTTGGCCCAATCCCCATAGGCCAGGCTGAGTGACCCCCCCCCCCCCACCTGCTGGAGGGGCCCCGCTCACTCCACAGACACCCTTCAAGCCACAGCGCTATCCCAGGTGCAGCCAGCTGGGGGTTGGGGGGGGTGGGGGGGATGGGGGGTGGGGGGTGGGGGGGGGGTGGGCAGGGACTGCAGGAGGTTGGCTCCAGGGCATGTCTGGCCCATCTTGCCAAGTCCCACCCACTGGCCACTTTCTAATTGATTTCCTTTCAATGTGCATGAATCTGCTCACCAGGCCTCTACTATTATATATTACCTCATAGGAAAAAACAACAACATTGACTTTAAATAGATCAGTCATGAGATGGAGAACTTGATCAAATGGCAAGAAATATGTTCTGGTTTCTATTCTGGATATACTGTTCAAAAAGGCATCTAGTATGTGAATGTATTTTATGCTAATATTGCAAAGAAGAAAACAAAGATTTAAAATCCTAGGTAAAGTCTAGCTAAGTTGCAAGAATACTGAGTAGGTACCAAGAATAGCTGAAGTCTGGATGTCTGGTCCAAGACATCCACTCTTTCTTATGGCTTTGTCTACTGCTAGTCATCTCTTCAGAGGAAATCCAAAACCATGCGAATATGATGGGATATTACTCCAGTGCTGATTTGTTACATTACAAAGGAAAAGGGATGCTGCAAATGCAATTAAGATCTCTAATCAATTACCTTTGAAGTAATCAAAAGAAAATCTTGTGTAAGTCTGACCTAATCAGATGCGCCTTAAAACAAAATGGCCTAATAGGCCTTCTATCTGTCCTGGAAGATGCGGGTCAGAATGACTTCTCCAGGCACAGGAACACGCATCTGCCAATACCCACATGATCTGGAAGAGGACCCTCAGCTTCAGATGAGAGCACAGCCCAGATGACCTCTCTGACCTCAGCCCTTGTGTCCCATGAGGTGAACTTGCCCAGACTCCTGACCCACAGGCACTGAGAAACAATAAACGAATATGGTTTTAAGACCCCAATTGTGAGGTAATTTATTATGCACAATAAAAATCTAATATAAAATAAAGATAATAATGCAATGATAAGTCACACAGATGCAAAGCTCTATGTTTACTGTACCTAGAAAATTTTGAACACATTCTTCTCATCCTCTGAGCTTAACTTTTCTCACCTACAGACATGAGAAACTTGTATTTTAATTTTTACTTTTCCCTCATATCAATTTTCTTGCAGCTCTATATATCTGATAATAGAAACTTTAAATCTTGAATATGGAAAAGGATGAAACTATAAAGAACATTTTTTCTTGTGTCCTGAAACTCACAGTTATAGGCCTTTTCTTCACTTTAGACTTGCCCCATTGCTACTTTGCTTCCTCTGTTCTCATGCCCCCCTTTAAAGCAAGCCTCCACAAATACCATGGTGCAATGATTAATACAGCTTTAGGAGGCCCTATCATGAGGTGTACAACTATGCCAAAAAGGCAGTGCCTTTTCTTTGTGTAAGAAAACTGTTTCTATTAATAACTTAAAAAATGACAGAAGTCAAACTAGAATCAATCAAAATGAATAATACACTCAAAATACCTAAAGAGAACAGCCCTAATTCCAATAAGTGGACACCTGGGAATGAGACACCCTAAGAGCTCTTTTCCAATTAAATTGTTCTATTGTTCAAGTGCCCAGAAAGGTTTCATACCCACTAATTACATCATCTCTCTTAGGGATGAGATGCAGTATTTTCTCTTCTCCCTTGATTCTTTCTTTTCCTAGATTCTGGAACACACTGAAGCTCAAACATCTGTAGAGGGCATTTGGTAATAAGTCTTATGTTACAAGGAGAGAAGTTTCTCTCCCAGCACAATTATGCTGTGAGAGTACAGACACTGACAGTGCAAAAACGCAACTTACAGTCCCCATTCCCAACAACATAACCCTTCTTATATTGTAGAGATATTGCTCTAGTTAAAGTGTAAGGAATAAAAATGAGAGGTGAATAGGCCTGAAGGGAAACCAGTTAAAGGAATTTTTCAATTGTCCTTAATGAAGATGATGGTGGCTTAAATAGAATTAAACCAGTAGCTGTAGGATGGGGAGAAGCATATGATTTAAATTTCACTGGAGACATCAAACTGACAGGGGTTGGATTTGATTAGCTAAGAACAGTGATAGAGAGAAAGAGTAACAATGGTATTCAGGTTTATATCTTTGAGAGAGAAAAAAAAATAAAAACAAAGACAAAACATCTCAGTAAGGGAATCCAGTTGCTGATGCTAAAAGGAGATGACCTTTGTTTCTTTCTTCATTTTTAAAAATCGTAATTGCCTGTGGAACTCCCCAGATTTGTTTAGTAGAGAATTAGAGATATTCCTCTACACCTAACTGAAGAATGTTTGAAAATCAACAGGATTTATACAAAAATAAAATTAAAGGGGTGGATTGGATTGGAGAGGGTGAATGGCTTAAAGGAAAAAAGAATGCTGAGGCCAGAACACTTGATGAGTGGGCAGAGGCGGAGGAGCCTGCCGAGGACCCCAGCAAAGGAAAGTAAGGACAGTGTGTGACACAGAAGTCGGGAGGAGGGACTGTTTCCGGGCGAAGAAATGATCGATGGTTTCAGACACTGCTCGAGGGATAAGAAAGGGCAAGGATATCACTGCATTTGGCTTGGACTTACTTGCACATTTTCATGTTATAAATATCACTGTAATAAGTAAAGATCTTCTCTACAGGGCCTCTCTGATTCATGTGGCACAATTGGCTGGCTTCTGGCAGACTTGGTTTTCTTTACTTTGTGGGCATAGCTACTAGCAGACGACACATTCAAGTTTTTCTTCCAATTGGGTGAGGTTATATGACTGAGTTCCGAGAAAACTAAGAGTCATATACAAAAAGTCATATACAAAATTAGCAAAAGCCATTTATTTTTGATTTGTGCTGTAAGAGACCCCATCTGCCATTGCTTTAGTTTCAAAAATGTTTGAAAAGAGAGTGAGGTTTCTAGTGGCTTAGCTCAGACTGTGGTAATAAAATGCATAGATTTAAGGCTTAAACAGCAGACATGATTTCTCAGTTTTTGAGGGTGGGGGATCTGAAATCAAGGTGCTGGAAGATTTGCTTGCTGGTGAAGGGTGGCTTCCTGGCTTTGACAGTCCCCTGCTAGCTGTGTGCTCGCGTGGCCTCTCCCTGGAGTGTCCTTGTGGAGAGAAAAGAGGGAGCAAGCTCTGTGGTGACTCTTCTCAAAGAGACACTAATACCACCTGTCACTCTCTCATGAACTAATCATCTACCAATGGCCCCTCCTTCAAATACCATCACATTGCAGTGAGAGCTTCAACCTATGACACTTTTTTTGGGGGGGAGGGGAGTGGCAAGATGGGAGCACAAACATTTGTGCCATAGCACAGAGTGAAAAGGAGGAAATGCTGAGACAGTTTCTCATTATCAAACATTCTATTAGTGTGGAATTTGGAATCCAGAAAGACTTTCTAATTTGTCTTCCAGTAGATTGGAAATCCTTGTTTGGTTGCAAAGTTTAGAAAGCAGTTTGAAGGGTTTCAAAAGAAGGAAAGTGTGCTGAACTAAGAGGCTCATAGTTGTCTGTGGCTGATCATTTTCCGGATCAAGTGAAATTCTATGTGCTGCTCCTCTGCAGGTAAACTATCATGAGGGTCCTTCGGGGTTCAGGTGAGCAGGTAGGAGAGGCAGGTCCTCAGTTCTAAGCAATGACAGAACATAAACTAAAACAAAGCACTATTTACAAGCTTGGCTTGTGAAAGCTCCCGGCATGTCCCATAATGTTCTTTGCTTGTCTTTGCATTTGCTCCATTACCTTGAAACCGCTGGGCAAGACCAGCACATGTGGGTCCCTTGGAGGAAAACCTAGTCGGGAATATCCTGTGGGGATTTCCCTGGGAGAGCTATAAGCTTTTATTCTGTTAGTGCTTTGGGATTCATCTATTTTCATCAGATAATTTTCTGTTAAATAATTTACAGTGCTTTCTGCTGCCTTTAGTTTTCTTTACCTTTTAAAATGTATTCTATAATAAAAAATAGATTATAAAATATTAAGTTTCATTTTTTTCATTATTCAACTGGTAAAATGAGGATTTTTTTCTTCTCACATACATCTATTCAGGAGAGTGTGTGATTTGTAAGAATCAAGGATGGAGGCTGGCACGTCCATCTGTGCATGTGTCAAAGGTGTTTTACTTGTCCTGATGATTGCAGATCAAATGGAATGAAGTAAGAGGAAGAGATTGTGGGGAATGGAAAACGAAATTCTCCATTACACAAGGGGGACTTGGTTGACTGGAATGCCACGTTTTCTTTGAGCACTAGTCCATCCCACTGCCTTGCGGGGGGTATGCCGGGAGGAATGAGTCTGAAAGCTTCATTGTCTTTGCTCTGCACATCAACCTTTCATTTTCAGGTCTCCAAAGTTTTGGGAACAGTAAGCTATTTCATTTTTATTGCAATGAATTGCAGATTTCTTGCTATTAGTATCTCTCATTTTTTTTTTTTTTGTTTTGCATCTCCTGCAACATTTGGGATACTTCCTTAAATACATGAGTCCCTTAATAAATTTTGTTTAAATTACTAGAATTGAAACATAGCTATAAATCTAGAAACAGTTTTCAATTTCTAATAAATCTATATAAATCACCTCATAACTAAATTATTAATCTTCCTCCAGAGGATAATAAATCCCATAAATCCCATTTATCTGATTAATTCAGAAGATTAATTCTAGAAATCCCATTTATCTCTCAAAACATTTCAGTGGCTATTACACTGGTAACTAGAATCTGGTATAACAAGAGATTGTAAATATCTATACAATGTTAGTGATTATATAGGGAGCATCTACTAATTATTAATTAAATAATATTTGAAGAATACCTACTACATCAAAAAACTTTTCTGGAAACTAGGGGATATAGCAATAAAAAGATGACCAAAGTGGTGTCTCCATTCCACTCCACTTAAATTTGCATGGCAGCCATATTTCCTGCTTAAAAGCAGTCCAAATGCCCATAAGTAGAAGAGTGGAAAAAAAAAAAAAAAGCTGTGGTACATTTACACAATGGACTACTTAACCATATAAAGAAGGAAATCTTAGCTTTTTGGATAGCATGTGTGGACCTGTAGAGCATTATTCTAGGAGAACGGCTAGTCAGAGAAAGACAAGTACCATATGATTTAACTTATATGTAAAACCTAATGAACAAAATAATCTACCAAATAAAATAGAAACAGAATCATAGATACAGAGAACAGACTGACATCTACCAGAGGAGAGGGGTAGAGGGCTCTGTGGAAAAGGTAAAGGAATTAAGCAAAAAACAAAAAAAAAAAAAAAAAAAAAGGCGATGTAAAGAAACTTGGCTTGGGGTGGGGTGGTGAACACACAATACAATATACAAAAGATGTATTACAGAATTGTACCCCTGAAACCTACATAATTCATTATTCAATGCCACCCCAATAAATGCAATCAATATACTGGTAAATACATACATACATACATTCATACATACATACATATATACATACATCGAAAAGCGTTTAGGACTTTTACTTTGAGTGGGATGAGAATTCACTGAAGACTTTGAACTGAGGAGTGATATGACTTAACTTACATTAAGAAAAGAAAGAAAGAACCCTGGCTGGTATTTCTCAGTGGTTAGGATAGTGAGATCCTTCCTAGCACAGAAGGCTTTCAAGTTTGGTTCCCTGTCAAGGGCATGTACCAGAGTTGCAGGTTCAGGGCTGGTGTGGGAGGCAACCAATCCATGTGTTTCTCTCACATCTCTTTCTCTCCCCTCCCTCCTTCCCTTCCTCTCTCTCTAAAAAAATCAATAGAAAAATATCCTCTGGTAAGAATTAGCACACACACACATACACACACACATACACATGCACAATACACATAAACTCTCACTCTGCCTTTTATGTAGGGGGAGAGGAAAAGAGGGGATATCAGTTCAAAAGCTACTAAAATCATCCACGAGAATGATGATGGTAGCATAAACCAGGGTGCTGGTTGTAGTGTTGTTAATTGTTCTTTTTTTTCTTGGAAATATACCAATGGAAAATCCCATGGGATTTACTAATAGATTGGTCTTGCTTATGAAACAAAGTCAAGGATATATTGTGATAAAAATAATACATTACCTTTGTTTCTTCCTCCTCCAAACCTATAACTCAGTCTAATCAGAAGGAAAACATCAAATTCTAATAGAGGGACATCCTACAAAATACCTAACCATGACTCTTAAAAACTGCCAGTCAACAAGAGCATGCCAGTGCTGAGAAACAGACACAGCCAAGGGGAGTCTGAGGAGGCCTGCAACTTTGATGGGAATATGGAACAGAAAACGAACCTTAGTTGAAAGCTAAAGAAATCTGAAAGAAGTATGGACTTCAGTTAATAAATGTACCAATAGCAGTTAATTAACTGCGAAGATGTTCCCTAACTGAAGACATTAATAATATGGGAAACTGGACCTGGCTGGGATGCACAGTGGTTGGAGCTTTATCCCTATGGGAACCCTAATCAGAAGACACCTGATGTTCAAGGCCAATCTGAGTGTTGGAATCCTAGTCAGAGTACACCTGACATTCAAGGCCAACTTGCCATATGCAGGTGCAAAAGCAAGGGCACAGCAATCTTCCTGTATGCACTGCGCAGGCGTATGTTTCTATAACCGAAATACTAATGTCACTATTTGGCAAGAAGCCTCCTTTGTCAAAGCTGCTATAAAATGTACTACTGACAGCAGACAGCCGGCTCCTCTGGCTCTGGTGTTTGCTACTGTATTAGCAAGGGCTCCTATGTGTGTGCTGCTGCTCTGTAAGCTACTTTGAACAACTGTTCTATCCAATGGCTCCTTATTAGCAATGGCTACTTGGTCTGAAATAAAGTTTCTCCTACATGCCTATGACTTCTCATGTCTTCTCCATCTAACACCCAGCATCCATGAAGGTACAGGCCCTGGCAGAAAAGGACCTGTACTCCCACCATCCCATACACCAAAATGTTGTGAGTTCAGTTTCTGGTCAGGGCACATGCCTCAGTTATGGATTGGATCTCCAGCCACATATGGGAAGTAACCTATCAATATTTCTCTCTCTTCCTCTCCCTTCCTCTCTAAAAATCAATAAAAACATATCTTTGGATGAGGATAAAACAATAATAATAATGATATGGGAAACTGGGTACAAGGCATATAGAAACTCTGTACTATCTTACTTTTTTATTAATTTAAAACACTCTAAAAAGGAAAGACAATTTTTTTAAAAGGAGGAATTAAGGATGATGGTAACTTTTGTATTCTGAACAACTGGAAAAGTACAGTTAACATTTACAAAGAAGGGTTCTGTGATGCAATAATTACAAAAAGTATAACTGCTTCTCCCTTCTTACCTGGCATTCCAGGTGAGCTTGAATTTCCTGGGAAGGTTTCCTGGGAGAAGTGGTGCTTGAGAAAGAACTAAAATGAAACAAGATTTGCATATGTAGAGGAGATAAAATCCTTCACTGAAAAGACTTAATTCCTTCTTTTTTAATCTGCACATTTTTATTTTACACTTTTTTTGCCTTTTTTATTGATGCCTTTGCCATTTAGTAGAGTTGTTCTGATTAACTTTTGCCCATATTCACATCCATTTGCTTCAATTTTTCCTGAATCATGTTTATTATTAAGTAGCAAATAACACTTTGGGGACACATTGATTTTCATGGGAATCCTTCCCAGGCTATGCTGGTGTCCCCTTGATCGCCTCTTTCCACGTGGCTACAGTCAGCACTTTTCCTGTCTCATGAAATGCCTCTGATGAATGGCGTTGCTCTCATTGCTGTTATTACAAATAGCAGAAGTGACTCACCACCATCCGCAATAGCGGTGCTTCCAGAGACACGTGAGTGAATTTAAACAATGACTTCTGTATGATTTTCTAAATAATTCTTTGACTCCTAGGGGTAGAAATGAACCTTAATATCATTCATTCCCAACTGTATTTCCTTCAAGCAATGCTGCACTAAATGCACTACAAACACACAGGCATGCACACATGTCATACACATTGCTATCTATTCAACCCATTTTTAGGGATTAGCTAGTTTCTCATTTATTGCTTAGTATAGAATAACTGAAAAAACAAACAATTAGCAATTGATCATATCATGAGGCCTAATCATCTCTTCTATAAATTCCCATACTCTTCTATGAATTATCAATGTGGATGAAAAAATGTATTCTCCCTTTGCCAATTTTATGTCATTAATAAATTTCTTCTTTCCCTTCTGCCATTTGATTTCACCCATGAGATCAGTTTGTGCTCATACATGCAGTCAGATATGGAGCCAAATGACTCAGTGAAGATAATCATTACAAAGTGTAGTTTCTAGTTATCCTCAACTAGTTTTCTTCCTCTTTTCTACAAGACGTGGCTATTCATCTAAATATCAAATTGGGCTGTGAGGCCAAAACCTGCGTACAGGTGACAGATCAGCTCTGAATTTTACCTTTCGGTGTGTGTCCAACAATAGTGAACAGCTATCTCTTAATAATCAAACTTTCCTTTTATTATGTTTTTTTTTTCAATTTCATATTTATTGAAGTATGATTGACATATAAAATTGTAAGATATTTAAATTTACATAATAATAATTTCATATACCTGTACATTGTAAATTTCTTTTTCATTTAAGTTTTAGTCTTATCAACTATATTCATCATATCAAATAAAACAATGTGTACATTTTACAGTATCTCAGAGCTGGAAGTTGTGCCCTTTTACTCATCTCCCCCAGTTTTTCTCACATCACAGTCCCCGGTGACTCTCTGCTCTATTCTGTTCTGGATTCTTATCTAAAAGGTACTATGAGCAGGATGCCTTGCAAGGTTTTTCATTCTCTGCCTGGCTTAGCTCACTGAGCGAGCGTAAGGCCCCAGCTTCTTTAGCGCTGCCACCTGCTGTCAGGCAAATAGAGGGAAAGGCTGGCATCCAGCGGAAAGGTTTGCCTACAGCCTCATCAGCATGTTGCTTCTGCTGAATACTGGGGGCGGGGAGCCTGTGGGTGCAGGGCGCTGGTCAGTCTTGTTCTCTCACAGCCTGCAGGTCACAGTGCAGTCACAGTGGCAAGTCTGCTGAGCTCAGCCCAGGTGCACCCACTTACATGAAAAAGAAACTGGAAGGGCACTTGCTTCTAGAGAAATGAATGGACGTATATGTGGTCTTAACCAGTGGACTCGAGGCTGCTTTAGGGGTTATTAAACCCCAACTTTTAAAAACAATATTCAACTCTAATCTCAAAACTGCATCATTACAGCCTAGATATCTTATCCATCAAAGAAGCCACACTGCAAGGTGAATTTCTCTAGAAAGACAGGCCCAAGGAGGTCTGCAGTGATTTTTCTCCAACTATACTCTCTACCAACTATTGAGTGAAAATAAATGCAACAGGTGATACTAGGAGCAGCATTGAAATCCAGGACCATCTCTTGAGTGAAACATATCTGAAGAGCTTGCACAGGGAGGAAAGTCTTTCTTTTTAAGAAATACAAAGGAAGAAATTATTTCCAGGTAGAAGAGGTGGATGCATATGTATGGGACAAAAATTCAAATGCTAGCTATGGTAGAAAGCAGAGTGGTGAAGCAATTTTAGCTACAGCCTGCTGTAATTCATTCAGTGTGTTTCTAAAATCCATTTATATGGCTGATATCCAAGTACCCGTGAGATCTAAGAACTGCATAGTAAAATAAAATAAAAAAACACCAAACAAGCTGTCACATTTGCTACCTGATAACCCAGGAGAGATGAACAAAATATTTCTTTCTTCAACAAAGTAACAGGGCACATCTGAACATGAGAGGATTATGAGAAATGGAGCCCATGCCAGAAGCCTGGCATAAGCACGGAAAGTTGGCATTGAACAACGACATGCCTGAATGCTGTTTGTGATGAGATAGTTTAGGGAAGAGACCCAAAAACTCTGCAGAAGAGTGCTAGGAAGCACTTGAGACCTAAGTGTGGCACTCAAGGAACTGAAATATGAGCCTGGCTGAGTGTTCTACTGCTTTGTAACTGAGAATCAACCCAGAATGATTATAGCATGTTACTAACATTGCACTTTCATTTTATACTACAAGCTGATGAGAGTGTGAGAAACATGACTTATTCAAACAACTAAAGAATTTCTAAGTGGTCATCCCTGACCTAGACATTGTTGAGGGATACAAATGATGTCAAAGGTTTAATTCCTTAATTTTTTCTCATATTTTTATTTGGGATAGTTGACTTATAAAGTATCTGTAGCTAAATAAACCTAGTTTTGAATTCTATTTAACTCAAATATTAGCTCACTTAGCTTTTAAATTTCAGTGTTGTAATCTGTAAAGTGGTGGGAATATTTTATGTAACAGATGAGATATAGATAGATATAGATGATGTAGATAGTTATAAATATAGATATAGATGTAGATATATGTACATATATACATAGCTATATTTACCTATAGGTATGATTATTTATAGATATAGCTAACAGCAAGAAAAAAGAATTCTGAGATGTTCTAAATTAACTTATAGCAGTCCAGAGGGTGAAACAAAGAGACAACAGAAATAAATCAGTTAGTAGTCACCCACTGAAACTAACAAAAGATGCTTGCACTCCTGTACATATGTTGAAACTTTGAATCAACTCCTAGGCAGCTATTTCAGTCTTATCTGAAAGAAACAGACAACCTCCAGATACCAACAGCCTCTAAACCAGTTACTGCCCATCAGCTTCTAACCAAGAAGAAGCATTGTGCCAAATGTTGGAGTCACCACTTTATGCTTCTGTTATGCCCAGTATTCTGACCCCTCAAGTCCTGGCTCATTGGCTCTGAATCCTGAATTGTGTACCTACAGCCAGATAGCATTGTTACCAGCTTTGCTCAGCTTCTCAGCCTCTAAAATGCTACTTCCCTCCAGCCTCTGAGCCTCTGGAGCATGTGAATGAACAGAAGTTTGAGGAGAAAAATGGAACAGGATAAAAGTCATATAATTAGGCATTTTCCTTCTTGCCAAAGTCCTATTTCTAAATACCTGTAACTTTGATAGATTTCCAAAGTCTAAGAAGACATTTTATTTTAGGAAATGTATTTATTTTGCATTTTTTTAAATTGTCAAAGACTTTAAATAAGGGCACATTTTTTTGGTAGCAGTATATTTTCTTGCATGATTTTATAATCTTCTAATCTATTGGTCAGTCCAAATCCCTACCTTATGCTAATAATGTCCTTTTCAATTAGAGTTCCCACATCACCTTCATTCTTCACTTCCTCCCCACCTGCTTACTCAGCACTCACTCTCTCAAGTGATGTATTGGAACTTGAATGGGAAAACCATATCTTCACCCTGAGTGTTGCCCTGGTATGTTTTATCCACATATTTGCCACATTTCAAAGCCTGTAAGATCAGTTTTCCACTTAGACATGAAGCAAATTTAACATATTTCAGGGTTAATTTTCCCTTATGGATCAATTTATGTAGAAGTCACGATAAGTAACAGGAGCTGCTATAAGAGACAGACCCTGAATTTTCAGTAATCTATATACTAGTGTATAAAAGACAAGCGACCAGAAAGACAAAAGGACTGGTGGCTATGATTCGCATTGCAGTGGCCAACCAGCCCAATCGAGGCCCCAATCACTCCCCCGCCCCAAACTCCCTCGGCCCATCCCCACAACTGGCCAGGCCTCTGATCGTCCCCTCACCCCCTGATCAGGGGTGGGGTTAGCCAGCCAACTGCCCACAGCCCTTCTCCCCAGCTGGCCCCAACCCAATCGGCCCCCTCACCCTTATTGGGGGCGGGGCTGGCTGATCAACCTCCCGCTGACCCTCCCCACCAGCCCTCCCAATTGGCCCCCATCATGCATGAATTCATGCACTGGGCCTCTAGTTTAATATCAGGACTAAATTTTTGCTCAGATCACATTGAGATGGAACTGGGAAGCTCCTGAGGGCTGCTTTGACTCAGGGGCATGGACCCTCAGAAAGAAGATACCTACCAAGTAACAATGGCCTCTGGTGGCTTAACTAGGCTCAAATTAAAACAAGCAAGCAAACAAAAACAGGCCCTAGCAGCCTGACAGGGGCCTCTCAAGCAAACTGCATGTCAGGGAGAAGCCTGCACTGAACTGCCTGCCTGCTTGTGCTCCTGCCATCTGAGCAGCCCTTATAAAGGACTTTCTGGAGTCCTATTTCAACCAACAGGGTTCTTTTACCATCTAAGCAAAGCTTTGCAGCTACAGCCAATCAGAGTGTCTCTATTTTGGCCAATCATGACAGTGTATTTTGGACCTATCAAACTGTGAAGATTCGGAGTCCTCATTTGCAAGAAGATGGGCCAATCAGGGATCTATGTGTGGGAATTTCTGTCTATATAAGCTAGCTACTGTCTGACTTCTGGAGTGTACCTTCCCTTTCCACTGAGGACTGTGATTTCCCAGCTCCCTAGAGCAAATCAGCGGAGAGGCACAGAAGCCAGCTGCTGTAGTGTTTTGCACTGAATAATGTTTCCTTCTTCACAGAATTCTGAAATGGGGATTCCTATTGGTGTTGAATTGGTCCCAACAACCATAGGCTGACATCTCCTTGGTCATGCCATCTGGCATCTAGGGTCTCCCAAACTCTAGTCTAGCAGGAAAAGTGAGAGGTACAGGATCCCCAGGGTATTTTGTTTTGTTTTGTTTTATTTTTAACCTCTGAAAATAATTTATACAACTTACTTCTACAAACTATTGGCCAGAATTAGTCACAGAACCTTACCTAGAGGCATGAGCCTTAGGACATGAGGGAACACATTCTGTACCACAGATTGTTCACTAAACTATCCAAGAACACCAAGGCTGGAAAGAGCATTGACTTGGTAGGAAAAACAGGAGGTAAAGAAGAAAGAGAGTTTAAAAAAATATTATCTAACTTTACAGCATAGCCTCATCACACAATTTTGTCTTCCAGTTAGCATGCAATTCTACTGAAAGCCATCGAGTCTAATAACACATGTGATACTATTAGGAAAATTTTTAATTTATAACAATTGATAGAGTATTCAATTATTTTTATTTTTTGTATGTAATTGCAAATAATTTATTTTGTTCTGATGTATTCTCTACAATTAAACACTTAATTTCCTCACATTTTTTTATATTGTTTTCAGGGCATGTATAATTATCAGAAACTTAAAGTACAAAAAATCTGGAAAGGTCTATGTATTTGATGATTATGTTTAAGGATTCATAAATGAGAACAAAATCTCTTTATTCTAGAACATAATAATAGTTAAAAATGAATACGATTAATATACCTTTTTTACTTATTTAAAACTAGAGGCCCGGTGCACAAAATTTGTGCATGGGGGGAGGTGGGGGTTTCAGCCCAATCTGCACCTTCTCCAATCCGGGAGCCCTGAGGGGATGTCCTACTGATGGCTTAGGCCTGCTTCCCGTGGTTCTCTGCTCTCTGAGAGGCCTGCCTGCTCCATACCATGGCGATGGGCAAGCAGGCCCTGCTGGGTGCTGCCTGCAGGCTGTGCTTGCCTGCTCCCGGGTCACTGGGTGCTTGCCTGCTGGGCTGGTGTTGCTGGGGCAATGCCACCAGCATCTCGCCCAGGTAGCTATGGGCACTGCTATCTTTGCCATGGAGTGATGGTTAATTTGCATATTACTCTTTTATTAAATAGAATAAATTATCAGAGACCAATTTGCTATCAATGTAGTTGTAGTGATCAAATTGCATTAGGGGCACATGGGTTTTAGTCTACTAGCTTAGAGCCAGAACTTCATGCCTGTTGGGGCACAACAACTCTTAAATATCAGTGCCAGTGCTCAAGTGTATTTTAATATTATTCCACATTTCTATGTAGGGAGCCTTACTGGGAGATTAGCTTGATATTTTATCTAGTGCAAACTTATTCCATCATGTCTTCCACCTTATATCAATTCAGTTTCTCACTGCCTGTCTTTGGAGCATACCTGTGCTGTGCTTCTCCTATCAGTGGATTTCTGTAGATTCCCTCATGAGCACATCATGTTGAGTCTTGCTCATAGTTTTTTTTTAGCTTTGAGAGCACAAGAATTTCACTAAAGCTAAGAGTGTGTGTGTGTGTATGTGTGTGTATGTATGTGTGTATGTATGTGATGTGTGTGCTTTACATAGTTACAGAAATAAAACACATTTAAGGAATATGTTATTCTATTGAAGAGGAGGAAATTGATTACTATTTTTATTCTCATGTGTTTCTTCCTTCACATTAATTTGGGATGTCAGTATATTATGGTCACAGATAATAACAGGCAATAGTATGATTGTTAAGGAAGAAAATAATTTGTGCATAGAATGAGTGATTGACGTACCATGTAATTGGCAGAAAGTGACATTTCTGACTACCTTATCAAATTATATTGAGGGAGGAGGCTGAGGAAAGTGGGGTTTAATTGTAGAGTAGAAAAAGGTAATCTACAGGAAAGCTAAGCCCGCTAACAGTGAATCTAAAAATGTATAAAACTTAAAAGATTAATGTTTCTCATCTGGGTACTCACTACTTGTATGTTTTGTGGAGAGAAAATAAAAAAACAAAAAGTAGAGAAAGAGGAATTCCACTTTATTATCTTCTGTTGTAAGTTATATTCAGATTATTTGCTATCTTGCACCATTTTTTTTCACTGAAGGCTATCAGATAGACTTGTAGATTTTATGTTTTTTACTAACTTGCATGCAATTTTATCTCACTTATTACATGACTTAAATTACATAACATTGAAGTGTTTTCATACCTCTCCTATATAATAAAAGCCCAGTGACCATAACGACAGAATGACCAGAATGACCACTCGACCAGGCACTATGAGGTGCACTGACCACCTCTTGGTTCCTTTCCCTGGCCAGCAGGCTCTGATCACTGATGGTGATCTGGGAACTGGGGGTGGGTGAGGGCAGGGGGCGGGACTGGCGAATGGGTGGAACAGACCCACCTCTTGGTCCCTCCCCCCAGCCCTCAGGCTCCCATTGCCGATGGTGAATGGGGAACCAGGGTAGGTGGTGGGGGATGCGGGAGGCACCAGGCCAAGGACCTCACCCTGCCAGTCACCCTACACACAGAGGGTGACTCACAGTGGGGGTAGGTCCAGCGAATGGGCAGGAAGGACTGTCCTCTGGGTCTTTCCCTGGCCGGCAGGCTCCCATCTGTGCATGGAAAACGGGAACCAGGGTGGGTGGTGGCAGGGGGGCGGGGCCAGCTGCTGGCAGCCAGGGAAGATGACCTTGATTGCAGGCTAGGCCTAGGGACCATACCTGCACACAATTTTGTGGGCCGGGCCTCTAGTTATCTTTATAAGAGTGAATTTCCTATTGTATCTTTGTGATGTATTTGAACAAATACATTATAAAGGGACATTTGTCCCAGGTTAAGTTTCAGGAAGTTAGTTTGAGTGAGAAGTTAAGAAAGGATACTGGTCAGTTCTGACAGCATCTGGACCAGGGGTCCTCAAACTATGGTCTGCGGGCCACATGCAAATACAAATATTGTATTTGTTCCCGTTTTGTTTTTTTACTTCAAAATAAGATATGTGCAGTGTGCATAGGAATTTGTTCATAGTGTTTTTTTTAAACTATAGTCTGGACCTCCAAAGGTCTGAGGGACCGTGACCTGGCCCCCTGTTTAAAAAGTTTGAGGACCCCTGATCTGGATCAGTGATTGTGCATTCGAAAGGCAGCTTTTCCTAAGGCCTTGTTTTTATCATTTCTTATGGCCTTTTTTATAAACTCCATTAATGTCCATCAGAACACAAAGGGGCACTAAGACCATTACTGATAAAGAAGATTCAATCTGTATGCCTAGGTTGTTAGAAGAGCCAGGAGAAACAGGCCAGATAAAAGTTGGGTGGTTCAGGTAACCAAAACTAAGGTTTATGTGAGCAAATACTCAACTCATAACTGCTCTGTCTTTACCAAGAGGGCGAGCCTGCTCCTTAAACAACCCCTCCTGCTAATATGAATTTACCAGGGTAGCTGGTAAAGTGAAGTCCCTGAGTTGCTTAATATGCTGCCATGTTAAGTGCCCCCTATCAGGCTGTGTGAGATTATAAAACATTGAATCAAGTGACTTGGTTTCCCTTCCCCTTTTCACCCTCTCCCCAACCACACTCCTATCTATAGGCAACCATCAATTTAATCTCTTTATCTGTGAGTCTGTTTCCTTTTGTTTGTTTATTTTTAGATTTCACACACACGGGAAATCATATGGTTTGTCTTTCTCTGACTTATTTCACTTAGCATAATACCATCTAGGTCCATTCATGTGGTCACAAATGACAATATTTCAATCTTTTTTATGGTTGAGTAATATTTCATTGTATCAATGAACTATATATGCTTCCATATGTTGATTGTTGTAAATAATGCTGCAATGAACATAGGGCTGTGTATGTCTTTTCAAATTAGTGTTTTAGATTTATTCAGATAAATATCCAGGAGTGGGCTTGCTGGGACATATGGTAGTTCCATTTTTAATTTTTTTAGGAACATCATACTGTGAATTGTAAATTCACATCCTCACCAACACTTGTTTGTTGATTTATTGATGACAGCCTTTCTGACAGATGTCAGGTGATATCTTGCGGTGGTTTTAATTTGAATTTCTCTGATGATTAGTGACAATCAGCATCTTTTCATGTCTATTGACCATCTGTATGTCTTTTACTCAGATCCTGTGCCCAATTTTTAATTGGATTTTTGTGTGTTTTGTTTGTTTGGTGTGTGTGTGTGTGTGTGTGTGTGTGTGTGTGTGTGTGAATTTGGACCCCTTTTTCCATCTTGTTTTTCTGTCTGGATGATCTATCCATTGATGTGAATGGGGTTAAAGTTCCTTACTATGATTGTGTTACTGCCAGTATCTCCTTATATGCCCATCAATGTTTGCTTTTTACATTGGCTATATAGATGTTTAGGAGAGTTTATGTTCTCATGTTGGATTGATTCCTTTATCATTATAAAGTGCTGTCCTTTGTCTCTTGTTATAGTCCTTCTTTTAAAGTGGTTGGTTTTTTTTGGTGTAAATATTGCTACACCAGATTTTATTGTTTCTATTTTCATAAAATATTTTTCCATCCTTTAAATTCAGTGCCTTTCATACTGAAGTGGGTCTCTTGTACATAGCATATTTGTGGGTCTTATCTTTTTATTTATTTAGACCTCTTTTCATTGGAGCATTTAGCTCATTTATATTTAAAGTAATTATTGACAGGTATATAGTTATTTTCATTTTATTAACTGTTTTCTGATAAGTTTTATAGTTCTACTTTGTTTCTTATTTTCTTGCTTCATTCTCTTGTAATATGATGCATTTTTCTAGTGTTGTGTTTGGATTCCTTTCTCTCTCATTCTTAAAAATTATTATTGCCTTTATTTTACAGAGCTGAGAGGTCTCGGGTATTTTAATTGATTTTCAACATGTTGGCAAACTTTGGGGCCTAGGGGTTAAAATGTATGGTGAATGCCAGAGGGAATGAGTAGGCTGAGAGGTAGAAGAGGGTGAAGGGGGGATAAATGGTGACTGAAGGAGACTTTACTTGGAGTGGTAAACACACAGCACAATATACAGATGATGTACTCTAGAACTGTATAACGGAAACCTATATAATTTTATTATTAAACAATATCTCTCCAATATATTCAATAAAAATAATAAATAAATAAGAAAAAAAGAGAGAAAGCTGAGACTTTGTAACCTTAGAGACCATAGTTTGATGCCTTTCTCTTTATTTCTTGTAGATCTTGTAGATTTTTGGTTTGTGGTTACCATGTGCTTCTAACACACAAAGTTATGTTTACAGAAATCAATTTAATTCTATGACTAAGTTTGAACACATTCTAAAATCACTACAATTTTTCTCTCTTCCTCTGTTATGTTTTAGCCATTATTTTTTACTTCTGTGTGTGTGTGATTGAGTTTATCTGTAAACTTGTAATTACACATGATCTTCCTAGTTTTGCTTTTTAAACTTTGTAGTTGGTTGATTCACTGCTTTAACTATGTGTTTACTTTTGTTAGTGAGAACTTTTCTTTCTTATATTTTCTTTTTTATATTTTTAAATTCTGAAACTTATCTTTTTAATATAATTTTTTCATTGACATTTATCCTTTCTATGCTCTCTTCCACCTCACCCCACAATCACCACACTGTTGTCCGTGTCCATGAATTCTCTCTCATTTTTTTCTCTTTTTCTCAATCTCTCCACCACCACCTCCACACCCCTTCCTCATCTAAGCTATCTGCTTGCTCTCTATCTATAAGTCTGTCTCTAATTTGCTTGGTAGTTCAGTTTGTTCATTATATTGAGTGAAATCATATGGTAATTTTCTTTCTCTGACTGGCTTATTTCATTTAACATAGCATTTACATATTTTATATGATCTGTTCTTAAAGAAGTCCCTTTTACATTTCTTGTAATACTGACTTATGGGTGATAAACTACTTTAGTGTTTTGTTTTGTTTTTGGTTTGTTTTTTGGTCTGGGAAACTCTTTGCCTCTACTTTGATTCTACATGATAACATTGCTGGGCAGCGTAATCTTGGTTGTAGTCTTTTCTTGCTTTTTATCACTTTTTAATATTTTGTGCCTACCTTTCTAGCCTGCAAAGTTTATATTGAGAAATTAGCTAACAGTTTTATGGGAGTTCATTTTACATGACTAACTGCTTTTTCTCTTGCTATATTTAAGATTCTCTATTTGTCTTTAAACTTGGCATTTTAATTATGATGTGCCTTGGTGTGGGCCTCTTTGGGTTCATCTTGTTTGGGTCTTATTGTGCTTCCTGGACTTGTGTGACTATTTCCTTCACCATGTTAGGGAAGCTTGCCATTATTATTCCTTCAAATAGGTCCTCAATCCCTTGCTTTCTCTCTTTTCCTTCTGAAACTCCAATGATGTCAATGTTGCTATGCTTGATGTTGCCCCAGAGATCCCTTAAACTATCCTCTTTTTTAAATTATTATTTTTGTTGTTGTTCTGTTTGTGTGTTTTCCACTAACTGTCTCCCTGATCACATATTCTACTTTCTCCTTCATTTAATCAGCTGTTGATACCCTCTAATATATTATTTTCTTCTGAATATATTCTTTATTGCAGTGATTGTATTCATTATTTCTGATTTTTTGGTCTTCTGTCTTCATTTTTATGTTCCCTATTTATTGTTGTTCTCACTGAGTTTATCAATTATTTCTCTCAGTTCATTTAATATCCTTATAACCAGCATTTTGAACTTTGAATCTAGTATATTGTTTGTCTCCATTTCATTTAGAACTTTTCTGGAGTTTTGATCTGCTTTTTCACTTGGGTTATGTTTCCTTGCTCTCTCATTTTGACTAATTATCTGTGTTTGCTTCTACTTATTAATTGTATCTGCTATGTTTCCTGGTCTTGGTAGAGTGGCTTATGTAATATGTATTCTGTGGGGCTCAGTGGTGCAGGCTTTCTGATCATCTGAACCAGGTGCTCCAGAGGTATTACTTGTGTGAGTTGCATGTACCCTCCTTTTGTAGTTGCGTTTTTATTGCTGTTGGGACTCAGTGGGTGGGGCTGACAATCAGGCTGGCTGTGAGTAATGGCTGTGACTATAACACATGTTTTGTGCGGGCTGTCCCCATGGAGCAGATTGACTTTAGCAAAGCTCTAGTTCTTGCTAAGTCTGCCTGAGGGTATGTCATTTGTGGTGATGCAGGTTGGTGCTTTGGTGTGGACTAAACCTGGCCACAAGGTCTACTGATTCTGGGGCTTCTTGGGAGGGGTTCTGAGGCAGGCCCAGTATAGCCACTGCCTGTTCCTAATCTGGGGCCACCTGGTCAGAACTACAAATTGTTCTGCAGTTAGTTTACTAATTTTTAAGGCTTGGGGATACCTGGGAGAGGTGAAGCTATGAACTGATACCAGCTTCCATCAGGCATGGGGCTGCTTAATAAGAGAGAGGGGACATGCTGATGCCAACTGCTGCTTATTTGGGATATGTGGCCAATTGAAAAATTGTAAGAAAGTCCACAGCATGAACCAAAAAAAGATCACTTGTGTGGAAAAAATTACAGTAAGAGTTTGTGGACAGGTGTGTGTGTGTGTGTGTGTGTGTGTGTGTGTGTGTGTGTGTGTGTGTATGTTGGGTAGGGTGGGATGTCCCAGAAAATCACTAATGTGGGGTACATGGTGATAGCTAAGTTAATAGAGAACTCAAATTTGGCATTCAGCTCTAGTTGCTGGATTGGTGTGGGGCTAGATCAACAAAGGAATAGTGACATCTGCAAAACTTCCGTCTCCAGAGAGAGCTGCTCTACTTCTGCTCTGCCAGCCTTATCCCTGAAGCTAGTCAATTCAGTTACTCCCATATGTCCCTGCAATGGTTTTTAGATGCTTCCCCAACTCTGGAGCTCAAAGTAAGGAATGAGTGATTCTGTGTGCAAGCACCTTTAAGACCTACAATGCCGAGGCCTCCAGCAGTGCTCCATCTCACTCAGATCTAATGTCTGCTGGATTTTATAGCCAAGTATTGTGGAGACTTTTCTTTTAGCCATTTAAGCCCTGGACTCTGGAGTCCAGTGTGGGGCTGGGACCCCTTAATCTCAGCAGCCAATATACACTTCCCATTTCTTAACCTCCACATTGTGACTGAGGAACTTGCCCATCCCATATTTTTGCCCCTCCTATCTGTCTTAATGTGACTTCCTTATATCCTTAGTTGTAACAGTTCTTAGTAGCTAGTCTTCAGGTGGTTCTCAGTAATTGTTCTCTAATTTAGTTACATTTTTATGTAGTCATGTGTGAAGGCCAGCACAACTTTTACCTACTATACTGTCTTGACTGAAAGGAAGTCTGATCTATATCTGAATCAAGTGACTTTTATTAGTAAAGTTAATTTTATTCATTTGAAATATTAGAGGAGATCTCTAAGAATTCTCTGGACCACCAGAAAGATAAGCAAGTGAATATTATAGTAAATTAAGCCCCAAACATTACTTAGTAAAAAAGGGAACAAAACTAAAGCTGCCCTAATTTGGGCACATCATAAGGCAGGGCTCTTTTGGGACAAAAACTGTAGTGCTGTGAGATTTATTCCAGGCATGCAAGGTTGGTACAATATCAGCAAATCAATAAACGTGATACAACTCATAAACAAAATGAAAATATGAAGAATAAAAACCACATGATTATATTAATAAAAACAGAGAAAGCTTTTGATAAAATTCAGCATCCATGCATGATAAAAAACTCTCAGTATGGGAACAGAGAGAGCATACCTCAACATGATAAGGGCCACATAAGACAAATCCACAGCCAATGTCATACTCAATGTGCAAAAACTATAATGTTTCCCTTAAAATTGGGAACACGACAGGAATGCTAGCTCTTACCACTCTTATTCAACATAGTACTAAACGTCCTAGCAAAAGCAATCAGAGAAGAAGAAATAAAATGAATTCAGATGGAAAAGGGAGAAATAAAATTGTCATTATTTGCAGATGACATTATACTGTATATAGAGAACCTTAACAGTCCCACCATAAAAACTACTAGAATTGATAAATGAACTCATTAAAGTTACTAGGATACAAAATAAATATCCATAAATAAATTCAATTTTTATACACCAATAAGAAATTATCAGAAAGGGAAGCTAAAAAGTAATCCTATGCACACTTACTTCAAAAAATACCTAGAAATAAACTTAACCAAGGATGTAAAAGACCTGTACTGGAAAAAGTTATAAGACACTGAGGAAAGAAATTAAAGAAGATACAAATAAGTAGTAACATATACTGTGTTCATAGATAGGAAGAATTAACATCATTAAAATGTTCATACTATCCAAAGCAACATATACATGTAATGCAATTCCTATCATGATATCAGTGGCATATTTCACAGAACTAGAGCAAGTATTCCAAAAACTTATATGGAACCACAAAAAATCCCTAATAGTCACAGCAATATTGAGAAATAAGAACAAAGTTGGAGAAATCATGAAAAAAAAGCTCAACATCACTAATCATTAGAGAAATGCAAAGTAAAACAATAAGATATTACCTCACATTTGTCAGAATGCTTATCATCAATAAATCAAAAAAACAAGCGTTTGCCAGAATGTGGAGAAAAGGAAAACCTTGTGCACTGTTGATGGGAATGCAGACTAGTGCAGCCACGATGGAAAGCAGCACGGAGTTACATCAAAAAATAAAAACAATAGGATTCCATTTTTCCAGCAATTCCACTTCTGGGAACATATCCAAATAAATCTGAAATGCTAACTGAAAGGAATATGTCCACCCCATGGTAATTGCAGTGTTACTTACAAATACCAGGACTGGGAAGTAGCCTCAATGCCCATCAGTAGCTGAGTGGATAAACAGGCATTGGTGCATTTACACAACGGGATGCTACTCAGCCATGAAAAGGAAGGGGCTCTTTCCTTTTGCACAGCATGGATGGACCTGGAGAGTATTATCCAAAGTGAAATAATCCAGTCAGAGAAGTAACATACGATTTCACTTACATGTGCAACCTGTTGAACAAAATAAACAAAACAAAAAATAGAAACTGATTCATAGCTACAGAGAACAGACTGACAGCTGTCAGAGGGGAAGATTTTCGAGGGCTGGATGAGATTTAGCAAAGGAAAAAAAAACTTATAGACACAAACAACAGTATGGTAATTACCAAAGGGAAAGGAGGATGGGGGTAGACAGAAGAGGGTAGAGGAGGAATAAATGGTGCTAGACAGAGACTTGGGGTGATGAACACATGATACAATATTCAGATTACGTGTCATAGAATTGTATACCTGAAACCTGTATAATTTTATTAACCGACTAGAGGCCCAATGCACTAAATTTTTGCATGGGTGGTTGGGGGGGTCCTTGCAATCTGGCAGTCTGACATCCCTCTCACAATCTGGGACTGACCCCTTGCTCCTAACTACCCACCTGCTTGCTCCTTGCCCCTTGGCTCGCCACTCCTTAGAGCTGCCATGAGGCGGGAGAGGCTCCCAATACTGCCGCTGTGCTTGCCAGTGGTGAGCCGGGCTTCTGGCTGAGTGGCGCTCCTGTTGTGGGAGCACACTGACCACCAGGGGGCAGCTCCTGCATTGAGTGTCTGCCCCCTGGTGGTCAGTGTGCATCAAAGTGACTGGTTGACTGGTCGTTCTGGTTGTACAGTTGTTCTGTACTGGTCACTGGGATTATATATATATATATATATATAATATCACTCCAGTAAATTCAATAAAATAAAATAAAACAGGATAAAATATAAGACCACCCTCAAAAAAAAAAACACAAAAAAAACAAACACACATAAAACAGTAGTTTTAATTGAAATTTATTTATCTAACATGACAGTCTAGTTCATTAAGGAGAGCTGGGAAAGTTTTCTCCACAAGGTTTTCAGGGTCCCAAGTTCCTCCCACCTCGCTGCTTCAAAACTTGTAGATAGTTGTCCTTACCCGTGTGATGGAAAATGTTCCAGACCATGGGGAAGAGAGACTGCCAAAGTCCAAGGGATGAGGCCTTCTTGAAAGTTTCAAATTGCTCATGTCCTTTCCACTCATGTTTCATTGCTTCAAACCTTGTTCATCATCCCATCTAGATGCAAAATAATTAGGTAAAAAGATAGCCATGTGTCTTAGAAAAATGGGTAAACATTTGTTGGGGAATACAGCCTGCTGCCATAACACTGTATCTTTGTATTAGTTCCCATCTCCAACCTCATTCATCTATCTCTACATGTCTATCACATCTGAGGCACAGGCTCAATACTGATGGTTCATTTGACTTGATTAACTTACCAGCTGACTGTGGGGTCAAGTTCTCGCCTGCCTCCGTGTGCACCAGTACCTAGAATCACTGAGAGCTTTGGCTGTTCTTCTCTCATTGAAGCCAATAAATCTACAAAATAGCTGCAGGAAATATTCTTCATAAAGTAAGAGTTCACCTTGCTATCCAACACTGGAAATTGTAAAACTGTCAGGACATAAAGAGTTGTAGATTAGAAGGCTGAAAACAGATTTCCAGATTTGGGACATGGAACAGTATTTCAAAATTTACTGCATAATTGATTTAAAAACAGAATTATTCAGTAAGATAATAAAGCAGGTGTTTAAAAAGATTAATGACAAATAAAATCACTAAAGCTACTCAAGCAGCAAGCCATATAGCTCAATCTTTACAGATTCTTGTCAGAGACTGTGATGTGATTCTTTTTAGCAAAATGTCCCTATAAATTGCCATGTGATTAAACCAGAAGCATTTATTTACAAATTGTAATTTGGAGGACACTTAACATATGTTTTTCAATCTAATTTCCCTAAGTGTTCTCTTGGACATTTTCATATTTTAACAAGACACTTTTTCGTTCTATCTTACAGACTTGGATATTTTTCCATAATAAGAATGATTAATGAGTCCAAATGTGGATTGTGTGCACATGTCTTATATGAATATCGCCTATACAACAGCTCTTTTCACCTGAGAAAAGGCTCCCTGAAGAGCAGAGAGGTTTCCTGCAGAGGTTACTTGAAGCATCAGAGCAGCAATAGTGAACCTCCGTCAAGCCCTGTGTGAGGACAGACAGCATATTACATATCCTGTGAAGAAACCGCCACAGCTCTTCACACACCCATATGTCTTCTCAGCTGTCAAACAAATCTCTTGATTGTTTCTCAGTCTTTTTCTTATGGTCCCCAGGCAACCAGAGGAATAACACAAAATACTTTTGTTGGACACCTCAGTCAGCTCTGTTTTATAAGCCCTGTGGCCCAGTCAAGCCTGTAAACCCTCCCTTGATAACCATCCCTGGTGCGGCCTCCTCCTCCATGGACCCAAAGTCTCTTCCAGCTGATGAGTCCATGTCCTGTCCCAGGGAAGTGGCCTGAACAGGACGGTGAGCCAGGAAGCACTGTGGTTTGCCTGCTGTGCAGTCTCACTTGTCCATCAGCTTTGTGGCTGCTCGGTTGGTCCTGTGGAAACAGGAGGTGGCAGTAGGGAAACATTGTATGGAAGGGAAGAGGCAGTCAGAGTAGAAAAAGAAGCCTTTATTAGATGTGTGTGTGTGTGTGTGTGTGTGTGTGTGTGAAGGAAACTTTTGGTTTGGGATTGGGTTATCAATATAACTGTAGAAAATGAATTGGGGTGGGGGAGTAGGTAATCTGTCAATAAGAAATGTTTCTATTGTGTCACATGCTGTTATTCATGCTGGCCAGTGCTGAGATGTGCACAGTGTTGAGAGTTATCTTCAATGCCGCTGTGCCAAGTATTTCTACATTTTTCCACGTTAGGCACCTGGGAAAACGGCACTAGCTGGTTCCCTTCAGCGTTAGCAGCCTAGCATGATTTGCTTTGGTCAATGAGACGGGGGAAGCCAGAGTGTGGAATATTCTGATCCACAGTGTTAGAAGGACTCCCTGTTCATGCTCCTCATTCTGTTTTCACAGAAAATGGGGCCAAGACCTTGTCCTTCCCCTCATAAGTCCCTGGTGTAGACATGCATCGCCTGAATCTGTACTAGTGCTAACCCCTCTCACTGCCCGGTCTCGGGGGTACTAGCGAACCGGAGACTCAGAGGAGAGTTTAGTTGGGTTTGCACCAAGCTCTGCAGTGAGAGTTTTCATCTGTGCACATCTCTTAAAACCAGTGTCCTGCGACTCAGTGTGTGATTTCCTGAAAACAAAGTGCCAGGATTCCAATTTGTACCTTTAGGGCCATTGTGAAGGGCAGGAGAACTAATTCAGCCTAATGGGATTAAGGGAGTAAATCAGAACAGAGGACATGCCAGGTCACAAAAATAGCTATAAATGGTAGGCGGAAAATGGCACAGAGAGGATACATGCTAAACGGTCAAGGAATGAGGGGAATTCAAGTGCCTATGGAGATACCATGTGAATATAGAGAGTGAACATCTGAGAGTGACAGTTGTTTCAGAGAGTTGCAAAGTGGCCTATAGTATGTCTTTAACATGAGGTGCACTATTTTTATATTTTATAAGAAAGGGCTGACGAGATATTTACTAACGCGTTCTAATTTTAAATGCAAATATGGCTGATTATGCCAGATAGCTCAGGATTGTCTTCACAAAAGAGAGGAATCTATTTGTTTGTTGAAGAATAGAAAGACTGTAGATAGGCAAAGAATCAAGAGGGATAATGAACAAAATGATGTGCCGGAAGCCAATTCCAGCATGTCATATTTCAAGAGTTTCATCAAAAGGTTGATGAGACTTGGGGACTCAACGGGGTTGAGTCACACATGTAGTCACCTCTTGGGAATGGCTAAAGGCATTTCCCCAAACCTGAATAGGAAACTGATTATGGCTGCCAGACAGCTAAAAGGCATCTTAATCTAAATGTTATTGCCTCCTACTGACCAAACACTTGAACAGCCATAGGCTAATTCCCCCATTCTGACAATGGACTCTGTACCAAACCCTGACCCTTTGAAGTGTATATCTCTGCCTTGCCTCAAGACAAATTGTGTTAATAAAAAGCATGGGGTCCTTGGGACGGATAGAACCTAAGACCTTAGACCAGCGATTCTCAACCTGTGGGTCGCAACCCTTTTGGGGTCGAACAACCCTTTCACAGGGGTCTCCTAAGACCATCGGAAAACACATATATAATTACATGTTGTTTTTGTGATTAATCACTATGCTTTCATTATGTTTAATTTGTAACAATGAAAATACAACCTGCATATCACATATTTACATTACAATTCATACCAGTAGTAAAATGACAGTACAGTTATGAAGTAGCAACAAAAATAATTTTATGGTTGGGGGTCACCACAACATGAGGAACTGTATTAAAGGGTTGCAGCATTAGGGAGGTTGAGAACCACTACCTTAGACTTAAGACCTTCGATCTTAGCTCCTTTAGTTAAGCTCCTCTGACCCCCAATGCCTTTCAAAAGGATATTTCATCTCCGTATTCCTTATTAGTCACTGGATTTCTATTTAATCTACGCATAGCCCCTTCTCAGATTCATGAACCCTTCTTGATGCTGGGACAAGAACCCTGGCAATGATGGGAGTTTAAAAACACAAAATGTATATGTGACAAAAAAAAATGATAATTATCGTTAATTGAATGCTTATCATGTGTGTGAAACCAGGCTGTAAACATTTTATATGGATTAAAACACATTTTTCAACTCAACGAGGTCAGTCCTTAACCCCCATTTTATAGATATAAAATGACAAAATGAAGTTAAGTAACTCATGCAAAGATGGATTTGTAATTGGAATTCCCAGTTTACCTGCTATGTTTTATTTCATTTGACAAACTTAACTGAAAGTAAGGGTCCCATAAGAGGTAATCTAGAAGTAAGGATGGAAAGCTAGAGTGGAGTCAGCTGATGGGAACATCTAAAGAACCAGGTTAAAGAGTTTGCATGAATGCAAAGATATTAAAGCTGCTCTCTAGACATGTTATTATTGAGAGAGGCGAATATTACAACAATGAAAAGATAGTATACAGGAAATGATTTGCATACAAACATAGATTTACAGAGTAGTCACTCAGCTTCGTGTTGAATAAAAGATGCTACCCTAACTCTAAAGGCCTTGCGTTTTTAAATGAATTATTCTATGCTCTAAGTTAGTAATGATACCCGGGGGAAGTTACTTCTGAATTCAGAGAGATTACATGAAGTTCACCCTAGCAGACTTTAGATGCTACTTTCTCAATATCTACTAGCTATTTTAGGCAGAATGTATTAAAATTCATTTTCACCCATAACTAGAATATTCCCTTTCTGATATTAAGTGATTTTTTTTACTAGCTGGAAAAGCCTAGGTTCATTTCTAGCAATGGAAAAGAGATTTTCATATACTACAACAAAAATGCAATCCTTTTTCTTGGTTGTTCAAATTTTCAGATCTTAAATGCAAACAAACTCTGTGGATTACCTTATAGAATATGGTCCTCCTATTTGGAACTTTCTACGCCAGCACACTAAAAATAAACTTTCACTGCGCTTCTCATAAAGAGATAAGAGTATGATGAGCCATCTTGCTCTATCTTGTCTGTCCCTACAATAGGCCTATGCTGCATCTTGTGAGATAAGAGAAAGGCCAATTGTCCAGCCCTAGTTTCTCTTTGGTCATTTACTTTTAGGGCAATCTCCACTCATGTCCACATGTACTTTACCACATGTGGGTGGTTCTTGCTGAAGGTTTGTGATAGTAGTTCTCAAACTGGGTTGAGAGAATCAAATGATACCTCTCTAGAACCATCTCGGATAGCTCTCTGCAATGGGGGTGTGCGTTTCCCCTCTGATGGAGGTTTTGTTTGTTTTCGCTGGCCTCCCTCTCCCACCGTCGTGGCATCCTGAAAAAAATAAAACCAATCAGCCTCTAACATATTACATTTTTGAAACTCAAAATAGTATGGTGAGAAGATTCATAATTATGCCTATCTCTCAGGGCATAATGACTTAATTAAAGCCCCTACATGAGACTTGCTCTGTGGGGAGTGCACAGCTGCACCAGCTGATGAAAATTAAGGTGGAGAAGTGCAGAGTTCTGGTTGTTTTGATTGTGTGTGCACTTTAAATGTTTAATATGGAAAATTTTTCTGTCTTTTGTTTAATTTGTGCACAGAAGTCGGCCCTCCTTTTCATCAGCCTGCAGATGACCAAAGTGGAGGAGTTAAAACATATGTGAAGTTGAAGCTACTGAAGTCTCTAATGACTAAACCCAATTATAGCTGGATATTCCTGCATGAGTGGCATTTCAAAAGATACATTCTATTATATTTGTTCTATTTTGCTCAGTTACTAACTTAGGGGTATTTGAAAGTGGTCTCCCCAACTACAAGGATTCTCAGAAAAAAAAAAAAAAATATATATATATATATATATATATATATATATATATATATATATATATTCCCCTCTCTTAAAACTATTACTATACCGCATTGCATTTCTAAGTGTGATTAGCTTATTAGAAGTGAGAGACATATGGGCCATTTGAGCTCCCTGTTAAGAATTTCAAATGTCAGTGACACTCAGCCAACGCTTGAACATTTCTCATGGAGGGAAATTGAAATGAAGCATACCTATGGAGGCTCAGGCAGCATTCAAGCACAAACCAGATGTTTAGGTCTCTCTCTGCCTCCCCACACTCTCCACCCTCTTCTGCCCTACAGTCTCTCTCTCTCTCTCTCTCTCTCTCTCTCTCTCTCTCTCTCTATCTCTCTTTCATTTTTTCTTTCTATAGAAAACTTTGGGAAGAGGGATTTATATATAATTTTTGCCTATTAAGATAAATTTATGTGCTGGGAACTGAGTGACAAGAAAAGCATAATCTAGTAATTTGGTAAATTGAAAAAAGAGTTGTCAGTTAAAGCAAACATTAAGTCAAGTCAAATTTTAAAAGGTAGCAAAGAGTTTAATATAGAATTATTTTATATAGAATTCTGTCTTGTGGTTGATCGTGTTCTCCAGTTTAGCTGTATTTCCAGCCTGGCCCCGGGATGAGGTGCTCTGCAAATCTGCCTATTCAGCTGCCATTTTCTCCTCCTCCGAAAACAGTCTTGCACAGTAAATATTTTAACACATTAACTTAGCTTGTAAATGGTGGAGCTAAACCAGATATTCTTCCCTGGGTAAACATCTGGCTTCACTATTTATTAAATGACTGTTCTTGGGCTTTGCTGATTATTAAATGACTATTATTTGGAAGCTTTATAAATGTGATCATAATTTTCACTTCAGAAGTCTGTTGTGATACCCCCAAACCATGACATATATAAAACACTTGAAAGTGACTGTCTCAGAGAAAAAACTTAAAAATGCTATAGACTGAGTGTTTATAACCTCCCAAAATTCAAATGTTGAATCCTAATCTGCATTGTGATGTTATTTGAAGGCCTTTGGAAGTGGGTTATGTCCTGATAGTCGATAGCTCACGAGTGGGATTAATACCCTTAGCAAAGAAGTTTAAGAACATTGTCTGGCCCTTTCTACAGTGTGAGGCATAACAATAAACCAGACACCAAACAAATCTTGATCTTAGACTTCTCCGCCTGCAGAACTGTGAAAAGTGAATGTTTGCTGTTTATAAGCCAGTCTATATTATTCTTTCACAGCAGCCCAAATGGACTAGGATACAAATGTTTCCCCCTCATTTGTGTACACAAAAGTGAATGGCATATTTAAATCTCTGAGAAAATACACATTCAAAACCAACAAAAGTCCAAGTAAGAAAAGTATGCTAACTTCAATTTAAAATTGCCAGTGTGGATTATTTCATGGGCCATAAACTGGGAATGCTTTCCTTTAATAGAGTAGGGCGTTTCATGATGCATTACTGAGCCCCTAAGTAGCCCAAAGATTCTCCAGTTTTCTGCTTTTAAAGAAAATAATAGTCTAGACTTGAAAGATACTGGTTAACTATTTTATTAAGCAATCAGGAAATTTGGGTAATTGATTAAGAAATTAGCAAAATAATGACGCTTAACCAGTTTTTCTCAGTGGACAGAGTGTCGGCCTGAGGACTGAAAGGTTCCGGTCAAGGGCATGTACCCAGTGGGAGGTGTGCAGGAGGCAGCTGATCGTTGTTTCTCTCTCATCGATGTTTCTAACTCTCTATTCCTCTCCCTTCCTCTCTGTAAAAAATCAATAAAAATATATTTAAGGGGAAAAAAAGAAATTAGCAAAATAATGAAAATAAAGAAAAAGAAAGAATGTAAATATAATGTTCAGCATGTTGACTATAGTTAATATCACTGCATTGCATATTTAAAGTTGCTAAGAGAGTAGATCTTAAAAGTCCTCATTTCAAGAAAAAAATTATTTTTGTGGCTATGTATGGCCATGAATAGTAACTAGATTTAGAAAAATATAAAGAGGAAGGATATTAACTCAGTTCCACTTAAGATAATTAATGAAAATAAAAATTTCACCTAACATTTATTTCAATAGTAAGTTGTTTCTCGTGCTAAAGATTTTATATTCACACGAGTATTTACTCTTACTGAAATATACAGGCAGTTACTAATATTACACCATTTTTCTCACAGGACATCTAAGATTTGGAAAGGTTGTGTAACTTCCCTAATGGCTCTGAGCCAGCAAGTGGGAGGATAGGGATGTGGACCCACGTCTGTGCACCAAAAGAACGCATTCTAAGGAACTTCCTGTAGGAAAGACACTTTAGTACCTATGTTGAATTCTGGGAGAAAAAAGAAGTCAACTCTAAAATAGTTTTCTGGCCTGGTCAGTGTGGCTCAGTGGTTGAGCGTCAACCAATGGACCAAGAGGTTACTGGTTCAATTCTAGTCAGGACAGATGCCTAAGCTGCAGGCTAGATCCAGTAGGGAATGTGCAAGAGACAGCAAGTTGATGCTGTTTCTCTGTGATTGACATTTCTATCTCTCTATCCCTCTCCCTTCCTCTTTCTCTAAAGTCAATAAAAACATTTTTTTAAAACATAAGTTTCTACAATTTTGTGATCCCAATGCTTATGTAAGGGAATACCACTTGATAATGCAAAAAAAAAAAAAAAAAAAGATTTCCTCCCCTCTCTCAATTTCCAACTTTTCACAGGGTTGGGCAAAAGTAGGCTACAGTTCTTTATATGGAAAATAATACAGTAATTAATAAATAATAATAATTACTCTGTGTTTCACGTACTCACAACTATAAACCTAGTTTTGCCCCTTCCTATAGATATCTCTGCAGCTTCTATTCAAATAATGTGAAAATGAAAATAGATTTTTGTTCATCATTGTAGAGTGATAGTTATTCATGAATAACAGAAAAATAAGTATTTATTTATCGTATTGATCCTCGATATATTGACTGTCAACCAATGGTTGTAGGAGCCAATGCAACACCAACAGAAATCCCCAATTTGGGGTGTGGTGAAGATGGAAACTTTATTCAGTGCAAAACAGCTTAGTTATGATATAGCACAGCTGTGAAAACAGCACACCTGTGGAACATGACAAAGAGCATGGCTGTGACAACAGCATGGCTGTGAGACAGGTCTGGGACCAGGCCTTTCTCTGGCTAAACAGCGCTAGTCTGCTCCAGTGAGATATCTTCAGTGTTTCAGCTCAACCAGGGAAACACAGGCTTCAGTCATCCATGGAAAGTGAAAGTGCCAGATGGGAACTGACTTACAGACAGAAGTCTCAGCCCCTGCCCCTTATTGACCCATCCTCATGCAAATAAAGACTAAATCCTTGAAGTTTGATTGACCCAACTGTGCTGATTGGTGAGAATAGAGCCACTCTAGTTGGCTGGAGCTGCACAGCTCTGATTAGATGCGGAAAGCCTCAGTCCTGTGGGTTGAAATGGGATTCTAGGAAGTCCTTTACAAGAGTTGGCTCCGATGGTTACAGCAGCCCAGAGCAGGCAGTGGTTCAGTGCAGGCTTCTCCCTGAAGTGCAGTTTGTATTAGAGGACCCTATGTTGACATGGCTGCTAGGCTCTAGTTTTTAAGATTTGAACTCAGCCACCAGAAACCCTTCTTAGTAGTTGTCTTCTTTCTCAGGGTTTACATAACAAACCTAGTATTTTTATAGCCAATAAATATGTAGTAAATAAGTTAGAAGAATTGTAGAGGTAATACTATTTTGGTTTACTAAGTTAAAGAATTATAGTAGTGCACTGGTACCAATACCTGCATAGACTTTACATTTAAACAGATCTTAATTTGAGGATTTCTCCACTTAGTCAATGTGCTGATGGAAATGCAACAGGACCTCCCTGAAAATTACATTAGATAACAGAGTTATTATATTTACTTCCTACATGGCATACAAATTGTTATATACTAGAGGCCCCTCGGCCTGTCCTGCACCCTCTTGCAATCCTGGACCCCTTGGGGGATGTCAGAGAGCTGGTTTCAGTCCAATCCCCGTAGGCCAGGCTGAGGGACCCCACCAGGGCATGCATCACCGGGCCTCTAGTATGCATATAAGATCTTTGGTTAATCTTTTCCCGCCCTCCTCCCTTCCCCTTTCCCTCTGAGATTCATCAGTCTGTTGCATGTTTCCATGCCTGTGCATTGAGTGTCTTACCCCTGGTTGTCATAGCTACCTGTCGAATGGTCGCATATATATATATATATATATATATATATATATATATATATTACTTGCATAAAGTATAAAATATTCAAATCATGAGCACTAATTTAAAACTATTTACAGTTGAGCTTATAGTATAAGAAACAGTCTTTTCTAAAGAGGCTTTTAACATATATGAAAAGATGACACAACATACTTAAAATAACCTTTCTTAGCATTAAAGGTCAATTCATCATATTTTTATGGCAATTGTTCTCATTGTGGTAGAGCACAAATATGTTGGGGGAAGAAGTGATATGCAATAGGCTTCAGAAGGTCACTAATAAAAATGATTTAGTGTGCTTGGAGTCTATGAAACTCTGGATGGAGAATTGAGCTACCTCTGCAGATTAAATGAGAATCCAGATTCTGTTTCCCATCAGACAATATGCCCTTGGAACTAGGTTTTATTTGACTACATTTGGGTCTGGAAGAGAGAGAATTTACAACTTGAAATAGGTTCTCTTGGCACATGGCTTACAGAGATGTGTTGGGTAGAAGAGGCTGACTGGTTGGGTACCAAGGCACCTTGTTCCCATGGTGGAATCTACCATGTTCTGGCCCAGAGTACTACAGGTTGTGGAACTCAGCACTCCTTTTTGATAGGATTTGGAGATATGAGTTTATGCTAAAAGGAGTTCACATGACCAATGTTTAAAGTTTCAACTAAATAATTCACAGTAAAGAAAAACAATTACAAATTGTGCTGGAATCTTGCATAGGAGAGATGAAAACATTTTCTCCCTAGTGACAGATTATATGGATGGAAAGGATAAATGGAATTTTGTATTCCAGTATAATTTCCCCTACTTCTTTTTATATTCAGAGCCCCAAGATCCATCTGCACATATGACCATCTAACTAAAGACTGCAGCTAGTGTTGGTCATGCATTCAAGATCTTCCCAATGCTCTTGTGGATGGACTTGATGAGTACCTCTTGAAGAAGGCATTAGCCCACACGATGCTGGCTAGGCTGAATGTGTAGCGGCAAAAGCCAGAAAGGCCCCTTTACTTCAAAAGATGTCATATATTGAAACTGGCAGAGCAACACATTTGAAGAATTCCGTAATTCTAACACATGGAATCTCCATGTTAGCCCTACACTCTTTATGTCTGGATTGCTTTGATGTGAGAAATAAACAAGCATCTTGCCTTTAAATTTCTGATAGTTTGTTATTTTACAAAGGTAACCCTATCAGTCCCCTATATAATAACCACAATGACACCATTCCACATTCTTGAGGTGATGGTTGCTTGCCCAATCCATGTAGCATCTGCACCAATTTAAGTGAAATGGAAATTGGGAGAAGTTTGCAGTCAATAAGTTTTGGAAGTATCATAGAATTAAAAATGTAAGGACTTGGCAAGATAGGGTCATGCTGAGCAGAGGCCAACGAGAAAATGAGTGTGCTGTGTAGAGAGAGCAGTGTGAAGCAGTGTGTTCCTGAAGTAATAAGGTTAATTTTGAAAATAAAGTCAAATAAATAGGGAGGAGCACACTGATTATTATCTAGATGCCTTGATTAGCTGACCTATTCTTTACTTTTATAATCCTAAAACATTTATAGGTAAAATACACAATGAAGAAATTGAGAAATCTATTACATATTCTCTATATTCTTATGACCTATTCCACTTATCGCCTATTTAACTATGTTGATGTTTCTAAGAAATAAGCCCAGAAAGAGCATGTAGACACACAAAAGACAATGGAGGGGGAAGGGATATAGAGCATCGTTGTTTATTTCCTTTGAGCGCCTAAGAAGAAAGCTGTATGTAAACCCAACAGCAGCAACAATAAATACCAAAAACAAAAAACACATAAAGCAAGTGTGAGTTTAATGCTTCATGTTTGGGAATGATTCATAATTTCACATAGCTTCAGTATACTAATTGTCTAAAATAAAAGCCTGTTTTTCCAGTAATCATTAATTGTATTAAAAATAATAGAGATTAAAGCAATGGATAAAAATAGGATGAGGTCAAAATAATAAAAGGATTATAAATGAAAATGTAATTTTTGTAGAATTAGTTACCTTTCCTATTTGGATTTTTTTAAAAAAAATATTTTTATTGATTTCAGAGAGGAACTGAGAGGGAGAGAGATATAGAAACATCAATGGTGAGAGAGAATTGATTAGCTGCCTCCTGCATGCCCTCCTCCCCTACTGGGGATTGTGCCCACAACCTGGGCATGTGTGCTGACTAGGAATGGAACAGTGACTTCCTGGTTCATAGGTCAAAGTTCAACCACTGAGTCACACCAGCAGGACTCTATTCGGGTTTTTTATGCTGTTTTTAAAGCAAAGTGACCTGGGTTATAAGGATTTGTTATTTCTCTGTCTCTGCCATCTTCAAGCCTGTACCTCTGACAGTTTATGTCCACTTAAGTCTCTACTTAATTCACTGTGCCAGGCAGAGAATGTGAAGTCAGGAAAAGGGAGTTTGTCCTGCCTCTTCGCTCTCTCTCTCTTTAACAGATTGCTTTAGGATTACTTTAAGATCATATCCTAATGGAAATGCCACCTTTGTTTTTATAAAGGTAGCATTTTATGCAGTTGATAGTTATTAAAAAGTGCTTAATGGGGACTAAATATTTATTGGGCTATGTGCTAAACTTGGGCAATTTACTTTAAATTGTACAGATGACCTAGTCCAGTGATGGCAACCCTTTTGAACTCGGCGTGTCAGCATTTTGAAAAACCCTAACTTAACTCTGGTGCCATGTCACATATAGAAATTTTTTAATATTTGCAACCATAGTAAAACAAAGACTTATATTTATTTTATATATTTAAATGCCATTTAACAAAGAAAAAAATCAACCAAAAAATGAGTTCGCGTGTCACCTCTTACACGCGTGTCATAGGTTCGCCATCACTGACCTAGTCCCATTTCATACTTGTGAGATTATTCCTGTAAAGGAAATTTTCCCAGGCCTAGCCAGTGTGGCTCAGTGGTTGAGCATTGACCTGTGAACCAGAAGGTCACAGTTTGATTCTCTGTCAGGGCACAGGCCTGGGTTGCAGGCAGGATCCCTAGTGTGGGATGTACAAGAGGCAGCTGATCAATTACTCTATCTCATCATTGTTGTTTCTATCTCTTTCTCCATCTCGCCTTCCTCTCTGAAATCAACAAAAACATATTTAAAGAATAAAAGTAATTTTCCCATGATCTCTCAGCTAGAACAGACCTGAAAAAATAAATTCCCAATGTGTCCTATCTCAAAGCTCCCTTGATATGTGTTGCTGGATGCCAGAGCCTGGAGTCATTAAGGATTTTTATTTATAACCCTTTTCCAATTTCTACCTACAAAAATATATACTCTTTTTAGGGTTAGAAGCTAGCAGCAGTGGGTGAAATGGGTGGCCATTGGAAGATTTGGGGTTTGAATATTATCTAACTTTTATTTAATTACTAGAGGCCCAGCACAGGAAATTGCACAGTAGTCCGCCGCCCCACCCACCCGCCCGCCTCTGCTTCCAGCTTTTGAACTCCCTTAAAGGTGGTTGGGAGGGAGTTTCCAATCCCACTCTTTTTCCTCTCATGGTCTTCCTGTCCCTCCCCCCTTTCTCTATTCTGGTCAGGAAGGCCTCTGGCTGCTCCCCACTCAAGGGCTAATCGGGGAAAGAGCCTTTGACCTTGGCCATAAAAGCACCTGTCTAATCACTGAGCTCATGAGGCCACCAGAGTCCAGACACATAAGGTACTTCAAATAAACATTGTTGGTGTGTGTGTGTGTGTGTGTGTGTGTGTGTGTGTGTGTGTGTGAAAGTTCAGGTCTCTGATACTGAGAGGAAAAAAACTACTGCTTTAACATAATGACAAGACCTATTTCAAATATTGTGATGAAAGTATGAATAAAAACCCTGTACATAAAAAGGCTGCAAAAATGTTATTTTACTTTGAAGACAGTAATAACTGAAAATAACAGGTTTCTTTCAGGCCACATCCTAAAAAAGTAGCTGCTTTTTTATGTCTTAGGCCTATACAAAGGTCTTCAAAGACCCCTGACCCTGTCTTCTGAGATTGTAGGTTAACACATTTGTCTTAAAAACTGGGAGGTGTCTAATTTTTAAAAACAACTGGCCACACCCCCTTCCTCAACCACATTGTCACATCATCCAAGTTACACTTTATAAACAGCCTTGATGTGCTACACACGTGCAAAAAGTACACAAAAAGTGGGTAAACTACTCTGCCTTAGAGTTTACATTTAGTAATCACTTAGGTACATTATTTTATTTTTGTGAAATAAGAACTGATTGACCAAACCTTTCAGGCAGACCCACCAGAAGATAAATATCACCATATGTTTGTTTCACGGTGCATTTGGGCATAAACACTTCAATTACAGCTTTGTGTTTAGTATCAAATACTTTTTCTTGTGCGTGTTTTCACTACAGATCCCTTGCTCTGGGTTACATTTTGAAAACTGCCTATTATACATAAAGGCTTCCATGCCCACCACATGTGTGTGGCTGCCCACCCAGGTCCCGGCATAAACAGGCTGCCCCTGAACACACCGGAGCCCCACTGGCCGCCTAGCAAAGTTTTTTTGTTTTTTTGATTTTTTGTTTACTTTGAAATAGTTTTATTGGCTCATAAGACCTTTGTGTATATATATAAATGCCCCAGGATATTATGCAGTATTAAATCAGAATGTTTTTTACCAATTAAAGCTACCCAGAATATACATTTTTTAAAGGGAATAAAAAATCCCACAGAACTGAATTCTGAAATGATATTATGATTTAAATACTATGACAAAATAGATAATATCTTATAACATTAATTCATTGCACAAAGCTGCCAGACACTTCCATACTCAAAACCAGTGCAGAGTGCAAATGAATACAATTCAATATTACACCCTTAGCTGAAGGAGCTGTGCCTCCACTTAAGAAACTCTCAAATTTCTGGCACAAAAAGTTTGGCTGTTTTAACTGTTACCAGGAAACAAACTTCACAATCCATTTGCTATCTTTCTGGCCATTCCTATTAAAGAGAAAGAAAGAAAGAAAGAAAGAAAGAAAGAAAGAAAGAAAGAAAGAAAGAAAGAAAGGAAGGAAGGAAGGAAGGAAGGAAGGAAGGAAGGAAGGAAGGAAGGAAGGAAGGAAGAAAGAAAGAAAGAAAGAAAGAAAGAAAGAAAGAAAGAAAGAAAGAAAGAAAGAAAGAGAAAGAGAGACAGAGAGAAAGAAGACAGTAACACCCTTCTGCTGTCAGAACATCGAAGAGTCCGCATCTCCTCTGCTTGAAGGAATCCACTCCTCTGAATTCCTTGTGCAGGTGTTCCTGGTCCACAGGGGGACGAGGCAGAGGCCCCGGGGGCTCCGCAGGCTTTGACGTGGTTGCAGGCGCTGTGCACCTCAGCAGACTTTGGGGCTCCGGCAAATAGACTGCACACGGGGCAGCAGCACTCACATCTGGGCACGCCTGTGAAGTGGCAGCCCTGGCAGGTGGCCCCTGCTGTGGTCATGCAATGGGTCTGCTGACCTCTGTCTTGCCTGCTGGCCACAGACAGTGGGTCCTCTCCTCCCAAGCACACGTGCCAGCCGGTAGCGGGAGGCGCTGGGCCCGAGCGCTCATGGACTCATGAAGAACAGAGAGCAGTCGTAGTGCTCTTCTCCCGCTCGGCCAGCTTCTGGAGGCCTCCTCCACATCATGCTCAGTGATGGAACTCCGCTGGGAGAACAGGCTGCCCGCTCTTCTTACAAAACACCTTCCTGGAGCTTAACCGGGCCAGCACCGCCAGCTGCAGTCCATTTGGTCCAATTCAGACTCCCCAGCGAAGTTAACTGGGGTCGCTACACCGGCTGTGGCCAGAACTTCTCCACCTCCAAGGGGCCTGGCAAAGGGTGGGTGTAGGGGCAAGGCAGCCAGTGCCAGGAGGCTCCTGGAGAGCCAGCGGGTCTGTCTTTATTTTTAAAAGACTGTGCTGCACACACAACCAGCCTCCAGCGCTGCCCCAGCCTGGGAGAGGGGCTGCAGGTGGATTGAAGGTCGGCCACGCCCCCAATCATGGCGGTGTCCCCTCATGGTGACCGGTTGTTTGGTTGTTTAGATCGTGATGCCTCTAGGCCTTTTATTATGATGACTAGAAGCCCAGTGCACAAAAATTTGTGAACTCGGGGGTCCCTCAGCCAGGCCTATGCCCTCTTGCAGTCTGGGACCCCTCGGAGGATGTCCACCTGCTGGCTGAGGCCTGCTCCCTGGGGATCAGGCCCAAGCTGGGAGTCAGACATCCTTCTGGCAGCCCAACAGCCTTCGGGGGATGTTCAATTGCCAGCGGGGAGCAGGCCTAAGCTGCAGTCAGACATCCTTAGTGCTGCTGAAGAGGGGGAGAGGCTTCCACCACCACCGTTGTGCTAGCAGCTGTCAGCCTGGCTTGTAGCTGAGCAGAACTCCCACTGTGGGAGTGCACTGACCACCAGGGCACAGCTCCTGCATTGAGCATCTGCCCCCTGGTGGTCAGTGTGTGTCATAGTGACCAGTCATTCCCAGGTGTTCTGCTGTTAGGGTCAATTTGCATATTACCCTTTTATTATATAGGAGGAAAGAGGCCTGGTGCATGGGTCGGGGCTGGCTGGTTTGCCCTGAAGGGTGTTCCGGATCAGGGTGGAGGTCCCGCTGGGGTGCCTGGCTAGCCTGGGTGAGGGGCTGATGGCTGTTTGCAGCTGGTCACACCCCCTTCAGAGTGGGGGTTCCCACTGGGGTGCCTAGCCAGTCTGGGTGAGGGGCTGAGGGCTTTTTTCAGGCTGGCCAAGCCCCCTGGCGATGGAAGCTCCCAGCCTTTCCTTTCTTTTCTTTACTTTTTTTATTCTGGGATTTATTTACCTTCTATAATTGAAACTTTATTGCCTTGAGTGGAGCTCAGAGCTGGCCAGGGCGGGGCGGGAAGCTTGGCTTCCTCCATCACTGGGGCAACCAAGCCTCCCGCTCGCTCCAGCTCCATGGCTGCCGGCCGCCATCTTAGTTGGGTTAATTTGCATATAATCGCTCTGATTGGCTGGTGGGCGTGACTTAAGGTGTAGCAAATGTATGGCCAATTTGCATGTTCGTCTTTTATTAGTGTAGATAATCACTAAGGATGCTGGCTTGAGAACAGACTTAAGGAGACAAAGATGGAAACAGGAAGATATATTAAGAAGCTACTTTAATGTCTCATATATAACAGCAGAGGCAGTGAGAAGTAATAAGCATATGGACATACATGTATTTTACCAGTAAAAATAGAGTTAATAAGACTTTCTAAAGAATTAGACATGTTTGCAGGAGAGAATAAGAGGAGTAAAGAAAGAGTTCAGCTTTCCCCCTGGGTAAGTGGAAGGCTGGGTAATTGAAAGAGGTGGAGAAGGCTTAGGCGAAATGTAGGGTGTGTGTATGCTGGTCAGTTCTGAACAGTTTCAGTGAAAGGGCAAACAAATATTGTGAATTGCCTTTTACTTTTTAGCATGTTGAGAAATATGCTGAAATCTTCAAAATGGGGAGGCTTATTCTGAAAGGTCCCACAAAGCTCTCTGCTGTGGAAAACCCAGTCTGGAGCATGTCAGAGATGCAGGTGCGCCCACCACAGCGCACACCTCGGAGAGAGGCAGTGGACAAGCTGAGGGGGAGCATGGCAGCCCTCTGAACTCCTGCCCCTGCTCAGAAGCAGGCTGCCTCTGAGGTGGTACAAGCACATGCAGTGGGTAGAACAGGGCTAAGCAGCTACAGATCTCACTAACCTGAGTGGACACAGACAAAGATTAGCATACACAAGCACACGTGCCATGGAGACTTACAGTCAGCCACTGAGACATTCCTACTACCTCAAAGAGAAAAAGAACATATGGACACATGGCACGTGTAGGGGACCCCTACAATATCCTACAACCAAAAATCACCAGAAAGTTGTCTGAAACATCGTCAAATTCAAGTTGTCTATCTCACCAGCTCATATCCCAAGTGTTTACCTGGCAGATTCTTCAGGAAATAGCTGTTTTGAGAAGCACATGTTCCACTCAAAGATGAGTAAGATAAGAGGGCCAGAGTGAAGTCTATAGTTATAAATTACAGGAGAACAAAGAGAGAAATATCATAACAGCCAAGGCATAAAGTGGGTATAGGTCAAAAGAAGAATCATATTATAATGTTGCTATAAAAGAAACATTTCTGTATTATGTCAAATATAGTATATCAAATAAAATACAGATGAATAATATAATAGAAAAAATAAATATCAATTGATGCAATCCAGGAAAGAATTAAATAAAAAAGTCAATCCATTGACATAAATATTCACCTTATAAACAAAAATGTAAGAAGCTACTGCTGAAACAGCATTAGGGATTTGGGGGTGGGGAAGGAGTCTTGTCAACACCTAGCAGAATAACATAGAAAAAAAATAGAGTGCTAAAAACAAGAAGAGAAAAAAATAATAGATATTACAAACTAAAGATGTTCATTCAACATATGTTGTCCCTAAAATGGAGGATGCAAAAAAGAAAACAGAACTATTGCAAGTATAGTACAGGAAAATTTTTTGAAAAAAAAGGATACTTGAATCTGTAGATAGGAAATTGGTGCCATATATAAAAACAATAATTGATAAAGGACAATAAGGTATAGCCATTTGAAGCTACAAAAATTATTATAAAAAGTGGACTTTTTTTTCTCAATCCAATTTAATAACATAGAAGAGAGAACAATTCAGGTTAGCTAAGTACTTCCCAGCAACAACAGAAAACAATGCAAAGAGAAATTCCACAAAATCTTCTTGGGAAGAAAGTGTGCATTTTCAGCTCTGTTCAAATGTGAAGGCAAAAGGAGCCTTGTCCATATGTTCAAAAATTGTTAAAAAATGCAAGAATTGAAGATACACAGCATGCATGATTTTTTAAATTTCTTTTTCTGAAATCTAGATAATTATGTTTTTTTCTAAAAAAGTGTGTTGAAAATTTTATGAATTTGCATGTATAATCAGAGCACAATAAAAAGCTGTGGGAATTATGTTGAGAGAAAACAATATATTTTTTTAATACAAGTCAAACCCAGAAGTAAAAAAGACAGAAGGTGGGCTTCGAATAAGTTTGTTTATTTCCTCTTTTTTTTTTTTTATTCCAAAGTCAGTAAATATTACTTAAAATAAATCAAGGAAGGTATGCTGAAGCTTATAGTACTGAAGGTTTTAAAATAATCAACTAAAAAAAGAAAAAGTAATCTTTATATCTTCCAAAGTATAAAAATTATAACAAAATGTAAAAAGCAAAAATTAGGTAAACTATAAACAAAAATATTGAAAATATGAAAGAAAATAAGACAAGATAATTATGCAAATGCATGCAAGTGTGCCTTTTGATTCAAGTGCAGAGTGGGACAATTGTTACAGACACCATATGGCCCGCGAGCCTGAAATATTTACTGTCTGGCACCTTACAGAAAGTGTTGGCCACTGTTTTGGTGCAGCATAAAATAACTATTAAAGATATAAATGCCATGAATCTTTATTCTTCATATTTCATTATATCAAAATGTATAAATAAAAAGCACTAATAAATTAAAGTTAAAATAGTCAAAAGTACAATTCTATAATGAGTAATTAGCCTGCCTATCTAACTTCAGGTGGATCAAGTAGCAAAGCATAAATAAGCATAAGTAACACACTCACAGCATAAATAAAACAGCCCAAACTAAAACAGGATGTGAATACAGGGCATCACATATCGTTAGTTAATATTTGTATAAGCTCAATAGGGGGCGATCCATTTCTTCATGTGACGCAGAAATTTGTCTACAAAAAAATGTCTTTTGAAGCATTGCTCATGGCAGTAAATAAACAAACAAAAATTCAAAATCAAAAGTAGAAATAACCTAAATGTTAACCAAGAAAAGGATAGTCAACATATAAATTTGGTGATAGATATAATGCAGTCATTAAAACTGAGAATTTATTTTCTTCCAAAAAAACCCCGACAAAACTCTTAAGTGAAAATATAAGCAAGAATAAAAATAAAATTATCAACAAACACATGCATACCTATATAATTAAATCCCAGCAACTGTTACAGTGGAATGACCAGAACAACTGGTTGCTATGTTGCACACTGACCACCAGGGGGCAGATGCTCAACGCAGGTTATGCACCCTGGTGGTCAGTGCCTTCCCACAGCAAGAGCACTCCCCAACCAGAAGCCGGGATCATGGGTGATGAGTACAGCTGGGGTGGCGGGACCCTCTCTTGCCTCTGCAGCAGCGTTGAGTGGTGAGCCAAATGGTAAGGAGCAAGCAGGCGGGTGTTTAGGAGCGAGGGGGCCTGATTGCAAGAGGGATATCCTACTGCTGGTTAGGACCGATTGGGCCTAAGCCAGCAGGCAGACATCCCCGAGGGGTCCTGGACTGCAAGAGGGCGCATGCCAGGCTGAGGTAACACCCCCCCCCCCACCTCAGTGCATGAGCATATGTATGGAAAATTTCTAAGAGATTACATTAAAAATACTTTAAAAATTATCTTTCAGGATTAAATTTAGGGATGCGGGTTGGAGGGGGCTGATTATTTTAGTTTTTTCTTTCCATTATACATTGACATTAAATTTATAATAATAAAAAAACTTATTTAACTTGTCAATAACATGTGTCCCAGGTAAGTAAGAGTATTGTGCTGGACTTTCCTTGTCAGATAAACATGGAATGTATTAGAACCTAGAGAACAGCTGAGGTTTTTCCTAGGATTTCACACTTTAAGCTTGGATGTGGTCTCCCATCCTGAGCTTCTCAGGATCCTGGAGAGACCGCCATGGTGACATCAGTGTAAAGGAAATTAATCATGGCTTTTCTGAGAAAACTTGTTTGAACATAGTTGAAAGCTTCAATTTCCTGCTTTGCTCCTGGGATATTATGACCAAGAACCAGAACCATCTGCTTGTATGATTTTGTAATATCCCAACAGTTCACATCCAGAGGCAGTGGGCTGCAGGCCTTCACTTTCCCTCATTTCCCTGTAATGAGATACCCAATTTGGATATCTCATTTCACACTTGTTTTGTCTCACTGCAGGTGATGTGGTTGGTGGTTACCACACGCTTATATCCCTAAATGTAAACACATCAGCATCTACTGACTATTCTTATACCATATTATCTGCGTGCCAATTTAACAAGAGTTTTTTTTTGTTTGTTTTTTATGTGTTGTAGAATTTCTCCGTTTTCTCTTAGATAATCTCAACTCTGAGATTCAGTTTTCTGGGGGTTTTGCTGGTTTGTTTGTATCTTAAGGAAACCTATAATTAGGGGGAATGCTTATAATTTAAGACCTAATGAAGAAAATATTTATTTAAGTTACATTAAAAAGCAAACCACAGCTTGTGTTTTATATCTTTTGACATGTATGGAAACTCAACATTTAGAAATTATAATTTTAGTAGGTTTTTGCATCTCTCCACATCAGATTTCAGTAGGAAAATGCATGTAGGTGATGGGTAAAATGCCTTCCATCACATGTGAGCAGCGAGAATGACATGGAGATTAGCACTCCAGAGAACCTGTACTACTTCCCGTCTCATTTGGCAGAAGGTGAGCTGGTAATGGGCCGATTGCCTATCATGTATTTTCTTTGCCACCTAGACTCAAGTTTCTCAAGCAAAGTTTTGATCTTCCAGAAAAATGACATTTTATGATTTTCCATTTCCCAAAACCAGGATGGGCTTCTGAGTTAACTATACCTAATGAGATTTTATATTTAGAACACTTGGAGTTGGTATACTGAGGTTTGGGGTCCGTAGGTGGTTGGTTTGGAGCAATAAGATACTATAGCTCTGGAACTGTGAAGTCGATTTTCTAATATGTGCATGAAAGCAGAGGGAAATGAAGAAAGTGGGTGTGAAGAAAGAAAGGTGAGGCAGAGACTGTCTGTCTGAGGAGGGCCAGAGAGGATTCTTCAGGACGTTTTAGTCCAGTCCTACTTGCCTCGGAATTATTTATAAGTGTAGAAAAGTTAACGACTTTGTTGATCTTTCTCAAGCCAAAGTGGGAATTGTTATTCATGGGATTAAAATGTTAGTGGGAACTTTAGCTAAGGTTTGATCTAGAAGCCAAATATTTTTCCAGCACCTGATTTGTTTTCTTTTTCCATTCCTTGACTCCACTTCCTTAAAACATTTCTCCATCCTGAGACAATCTCATCCCTTACAGCGTGAAAATGGTTGCAAGTATTTCTTATTGATAAATGCAGGTTAAAATACAGAAGGGAAGGGAGAAAATATCTCTTTTTTTCAAAAGTCCATTAAAATTCTTCTTATGCCTTCCCAGCTTAAACTGAGTAATTGAACACAAATTTGAATCTGGCATTGTTATGGACTGAATTTTGCTCCCCCAAATTCATACGTTTAAGCTCTCACCCCAAGTGTGATTGTATTTGGAAACTTGGCCTTTAGGGAGTTAAGGTGAAATGAGATCTCTCTCTCCTCTCTCCTCTCTCTCTCTCTCTCTCTCTCTCTCTCTCTCTCTCTCTCTCTCTCTCTCTCTCTCCCCCTCCAACCCCACACACACAGAAGAAAGGGCATGTGAAGACAGGGAGGAGGAGGCCAAGTGCAAGCTATGAGCAGGGGGTCTAAAACCAACCCTGATGACACTTGAATTTTTCACTTCTAACTTTCAGAACGGCAAGAAAATTGGTTTCTTTGGTTTCGGACACCAGTCTGCAGTATTTTGTCATGGCTGCCTGAGCAGACTCAGACAGGTTATTAGACTCTGACAGAACTAAATCTGGTTTGTGTTTTTCATAAAGCATCACTGGATGAGTTTCAGCATTTCATGATCTCCTGAATATTAAATGTAAATGGTTTATTTTCTGAAGTATCCTCACCAGGTCTACAATAAAGGGGCATAGCTTTTATCAAATATTCAAAATATCTGTGACCCACAAACAAAATTTGTGTCGGTTCTCAGATCTCAATGTGTTATCAGAATCATCTGGAGACATATCAAAGCACAGGTTGCTAGGCTCCATCCACTCAGAATCTCTGACGCAGTTCTTGTGGGCTGGGGCCAGTAACCCAGGTGCCGCTGGTCCAGACACTACAAATCAAGAGCCACTGGTTTATATATAATTTTACTCTCCCTGAACAGATAAACCTTTTCTAGTAATGTCTGACTTACCAAAGACTCATGATTTTCAGATATGGCTCTCCCATCAGCTCCTTATTCTTAGAATCAAGTCTGGCTTCTGAATAACTCCACTTAGATATCCCAAAGGAACCAAAAAAATTGAAATAAACATTCCCCTAACAACTTCTTTGCTCACATATACCCCTTTATGTCCACCTTCCTGCCCACCTCCCACACCTGGAATCCGGAAAACACCTTTGAGATCCTTCTGAGGTCAAATCATCGTACCTCGTCAGTATGTTCTGCTTAAACTGAGATACTTCTTATCCTCTCTGATGCTGTTCACATCCGGGCCCTCACCTGTTTCACCTGTGAGACTGTTAGCTACAAGCAGCCAGCACTACGCTGTCAGAGACGTTGACTGCTGTTCTCCTACTGATTCCGTGCTGCTCGCCACAGGCAGATCCCTAATGTGCAAGCCCGTCCATTCATGACAGAGTCTCGACTGGTCTTTGTTTTCTGCTTCGACTCACTTCATATTCTATACTCTACCAAGCTGAGTATGTCCTTCAATCCAGGCCCGTTCTTCAGAGCTGATTTCAGGTGGGACTTCTTTCTGAGGCTCCTTCGGCTCTCCTCCCACAGGTCTGAGTAGTCAGGCCTCTGCGTTCTGCACCTCACTGCAGCACCCAAGCTGTCTTTGGCCTGATTCGTCTCCCCCACTGATGGCACAGTTCTCAAGACCATGCATCATCTAGTTGTTGTTAACTGTATCCATCCTCAGTACCCAGCGTGGTCAGTGGCACCAGGCGGGGCTCAGTAAGGAGAGCTTCTTCCCCCTGAACGCTCAGCCTGTGACAGGGAAGTAACAGGCAGGCCGGGAGGCTTTGCTGCCTGCTGACTGATGTCCCGCAGCCTCCTCCCGTTCCAGAGGACGCAAGTCCTGTATATCCGTACACATGCCCTATTGGTCATCTCTCCAGCTTGTCTTTAGAGACCTCGCGGTGAGCTGCGAAAGATTAAATGTCTTGCTCAAGTTTAGACACACATTTTAAAGAGAATCCGCCTGAATGCTCTTCTGAAAACCTTTTACTGTAATAATATAGGACGTTTTGCAACACGTGAGAATGAATGATTTCCAAATGATTAAAAAATACCCTGAATTTATGCATACTTAGTTCAATCAGAGCAGCTTATTCCTGTGGCTACTTTAGGAGGGAAGATAATCGTCTGCAGACAAATGCAATTTTGCCACAAATAAGTCTCTTAAGATTAGAGAATTAAGACTGACACTAATTATACATAAGTCATTATTGTATTTATCTCCTTGGTTAGAGAGGAAAATACATATGTAATGATGGTTAAATTACTGGCATTCATTCAGGTTGCAGTTAGAAATCTCCTTTCTCACATCCTTGAGGGATACCATCTGGCTTGAAATATTGAAGATTGCTAAATGGTCTATAATAACAAGAGTACATTGAATTGATTTGAAGAAAGTCTTTTTTTCTTTCCAGAGACCAGGCATGACTTAAGTAATCTCTGTAACTCTAATAATCATGCTACATTTTTGTAAAGGGATAGTTTTCTTTCAATCTCTCTCTCTCTCTCTTTTCTATAGAGTACATATTCCAACCAAAGCAGACATCTGGTATTGACTATCTGAATTATCTTTTGCCTGCCAATTTTGTTTTAATGTTTCTGACACTTTGTCATATTTGATGTTGACTCATTGATGTACCTCAATCATTCTAAAAACTCCACATAATTATATGGGTAAAAATTCAATTTCTCTCTTTCTCTCTCTGGAATTGTTGGTGATGTGGCAGAGTGGGAAAGGACTGAGTTAAGAAAGAGAAAGACGCCCCGGCTGGATCGCTCAGTTGCTTGGAACATTGTCCCATACACCAAAAATTTGCAGGTTTGATTCCCGGTCAGTGTACTAACTAGGTTTTGTGTTTGATCCACAGTCAGGGGGTGTAAAGGAGTTAACCAGTAGATATTTCGTTCTCATATTGTTTCTCTCTCTCTCCTTCCCTCCCTCTAAGAAATAAAAACATATTATCAGGTGGGGATTAAAAAGCAAAACAAGAAGAAATTTTGCTTTGCATTTGTGATGCCATTGGTAAGTCCCTGAATCTCCAAGTATCTGAACTTCCTCATTAGCCACCCCCACAAACAAACAAACAAACAAACCCTCCATTGCTTTTCATGGAAGTTTATAAACTTTGGGAAATATACAACATTACACGGAGTATCTTGTTTTTCCTCCTGAGAACTTGCAACAGTTTAGACTTTTAAATATTGTGACTATTTCATATATATCTGCACCACCTGTTACCTATGAATTCCAAGACAGTGCACATACATCCATTTTGTGTGGTAGCTCAAAATCTTGCAGAATGCCTGGAACATGGTGTAGCTCAGCCAATATGTATTTGTTAAATAGTTAAAAGAAAATTCAGTTTTAATCAGCAGCCATAGACTGGTATTGTGCTTCATCAGTGGATGGAGGAATTACTCTTAATCTTTTCTGTTTATAGAAAGTGGGAGAAAGTATGGTTAAGGATGTGTTCAGCATTTCTAGCTCTCATAATACCCAAAAAATATTTGGATATTTACAATGAAAAGTAACCGTTATTTCCACTCGGAGATCATTGTAGTAGTATTTACATTCTGGAAACGCCTTGCCATGAAACTACCAGGAAATGTTGGAGCCAGAACTTCCATTTGGATGGCCCCACATTATCGTCTCTGCAGTACTGGGATAGCAGGCATTTTTTAAGAAGGTGGATTTGGGAAGTTATGTAGCTAAACCCTCTCCTTTCAGTGGGATTGGGTACCTGAAGCCCCATTACATGGAGAGACTTGCCTATCACAAAGATGTCATTCGGTGGTGGGCATACAATGTAATATACAGATCATTTATTATAGAAAGCTACACTTAAAACCTATGTAATTGTGTTACCAGTGTCACCTCAATACATTTAATAAAAATAAATAAATACAAATTCTTAATTCAAAACAAAACAAAACAAATATGTCTTTGAAACAGGTGGTGGTCATCTTAGAGAGTTAAATGTCTTCCAAGATCGCTCTCCCTAGAGCATCAGTCAATTTACATAATGTTGGAGGCAGAGGAAATATATTGGAATAAGTTGCTGTGCAGCCAAGTTGGTAGAATAAGTTGCATAGCTGACCTTGGAAAGGTGAATGGAAGGTATTAACTTCTTTCACATTATGGATTCAAATCTGACACCTTAACCTTAAATATACAGCAATTTCCCCCTACCTCTCCTTTAAATAAAAATAAAGAGATTCTTCTTGGCTCCGCAGACCTTCATGAAAACCTCTGACCCAGGGCCCAGCACATAATCTTGATATTTGCATTTGGATGTTGAATTATTCTAACACTGTTAAAAGGTTCCATAGCCCCTTTGGCTTATCTGTGCACCATTCTCAAAGCCAACTAACCATGTCTGTGCAGGGCTTTTCTTTCTCTGTTCATCTTCATCTACATGCCCACCTCTTCACAGGCACCTTGATATACTGACTGCTTTGCTTTGACATGAAGCTTTAAAATCATGCAGTAAAATTGTGCCAGTTTGATTCTTTCTCAAAATTTGGCTAGCTACTCTATTTGTTTTGACTTTCTGCATAAATTGTAGAAACAACTTGTCTATATCTATAATTTTTTCTGAAATTTTGGTTAGAATTGAATCAATTCTATAGATAAATTTCGACAAAATTAACATCTTTTAAAGACTGAGTTTTTCAATACATGAAAATGATACATCCTCCAAATATTTAGGTCTTTTTTTATTTCTTTCATTAGGCTATTGTATTTTTTAGCATAACAACCTGAATACTTTTTAGATTTATAGCTAAATATAGATTTTAGCTTAGATTAAAAATAACTTTTCTTCATCTATTAGAAGAAATTTATTATTTATTTCAAATTGTTTATTGCCAGTAAATAGGTTTTTGACTATTGACTTATAATATTGTGAAATATTTTTTGAAAGTTTCATGAGGTATCCTATATGTACAATCTATTGTCTGTTAATAGAGACAGTTATTAGTATTTTAGTTATTGTTCTAATCTATGTGTCACTTATCTTATTTTCTTGGCTTATTTGCCTGAGCTGGACTCCCACTATGATTTTAAATCAGATTAGTGAGAGCAAATAACTAGGTCTTCTTCTCTGTCATGTTATAGACTGAAGATATTAAATATTTGCATTTTCCTTCTATGTGTGTGTCAGGTTGAAAATCTTTATATTATTTCTTACTGGGACAAACTTGACTGAGTATCTTGGAATCTTCAGTGAACTCCTGTGCCTCCCCCACCTCCATGCGGCCAAGCCCAAGTCCAAACAACTCTGCCAACTCAATCCCTATCCCGTTGGAGCTGTTACCAGAGCTTCTCGGAGTCATTCTTGGTTGAAGGAGTGAGACGGGCTGGCTCTGTATTAATGAAGCAACAAGAAAACTGAGAAAGATCTATTTTGAAGACCTGCTTTGTCCTGGACTCTTCTAGAAACTCTTTCTCTAGGTGGTTATGTGAGGCAATGAAGGTAGGAGAGACATTGATCCAGAGTCACTTTGAGATGAGAGTGAGAAGAGCAAGTTAGAGGACAGGCAAGTGCAATCAGCAATGAGTAGCCATTGTTCTTATCGCATTTCTTCCTAATTTGAATGGCTTCCTCTCCTTTCTTTCTTCAGTTTATTTTCGCTTCCTGCTTTTAGCTTTAGAGAACTCATTCCTCTCTCTACTCCAACCAATTCAACGTAGTTTCCTATACATCACTCTCCTCATGAATAAATCCTATATAATAAAGAGGTAATATGCAAATTGGCCATCACACCCTCACACAAGATGGCCACCCCCATGTGGTCAAAAGATGGCTGCCACAAGATGGCTGCCAGGGGAGGGCAGTTGTGGGCGAACAGGCCTGCAGGGGAGGGCACTTATGGGCAACTGGGCCAGCAGGGGAGGGCAGTTAGGGGCGACCAAGCCAGCAGGGAAGGGAAGTTAGGGGCAACCAGGCCAGCAGGGGAGGGCACTTGGGGATGACCAGGCTGGCAGGGGAGGGCAGTTGGGGGCAATTAGGCCAGCAGGGGAGCAGTTAGGCATCGATCAGGCTGGCAGGGGAGTGGATAGGGAGTGATGAGGCTGGCAGGCAGAAGCAGTTAGGGGCGATCAGGCAGACAGGTGAGTGGTTAGGTGCCAGCAGTCCCGGATTGTGAGAGGGGATGTCCGACTGCCGGTTTAGGCCCAATCCCACATCAGGCCTAAACCGGCAGTCAGACATCCCCCAAGGGGTCCCAGATTGGAGAGGGTATAGGCTGGGATAAGGGACACCCCCCCCCACCCCCAGTGCATGAATTTCATGCACTGGGCCTCTAGTCAGTAGTTAATTACTGCATAGCCACTCAACCCTGGCTCCTACTGGAATCACCTGGGAGCACTGAATCCCATGTACAGATTATGATTTAACTGTTCTCATTGGGACCCAGGCATTGGTGCATGCTAGGATTTTTCTAGATGTGTTTAATATGTAGACTGGATTGAAGAATATCTGTATCATGCCAGGCAGGGTGCAGGCATAGAGGAGCAAATGTCGGGTACCTGCCTCAAACTCTAACAACCCACGTTAGGGTGTTACCAAGTCTGTGGTTGCATAGACACCATGGGAAATGCTTGATAGATGTCCAGCACAGTGTTTAGATCCCATTAAAATGTCTATACTTGGAACCAAAGGTTGTTAAGACTGAATGAACCCTGCATGATTGAAGTCTCTTCATTTCTAATAACATTTCAACTATATTTATAATAAGATGCAAGTGATTCCTGTGATCTTCCCAGTGCTTAGAACTACTGATAACTAACAATGTGACATAACATACCATGTAGACTAATGGGTCCAAGATGGGCAAGAGGGCTGGGACTGTAGCTAATGAGGGAAGGTTTGTTGAAAGATCTGGGAATGAACTAAGGCTGGAAATTCAGGTAGGCATTTGAGAGGCAGAAAGGACAAGGTTTGCTTTGTACCAGGCATAGCCCAGGAACGATGACAGAAACTACTGTTCACCTTCAGGTTCTATAATCTCAGGTTGATATCTATAAGAAAGGCATTTCTTTACATTTAATATCATGCTTAGAAGTTACAAAGAACAAAAAAAGTTCTGTTTTTATTTTTGACATTCTCTCTGAAAAGTGGGCACACAAATCTCAGGTACCCCATTATTTTTCTGAAGAATACTTTAAAGTATCATCTTTATGCCAAGGTATTGTTTAATGCTTTAACTTCTTAGATATGTTTTAATTGTTTAAAGTATTACATATAGTATTAAATATGTCTCCTTTTTCTCCCATTGACCTCCACCCATCCAACCTCACACCCCAACACATGCCCTCACCCCCCTAATGTCTGTGTCTATTGGTTATGCTTATATGCATGCATACAAGTCCTTTGGTTCATCTCACACCCCTCCCCTGCCTTCCCACTGAATTCTGACAGTCTGTTTGATGCTTCTCTGTCTCTATTTTTGTTCATCAGTTTATGTTGTTCATTATATTCCACAAATGAGTGAGATCATGTGATAATATCTTTCTCTGACTGGCTTATTTCACTTACCATAATGCTTTCCAGGTCCATCCATGCTGTAGCAAATGGTAAAAATTCCTTCTTTTTTTATAGCAGCTTAGTATTTCATTGTGTAGATGTACCACGGTTTTCTAATCCATTCATCTACTTATGGGCACTTAGGCTGTTTCTAAATCTTAGCTATTGTAAATTGTACTGCTATGAACATAAGGGTGCATATATCCTTTCTGATTGGTGTTTCTATTTTCTTGGGATATATTCCTAGAATTTGGATTACTGGGTCAAATGAAAGTTCCATTTTTAATTTTTTGAGGAAACACCACACTGTTTTCCACAGTGGCTGCACGAGTCTGCATTCCCACCAGCAGTGCATGAGGGTTCATTTTTCTCCACTTCCTCACCAGCGCTTGTCATTTGTTGATTTGTTGTTAATACTTCTTAGATATTTTTGAGATCTATGAAGTTAATATTCTACATGGAAGAAAACTATAACTCAGAGAAAATATTTCCTTTAAGTTGAGAATTACCACATCACTTTCAATGTGAATTGTTCTGAGAGCATTTGTCCTCTGAGCATTGGAAAAGTATCTTAGATTAATTCAGTAAAATGCAATTATATCAAGAGATAGGAATGCACTTAAAAGTATAGATGGAGAGATGTGGTAAATAATGGCTCAGGGAAAAGGCATAAACAGGTTTTGGTCTGGTAGAATTTCACTCCATTTACTGCCAAACCTTGATGCTTTAATGACCAAATGTGTGTAATAAAACCATAAAATAAAAGCAAACCAATAGAGTCAACAATAAAAACAAAATTCAAAATAATAATAAAAATAAGCAAACCAACAACAAAGAGAAAATGGGGGGAGGCTCTGTACATTGAGGATGTGGTGCATGATGTGCATCACGAAGAGGAGCCAGGCTGCAGCATCAGGGCTACCACACCCACAGCAAAGGCCATAAATGGGAGAATGCAGCAGAGGCCCTCCTGTTTCCTTTACTTTTATGTCTTTGATCTTTAAAATATATTAAATATCCTATATAATAAAAGGTCAATATGCAAATTGAATGGTGGAATGACTGGTTGCTATGACGCACACTGACCACCAGGGGGCAGACACTCCACACAGGAGCTGCTCCCCTGGTGGTCTGTGTGCTCCCACAGGGGAGCACTGCTCAGCCAGCAGCACAGCAGCGGTGGTGGCAGCCCCTCCCGCCTCCACAGCAATTGGACATCCCCCAAGGGCTCCCAGACTGTGAGAGGGTGCAGGCCGGGCAGAGGGCCACCCCCGCCCAGTGCACGAATTTCATGCACCAGGCCTCTAGTAATATATATATATATATATATATATATATATATATATATATATATATATTCTTTTTAAAATTTGATTCTTATTGTTGACATTATTACAGATGCCTCCTCCCACTTTGCTCACCCCTTACCTCTGCCCATCACCACATTGTTGTCTGTGTCTATGGCTTATGAATATAGTATGTTCTTTGGCTAATCCCTCAATCTTTTGTATCCAGTCCCCACCTCCCCACTGCCCTCTGACAGCTGTCATTCTGTTCTATGTAGGCATGCTTCTGTTTCTATTTTGTCCCTCAGTTTATTTTGTTCATTGAATTCCATATATAAGTAATATCATATGGTATCATCCATCAGTAGATGGGTGGATAAAAAACTGTCATACATGCATACAATGGAATGCTATGCAGCTGGGAAAAGGGAAATCTTACCCTTTGCAATAGCAGGAATGGACCTGGAGATTATTATGCTAAGTGAAATAAGTCAGTTGGAGAAAGACAGATGCCCTTTTTAAATATTAATGCAGGAAATAGAGTAGCACACTTTCCACTTTTTGCATTTTTTTACCCTCTAACTCCATGCCTTTAATCTATGTGACCCACCCACTGAAGGTCATTCTTATCGAAACAATAGACTAACTATGGCTTGCTGGCTTTGGCCAGGCTTAAAGTGTGAGAAATTTGGCTCTTATACTTTATCTTTTCTCATAAAAAAGAATGCCTGGTCCCAAATATGGCACCCAGGACTCAGGATCCAAAACAGATCCAGTTGAGGAAAAGTTACTATAATAATAATAGTAAGAAGGCTACGTTTTCAGATTTGTATTACATTCTCAGTTAGTCCTAGTGGTAGGGAGAGCAGATGGGTCAGCTCCCTCTGTACTATGAGACATCTTAGCTATATAGGACCGATGTTTGGTTATTAAGTGATTCCTGCCACTCTACAGCCTTCTCCGTGGCTGAAGGCTGCTGAGGATGCTGGAGCCCGCACTGCTGGCTCAGCCTCTGGGCGGATTTGAGGATTCAAGAGAAAAGCGCCTCTGTCACCTTCAACTCATATCCAGTCAGAGTTCCTCAGCTGGTGACACTGTTGGAAGCTTTGTAAAATGACAGTTACTTGTACATCCAGAACAGCTCTTTCCCCCCACAGAACAGTAATTCAATTACAATAGCATGTGTAGCGATAATGCGGCCTTTAGGTGAGATTGCTTTGCCATCATTAGTTAATACATCCTATCAAGGACATGCATCTTTTTTTTCCTTGAGTGCCTTTAGTCTCAGTTTCGTGCAGTTTAAAGAAAATCACTCAAGTAGGACCAGCCGTGACACAAGCACCGCAACTCAAAGCACGGGGTCAGGTTCGCTGGTCCTGTCAGTATTTGTCACAAATTAAACGATCATTGTCGAATGCACAGCAAAGGTTGACATCCTTTTCTAACTCCATATTCTGTAGCTTTGAATGGAGATTAGAAGTCAGTGAGTAGATTAATTTAACTCCACTCAGATGTGAACACATGTTCCATCAGTTTGGTCTTCTTAAATCCAGTGTCCCAGGATAGGTTCACGTTAACTAAATCCATGTCATTTTCAGTTGCTGCTTTGCATTTTAGAATACTGCAATGCAGAGTCCCAGCGACACATCCGACTGAAAGTAAGCAATGTTTCAGCAGCCCCCAACCAAGAGACTGGATAACCCACCTCCGGAGCTTGCCGTTCACACTGAGATAGACGTACAGAGGGAACGCAGCGATTTGGGGAAGTAAAATTATTATGCATGACTTTAAAGAATACTAAGTTGAAGAGGTCACGATCATAAAAGGGTTCCTGGCAATTGAGTGATGGGCTTAATCTTTATATAAACAATAGAACGCTGCTATTAATATATTCATATTGAGAATATCTTTATTAGGACACATTGTCTCATGTCTAATGTTCACTAAGGACCCGCTCTGCCCAGCACTGTGCTGGACACTACAAGGGTAGGGATTTCAAAAACCCACTGAGCACCAAAATCACAAATACCTTTAGGTTTTTTTCTTTGTTTGATTGCTTGCAAAACAGTTGTCAGCTCCTTTCAGCTCTAAAAAGTAAGAATCTGATTTGGGGTTGGGGGCAAAGATGTAATTTATCAATATAATAACTTCGGCTCATCCTGCTGAGCCCAATTGGCCCTTGGAAACTCCTGCTGCCAGGACAGGCACAGAAGGGTGTCCTGACCCCTCTGCACCTGGTTCTGTAACAAGGCATCATTTACCCCCAATGCACTGGACTCAATGACCCACCCTAGGGGTGAGCAAAGTGAGGCCCCTGCTTTGTTATGCCCTAAGCATTAAGAATCTTATTTACATTTTATGTGTTTTAACAAAATCAAAAGATAAACAATATCTCATGAAGTTCATAGTGTCTGTAAATAAAATTTTATTGGAACATGGACACAACCATTGTTTTGTATATATTACTCACAGCTGTTTTCACACTACAACATGTGAGTTAAGCACTTGTAATAGGTGCCCTCTGTGAACCACAAAGATGAAAATAATTAAAATCCAATCCTTTGCAGAAAAAGTTTACTAGCCTTTCATCCCATATTCTGAACAAAAGCTTGAAGCACAGGCTTTACCAAAGCATCTTAGTGAAAAACAGGAAGTACAAAACACATAAAAAAGCCGGTATGGGCTGTTACTTGTCATGAACAGAAACTTGAACACTTGGCCATGTGTTTCCAGAAATCCACAGCAAGAAGGGTGTCTCCAGGGCTGGTTTTCCCTATGTCCCTGGAACAACAGCAGCGTTGCCTGAGATGCAAATTCTCAGGCTCAACCCAGACCTACACATTCAGGCATCCTGGGGTTGAGGCCCAGCAGTCTCTGCTTTAACAAGCTTTCCAGAGGGTTCTTGGACACATTGGCAGTGTGCGGGGACCAGTGTTGGGGAATCACTGGGCTAAGGAACAGAAACAGATCAGAGATCACTTACCAGCAGGTGGACAGACTCCCGTGCGACCGGGTGTGCAGGTCCATCTTTCTGTTCACTGCCCGATGTTGGCAGAATAAAGACATTTCCTGACAAACATGAAAGAAGAGAATTCTATTCTGTGTGGCGGGACATAAACTTGGAAGTCCCGTATCTGAGATTGTAGGATAGCAATGGTTCTAAATTTTATGTTGACATGACTTTCTTGACAGAGATCAAACACTGTGAAATTGAACATGCTTCTGACATCTTACATAAAAAGCCAATTTACGGCAGGTGAACTAGGCTCATTCTATATGCAAAAATACAGGATGTCATTAAGGTAACTGATGCTTTACAAATGATTCTCTTATTTCACACTCTCAAGATATCTAAATAATTTACTGTGAAGTTTCTCACTTCTTCAAAGCACATTTTTAACAGTCAGCTTATCTCTCTTTGAGCAATATAATCCTGCAAAAGACTCAACAGGAAAAAAATATACTGAAAGATAAGATCTTAATAACAAAGAATCTCTCCATTAGGAATATTCTCAGGCAGTGACAGATCAGGATTCTTGACTATGTTATGTTTTAGCTTCTCATTTAAAAAGACAGCACACAACAAAAACAAAGACACCCACAGATGTGTGTCTTGGTAGTAAAGATAACCCTGTACCAGGATGGAAATGCATCTCCCATTTATTGAGCTGTCTCTGTGTGCCTTGCATTGTTCCAGGAATTCCTCACGGAGTATCACATTCAATCTTAACAGAAATCCAGTGAGGTAGATATTAATGTCTGCTTCTTATAGGGGAGACATGTCAATTGTTTTTGAGCTACTTGGTGCAAGCGGAGGTAATCAGGAGAAGTATGAAAGGGTAAGAAGAAATTCTTCTGAGAACAGAGGCTAAATGTACCGCCACAACTGTCTCACCCCTGGATCTCTCCAGCAGAGAACACAGCACAGTTTTGTCTGGAGCCCCAGCTCCATCTCCACTTCCCACCGAGGCTTGGAAGCGCTAGCAACTTGTTCTTAGCACAGACATTGATGGGCCTTCTCTCTGGACGGCACTGCCAGCAGCTCATGGACAAGCAGCGGGCAGAGCAGGAGCTGCCGAGCAGGGCAGCCAGTGGCTGCTGGAGGGAATAGCGAGCTGCACAGTGGGCCTCCCTCGACTCAGCTAAAGTTTCTGGAGCCGGTCCATATGGGAGGCCTGATATGTCTTTCAGGGATATATGATCATTAATTTGAAAGCTGAAGGTGGCCCCACTAGGTCCTTTTGGACTATAATTTAGTCGTTTCAAGTATCCTAGAATTGAAATTGATGGTAGCTTTTATTTGCAGTCCCGAGGAACAAAAACTGCAACATCATCCCTGGGAGTAGAAAAAGGACTTGCAACTCTGGGTCCTCAGGATCAGCCCACGAGGCTGAAGAGCAGGAATAGTACTTTCAACCACAGATGTGCACCATCTCATCAGAAGTTTGGACCTGAGAGGAGCTGATGGTGAGTGTAGAGGAGAAAGTCAGCTCGTTAATCTAGCCTACTTAACATTTTGACAAGAGAGCTGATAATATTCTCTACAAGAAAGATCTTTCGTTTCTGGCTCTCTCTAACATACACACTCAGAGGTAAACACATCTACACGAACATTCAGATCTACACAGAACATTCACTCCTGAAAGCAATTCACATATTTCACTGCCAGCAAACTGCCTTGGACTTGACATCATTATCAGTGAAGAGGGAATGGAGGACATCATCAGAAGTATAAAGCTCTGCACATAAATTGTCACATTTAATCTCCAAACTGGCCCAGTAAACATTATTATCACTACTTTTCAGAGAACTAAACCAAGTTCACAAGATCAAAACAATTTATTCAAAACCATTCCTCAACTTGACCGTGGGTCTTTTTAGTGAGGCCTTGCATCCCTTATATTGTGATCATGATTGCAAGTCCCCTGGCTCTAGATATGTCTCTTGAGATTGCTGCTGAAATAAATGCTGTCATCACATGCCATTTCTACTTCACTGAAGGCATTTCAGTGACTTGTTTATTCCAGCATATCCTCAACCTGATCCTATCATTGGAAATTTTAAAATAAATTCATCCCTTTGAGCATACAAGAGGTCCAAATTAGCTGGGGTAACCAAACAATTTCGCCTTTAAGATTTTATTGTCATTGGTTTTTTAAGCATGTTATTAATTCTGATGTTTCAAAGAAAGAAAGCACTCTTTGGAATACACACCAAAATTTGAACTCCGTGTGCCTGGAGATTTCGCTCCCTCCCCAGGTGGGTCCCGCACAATTATGGAAGATGACTTCATCTTGTCTTTATCTTCATCATTTTTGTCCCAAAGAACCTTTTGGAAATAGCTGTTTCATCAAAGGAACAATTGTCAGGCTGATTATTTAAGTAAATACAATAAAATTCTGTTGATCTATGACTTGAGAAAAATATCATGGCAGAGCAGCTTTGGACAGGGTTATGCTGTTGGTGGCAGACTGCCAATCTCAGAACAAGGTTTCCACATGATTTTAAATTCAGAGTGAAGCTATTTTTTTGTTATTATGCATTAATCTCTTAAGTTAATTTTAATGTCCTCAAGATCTAAATCTTTTACAACTTAGAGATGAACTAATATAAAATATTCATTGGTTCTGAATAGAACTGAACAATTTCAACTCTGTCCTACAAGCTTTTGCAAGTGGAAGAACATCTTAGATACCATTCTGAGTTATAACTTAAAATAATTTCATGCATATTTAGAAGTTGTATATCCGTGACTGTTTTTTTTTGTAGCAACATTTATTATTAGCTACAATAGGTTTCAGTTAACAAAGCAGCCCTGCTTTGTGACTTAGCAGACTATTTGTCAACAATTAAAAAAAGTTAATCTTGCTGAAGTCTTTCAGTTTGCAAATCGTTTTGATACCATTGTAATGAGCTAGATTTTAATAAGAGTAAAGGAGCAAAGGGGATGTCAGACATTATAGGCATGTCATTTGGGCAGCTTCACCAGGAAGCGGCATTTCATCACACTTCCCAGGGAACTGGACAAAGGGAAGATAGACACATGTCCAGTAAAGTTGGGGTGACTAGGGAAGGTGACTGTCAATCACACGTGGGGACAGAAATCATCGGTCATAATGGGCGTGGCCAATGCAAGTGGGCAAACATTTGGGGAAAAGTAATCCCCTAAACAATGGAGTTCTCTCTTGTTGCTCCTGGGTGCTCTTGGTGCTCTTGGCTTTTGGCTTGTGCGCTCTGTTGCCTATGTTTCCTCCATAGCCGTGTGGCCCTGTGCATACCACATGCAATGGACTGATGGACGGCAGCTGGAAACACAAGCTAAGCCAGTCTGATGCTGGACTGGACCCAGTTTCAATATGAAAAGGAAACTTTGGATGCTGGCTCTGATTTTAGCTCTGCTGATGCCCCAGCTGCACTTCTTCTATAAATGGACTAAGTAGATGTGGCTTTGGAAACTCAGGGGTGTGTTTCTATGAAAATAAAGCTCTCTGCTATATTACATCCTCCCGTGGGAGTCTCAGAACATTCCTTTTCTCGGGACAAGGCAAGAACTCCACCCCCGGCAGCAATTGGGGGACACAGGAGATCCAACAAAGGGAAGAACTATTAATGGATAGGAGAGGGGCTCGTTGCTACTGGAGGCATGCTGCCCACTGGCCGTGCGTTTGATTTGCTTGGAGGGGATTACTTATTCCCAAATGTTTGCCCACTTGCATTGGCCAAGCCCATTCTGACCAATGATTTCTGTCCCCACGTGTGATTGACAGGCACCTTCCCTGTCATCCCAACTCTACTGGGCATGTGTCTATCTTCCCTTTGTCCAGTCCCCTGGGGAGTGTGAAATGCAGCTTCCTATCATGTCTGACCATCCCTTTGCTCCTTTCCTATTATTAATAACTAGATAATTACAATGGTATCAGTTTTATATACAAAAGACCTTTATTTTAATTGTATTTAATACACTTACTCATTGCTATTTTTACCAAAGAATTAACAAAAAATAACTTTTTTCCAATAGAAGAAAATATATATCAATTTCAGATATATTCATTTAAAATATGTAATTTACCTTATTTCCAAAATTTAGGACTAGAAACTTTTCCATTAGTGAAATCATTGCGTCATCTTACTCCATCTAAAGTGTTATTTTTCATATATTATCAAATGTATTCCCCCCAAATCTCTATTAATTAAGTATTATTGTGTGACTCTTTTACAAATAGGAATCTAAGGCTCCAGCTCTTATCTGCCTAGTGTAGAATCACACAGCTACAGTTTCATTAAATATCTTAAACCTCCCGCCCCCTAAATTGCTCAGTTTCTACTGCATTTTCTAAAAGAGAGCCTGTACTCAGGTGTGTGTGCCCCAGTAACACAACTTACAACTGAGTGAGATGACTCCACTAATTTTTTCCTAAAATAAACCTCTTTAGTTGCTAGAGACATGACACTCTTAAAAAAAATTGTATTGATTTTTAGATAGAGAGAGAGGAATGGTGAGGGAGAAAGAGAAATATCAATGAGAGAGAAACAATGATCAGCTGCTCCCTGTATGCCCCCTACTGGGGATCAAGCCTCAAACTGGGCATGTGCCCTGGCCAGGAATCAAACCAGCAAGCTCCTGGACACTCAAACAACTGAGCCACACTGGCCAGGGTGAGACGTGCCATTCTTAAGCAGGCATCTCCAAGAGACACATGGATCAAATTGTTTTCATAAACTGTTTTTTTCACACAAAAATTACTCTTTCTAGTAAAACCCTTTAGGACACAACCTTGTTCTCCATGGAGCTATGAGAAACTTTTAGTGAGATTAAAAACAAGCAAGCAAACAAACACGATTTTCTAAAATTCTGGGTTGCAAGACTTTTTATTTCTTAAAAAAAAAACATGCTCTTGAAAAATGTTGAGTGAGGACATTGTCTCAATATATACTAAGGAAATAATTATCTAAATTAGATTTAGGATTCTGTGAGGATTACACAACCACTATCAACACTTCCCAATAATTTTGATGACAACCCTAATTAGTTAATCTACACACTTTTTAAAAAGTGAGCCAGACATTTATATGTTGTCTTCCTATATAATAACAAACAATTGCTTTGGCTAGAATTGATCATTTATAACATGTTTGTCTCCCCTTTTTCATTGTGTATAAATATCTCAACTGACCTTAAACTGAGTCCATGCTTCTTTATTTCTCACAAAATCTATCCTGGTTAGAACTGACAGAACTTTAGCTATTATTCTTTTTTTTTTTTAATATATTTTATTGATTTTTTTTACAGAGAAGAAGGGAGAGGGATAGAGAGCTAGAAACATCGATGAGAGAGAAACATCAACCAGCTGCCTCCTGCACACCTCCTAGTGGGGATGTGCCCGCAACCAAGGTACATACCCTTAACCGGAATCGAATCTGGGACCCTTCAGTCTGCAGGGCTACGCTCTATCCACTGAGCCAAACCGGTTTGGCAGCTATTATTCTTAGGCGATACTCAAAGCCTGTTTCAATGGTCAGAATGTTTAAAAATAAAGAAAACAAATAGAAAAAATGATGACAAAAATACTATGAAAAGGATAGACATCACAGAACACAGAAATAAGATCTAACTATCTTCTGGAACGATTTTCCTAGTCTTAACAATGAGTGTTTGCCCCATTACTTCCCCCGGTTGTGCCCTGGAAATCATGCTCTCTCCTTGGCGCTAGCACTCTTCAAGTGCCATATGTTGTTCTCATTATTGTAACTTGCCTGGGGCTGTTATGATAAGAATCAGATACATGCAGAAATGGAATGAAATAAGAATGTTTATGGATAGTTTTCCCCTAGCTATTGCTAGATCATAATAAACATGTTAATTCTTTCAATTTTACTTCATGAACACCATCCTTCCAACTTCCACTCAATCTTTTTTGGTGTGAGTGATCATTACAGCCATTACCATCCTCAAGCACTTACTGGATGCATGCATGTGAATGCAATTTGTTATTCAAAGCAAATTACACAGCCTAGAGTTATTCACCTTGCATTCTAATTTTAGGAGAGGGTCCAAGTGCAGGAACATACATCTTCCAATGCTCTTACCTATAAAAGAAAGAAAAACTGCATGATGAAGCTACACATTAAGATGATGGATGTGTGACTCATTTCCTGGCCTTTAGATTTGTAGTTGTGGTCATGGAAAGCCCTACAAGGTAACCTTTGTAACTTTAGACAAGGTTTGGACTAGTTAAGTGAATTATTCAGACATTTACTGAGTATTTATTTTATAACTTAGAAGAACAGTTACAGTGCAAATAGCCAAAAGAAACGTCCCCTCCCTCAAATTATATACAGGTAAAACCTAAAATAAAGCCATGACCACACAGATAAATCCTATATCACTCACTTATTCTTTATAATACAAATTTAATCCATACACTTTCCCCACTTTGAAGATTAAAAGTTAGGCTTGGAAAGGCCATTGGAGTGGAATCGCAATGTAGCGAACAGCTCATGGTTTTAAATTATGTTTCCTATCCGTTGTCTATGGTGATGACAATTCAAGATGGTAAATAAAAGAGTCTTTTTAGAAGTAAAAGAAACTCCACAAACTATGTTGGAAGTTCAAGAGGAAGAAGTCACAGACGGACAGAAGAGATAAACAGAGGAGACAGAATCTGAAGAAATACTGAAGATACTAGGTTTAGAACAATATATTTGGAGAGAGAAGCTGAAGGAATCTTGATTAAGGAAACAACCCTTATAAAGAAAGGTATGTGTGCTCTTTATTCTGTTTGAAGAAAAATGGTAGTGACAGAGATACGATTTTTGCCAAGTCAAGACAAACCCTGAACATTTCTCCTCTTTCCAGTGGAAGCTGTGTGCTGCTGCTGTCCACCCACCATGTGGAACAGAAAGATGTGGGGACTTCACGTCTCTTCACTCAGTTTAAAATGGACTTTAGAAGCTACCACTCTGCTTTGGAGCATCTTCAAAATTATGGAATATAATTCACATCAATTCTCTTTATACCCACTTTGTAATGTCACTTTGTGTGGAACTTCAGGATCTCCCATTTTACCTAATGGCTTCACAATTTTTAATCTGTGTTTTCAAGCCTGAGTGGAAGCATTATTGGAAACCTACATGTTACTGTAAGGATTAAGTGAAGAAAATAATAACAATGCTATGAGCAGATTTCGGACAAGGAAACCTTCTCCTTTAGCCATGACACAGTAAATCCTGACCTCTTCCATAGGCTGGCCAGCTTCTGTCTGTCAGCATTACACAGACCTTTAAATTGTCACCGTTTAAATATTGAAAAGATAGCTCAAATAAAATTAGAATGAACTTACCATTACTTTTCAAAACAAGTAAATTGTGAGGCCCTGTTGGTGAAACCATTTAACTAGCTCTTGCATCTGCTTGGCTAGTAAATCACCAATGTGACCAAGGTGGCGGTGTGATAGCAACAGCAATGGGACACCTCTCCCCTCGGTTAGGGCTCACTAAGTGCCATCTGGTGACCTGGCGTGACATGGAGACTCGAGTCCCCAGGCTTCACATTGATCCAGCAGTCCTCCTTCCTCATCTCCTCCTTCCTGTCTCCTTACCTTCACTGATTTCCAGTGGAAGATGTAATCCAGGCCTATTGGGTAAGGAGTGTGCAGTTCACCATCTACCCCTGTGCATCACTCTTACTTCCTTTTGCTCACAAGTCCTCTGTGGGCCTCAGCTTTCTCCCTGAAAAATTCTGTAAGACTCATTCAGTTGGAAGAGCCTGTGAAATAAAACTTTAGAACCAAATCAACTGGATGAAAACGAAATATCTAGAGATAAGACATTTAGTCATTTGGTACCTTCGATATCAAATTATTATATTAACTAGAGGCCCAGTGCACGAAATTCTTTGTTGTTTTTTTTTGTTTTGTTTTTTTTTGGGGGGGGGGGTGGTTCACAGGTTTATACCTGATTAAATCTGATTTCTAGGAACATTAGCATTTTAAAATTAAAATTGAGATTTTAAGTAAGAAAAAATGCCTCTGTTGAACTAAGACAGCTCACCACTTTTACCCAGTCTTCCTTTCCAGGTGTGAAGGTAAGGGGTTTCAGTGTAAAATCATCTGGGGGGACTGGTGGGCAGCCCTAAGCCTTGCCAGTGATTAGGGCCAACCAGATTCTCTGCCTCCCCACCTCCTTTTCCCCTGGCTCCCTCAGCACCCAACTACCACGCTGGTCACCAGCCATGTTCTGCATCACCCCTGGTGGTCAGCAAATATCATAGCGAGCAATTGAACTCCTGGTCTCCCAGCTGAATTCCCGAGGGGGCACTTTGCATATTAGCCATATATATATATATATATATATATATATATATATATATATATACACTAGAGGCCCGGTGCACAAAAATTTGTGCACTCGGGGGGAGGGGAAGGTCCCTCAGCCCAGCCTGTGCCCTCTCACAGTCTGGGATCCCTCAGGGGATGACCATCTGCTGGCTGAGGCCTGCTCCCCAAGGGATTGGGCCTAAGCTGGCAATCAGACATCCCTCTGGCAGCCTGGCTGCCATTGGGGGATGTCCACTTGCCAGCGGGGAGCAGACCTAAGCTGCAGTCGGATGGCTTTAGCTCTGCTGAGGAGGCCGGAGAGGCTCCCACCACCACCTCTGTACTGGCAGCCATCAGCCTGACTTGTGGCTGAGCAGAGCTCCTCCATGTGGGAGCTCACTGACCACCAGAGCGTAGCTCCCGCATTAAGCGTCTACCCCCTGGTGGTCAGTGTGTGTCATAGTGACCAGTCATTCCCAGTCTTTCTGCTGTTAGGGTCAGATTGCATATTACCCTTTCACTATATAGGATAGAGACCTGGTGCATGGGTGGGGCCCGGCTGGTTGGCCCTGAAGGCTGTCCCGGATCAGAGTGGGTGTCTGGCTTGGGTGCCTGGCCAGCCTGGGTGAGGGGCTGATGGCTGTTTTCAGGCTTCCCGCACCCCCTTCAGGGTGGGGGTCCCCACTGGGGTGCCTGGCCAGCCTGGATGAGGGGCTGAGGGCTGTTTTCAGGCTGGCCACACCCCCTTCAGGGTGGGGGTCCCCACTGAGGTGCCTGTCCATCCAGGATGAGGGGCTGAGGGCTGTTTTCAGGCAGGCCAAGCCTGCAACTGAAGCTCCCAGTCTCTCATTTTTTTCTTTCTTTTTTTTTCATTCTGGGATTTATTTACCTTCTGTAATTGAAACTTTGTTGCGACTCCAGCTCTGAAGCCGGCTGGCTGAAAGCAGGTATCTGGGATTTATTTAGCTTCTATAATTGCAACATTGTTGCTTAGAGTGCAGCTCAGAGCCATGCCGCCACAGGCGGGAACCTTGGCTTCCTCCATCACTGGAGCAAGCAAGCCTCCTGTTTGCTTCAGCTGCCTGGCTGCCGGCCGCCATCTTGGTTGTCAGTTAATTTGCATATCGCCCTGATTAGCCAATGGGAAGTGTAGCGAAGGTATGGTTAATTGCCATGTTTGTCTATTATTAGATAGGATAGATCTCAGGTATGTCTTTATTCTCAACCAATCTATTTTTCCTATCCAAATGTTAATTAGCAGAAAATTGACAAATCTAAGTAATATATTTTATTTTCCCAGGTCTAAAGATCTTGCAAAACTACTAGGATACCAAGTAGCCAGTTTGGAGAGGGGAGGGAGAGAGAGATAGATAGTTACCCATTTGTGAGTCCCTCCTATGGGTCATTTGTTTAACATATTGTCAACACATCTACAAGGTAGCTAGGATTATCCTGAATTTTCTAATAAGCTGCTAGAAAGTAGAAATCCTATTTTATTTGAATTTGGAATCCTAGTACTCCAGTGCTGGCACATGTTGGTGTTCATTTTTTAAATAGGAGAAGTGATAGAGTAGGCAGTTAGGCCTGAGCAGAGCAGGAACCACAGTGCAGATACATACTGTCTGTCACCAGGGCAGAAAGTCCCAGCTGCCTAGCAAAGGACAAAACTGGGAAAACAAGTATTGTAGCCTAGGACCTCACCCCCAGGGCACTCTTTCTTCCCCTGGTTTGTCTCTATCATGCAGTTTTACCCCTTTAAAAAGGGAACAAGGGGCAGGAGAAAAGCCTCATACTCCCATACAAGGTCAGGACAGGCCTCGATTGGCCAGCTGGAAGAATGAAGTAATTAGGCCCCCACAGCCAAAAGGAGTGCCAGCATCCTGGAGCAGCATTTTGAGCCACCTGCTCTATTTTTTTTTTTTCTTTCAAGTGTACTTTAGCTTTGCTTGATGAGTAAAATTTCTCTTGCATTAGAGCTCTTGGCTCTGAATTCTTTCTTAGCTGAATTCAAGGACAGAGGTCTAACTTCACATTCCCTGTTAACAGGAGGGAGTAGAGTGAGTCATTAAATAGCTTTCTCAGGGCCCTAGAATAACAGGAAGCAGAGAAGGGACAGGTCATCCAAAGCACTCACCCTTAACCACTGCCTTCTAGCCATAGGTTTTGTCTGCACATCTCTAGTCAAAGCCAGCCAAGTAGAGCTAAGCATCGCCCTTAAGCAGAGGGAAAACAAAAGAAAATTGCAGTGTTTTAAACCTTGAACATACTTCATATCCAAACATTTCACTCATTAAAAAATAACTATTTGCTGACAGTAGATCCAGTGAAAACATGAGTAAAAAGTTTTTACAACCAAGTCCCATTGTCTCAGCTCTGTGTAGTTATGTTGACCTATTTTTCAGTGAACTCACTGAAATTAGAATTCACTTATGTCAAATGCACTGTATTTAAACAATGACTTGTTCTACATGGTATTTGGGGACACACATGACCTCCTGGGTGGTACTCATGGTTCAGATAGCAAAATGCTATTAACACCAGCTGGCCATTCTTTAGCAATATCTTCTATAAGGCACTTATCGCTAATATAAACTACTTTTATTTATTTATTTTTATTTTTTTCATCACCATTTATCCACCCTTACCCTCTTCTACTTCCACCCCCCACCATAAACACAATCACAACAATATATGAATGATTCATGGACTTGCTGGTATACAGATTAGGTACTCAGAACAGGCAACAAATTGATGAGTTTGTCACTTGACATTGTTCAAATGACTGAAGAATCCAGGAAATGTGGTGACATTTGTCAAACATGAGCATCCACATTGCCTCTCTCCACATTTCCTCACAAACAGACAGAAGCAAACTCATTCACTCAGTCTCTCACTCACTCATTTATTCGTTCTTATGCTTTTATGTTTCCCCTCAAAAAATGAACACTTTTAAACACTGTAACTTATCTTATAAAACTTAGGTATTCAAAGATGAGAAAGGCATAGTCATTTTCCTAAAAACTCAACCTGAACAAAGAAAAAGTGACAAAAAAATATATATAGGGTACATTATAGTAAATGCACTGACAGAGATTTTAATATATAAAAAGCCAGGGGCTGTCACTACCAAAACAACCAGAGGAACAACCGAACAGCAGGCTGTGTGGAGTGACAAGGCCGGTAGAGGGGGTTAGTGAGGGACAACCAAAGGACTGAACAGAAGGCTGCATGGGGCAACCAGGATGGCAGGGGTGGCAGATGGGGGCAACCAGGTTGGGGGGGGAGCAGTTAGGGGCAATCAGGCCAGCAGGCAGAGGTGGATAGGGGTGATCAGACTTGTGGGGGAGGGCAGTTAGGGGCGATCATGCAGGCAGGTGAGCAGTTAGAAGCTAGCGGTCCTGGATTGTGAGAGGGATGTCTGACTGCTGGTTTAGGCCTTTTCCCTGGCCTAAACCGGCCATTGCACATCCCCTGAGGGGTCCCAGATTGGAGAGGGTTCAGGCTAGGCTGAGGGGACCCCCCATGCATGAATTTCATGCACTGGGCCTCTAGTTATAAATAAGATCATAAAGAATCACAGATTAGGGACAAGACACTGAAATCAGCTGGGCTCCTATGGGGTGTGTGTGTGTGTGTGTGTGTGTGTGTGTGTGTGGTGGAGAAGCATTAGAGTGAATGGTTGATTTGCAAGATGCTCTGTCAGGGCATGCTTACTGAGAGCATTGATATCTGGATCAGCCTTAAAATACACGCTAAGTATGCAAGGCAAAATGAAAAGATAGATTGGCAATCTAATAAGCACATCAAATGAGGTGACTAAAAGTATGAAATTTCCTTGGAAATATAAGGAGTAACTCTTACAAGAGAATAGTAAGGGGTTTCTTATTGCTAGAACATAACATCAAAGCAAGAATTATTCAAATAGAATCCTGTCTCAGTAATACAGAACCAAAGCACAGGTAATCTTTTGTACCATTTTAGGAGTTTTTATATTTACTACTATTATGTAGTATTTGGGCAGCAACTTAAGTATTGGAAGCAGGGGAGTGGCATGGTCACATTCGGTTTATAGAAACACAAATCTATAATACCTTCTCTATTTGGGTTTACACAATTAAAATATCATACTTTTCAAGAATCTTAAAAACTTTCTGCAAACACATCAATACTAATAAAAGCGTAATATGCTAATTAGACCAAACGACCTTCTGGATGTCCTTCTGGACAATGCCGCAGTGACAGAGGCTGAGGCAGATGTGGTTAGGGGTGATCAGGCAGTCAGTGGAGCAGTTATGGACAATCAGGCCATCAGGGGAGCAGTTAGCGATGATCAGGAAAGCAGGTGAGTGGTTAGGAATGATGAGGCAGGCAGGCAGAGTAGTTCGGAGTGATGAGGCAGGCAGGGGAGTGGTTAGGGGTGATCAGGCAGGTAGGCAGATGAGTGGTTAGGAGCCAGCAGTCCCGGATTGTGAGAGGGTGCAGGCCGGGCTGAGGGACCCAACCCCCTGTGAACAAATTTGGTGCACCAGGCCTCTAGTTTTATGGTAACACTTGACCTGAAATAATGCAAGCTCCTTATAGACCTTATTTGTCCTAGGTAGAGTGACCGTTAATTTGTTTTGCTGAAGAAATATTAAAAGGTTCTAATATAAGATGCACTCTAGACCTTCCTGGCTTATCACAAAATAAAGGATACAATAGTAAACTACTAAAGTACTTACGTCTGAAATGTTCTGGCCCACAAGTACTGGATAAAGAAAATATGACTAGACTACCCTAGGAGCTGTGTAGTTAGAGGCAGACAGAATAATCATCAGTTAAGACTGAGAAGATTAAACTCTCTGTCAAAAAATCAGAAAATTGTGCATCAAATCTTCTGAAATATTAAATAAATACTAAAACCAGAGTAGGCCCTAAGAAATTTGTGGAGTATTTTTTTTGGAGTGGGGTACTTGTAATTAAAACAAATACCACCCTCATTATGTGGTGGGGGCACCAGGGGAAGGATGGGCTTTGGTGGTCTTGTAATTCTTCTTGTCCCAAGTGAGACAGTCATACCAGAAACTTGTCTATACTGGTAAACACCCATATATTTCTTGGGTTCATATTTATAAACTGTCTAATTATTAAATTTCCCTCAAGCTGCCCAGGCAAATGGTTGAGCCTCCTTAACCTTATTGTACTCTTCTGAAAACTGAGTCTGAGTCGGTTTCAAATATGAACCCAAGCCTTGTGTATGCAAATACCTAAAAAACAGGCATTCAAAAGGGGCCTGCCCTGCTTTATACATTTTTGCTCTCAGCATCTAAATTTAGGATGGGGGCACTTTAAAGCATCAGATTATTACTGGGCTTTCTGCCTCCTGTATGGCCTCTCTGAAAACAATTATTTTAGTTATGGCAGGTTCTGTGAAGAATCGTTGTGTATATTATACTTGGACTTACTGTGTAATTGATCTTGTTTATTTCTTCTGGTCTTTTTGCTCACTTCCCTTTTTTATACAGTGTCTTTCCATGGGTTCATGCTGATAAATATCTGTTTATTATACATCTTTGGGGGCCTTCTTTTTGCTTCATTCATTGATAACAGACAGTGGGAAAGAGAAATCAAGGTAATGATCTGACCCAGGACTGTTTGATTATCTTTTATAATCTCTGAATCCTTGTCACAGAGCCTAAACACCTGGGAGCTGGACCCCTCTCTGGACCATCAGGAAATTAATTGGGTTTAAATGATGCCTTTTATGTCACAGGTCCTTTAGGAATCTATTTCGCATTTATTTCTCATTAACAAAATAAGATATTCAACTTGATATGCTTTTTATCCTCAATTCTGCAACTTTCTTCTTGTGCAAATGCAGTGCCTGCCTGTTTCCTCATTTGGGTGCACCTTACCTGCAACGTTAAGAGAGAAAGCTGTGGAATGCTCGGGAAATTTTTCCACTCACCAAACCTGTTGATCTTAACAATGGATTCTTTTTTATATGTATATATATATATATATATTATTGATTTTTTACAGAGAGGAAGGGAGAGAGATAGAGAGTTAGAAACATCGATGAGAGAGAAACATCGATCAGCTGCCTCCTGCACACCTCCCACTGGGGATGTGCCCGCAACCCAGGTACATGCCCTTGACCGGAATCGAACCCGGGACCCTTGAGTCCGCAGGCCGACGCTCTATCCACTGAGCCAAACCGGTCTCGGCAACAATGGATTCTTAATAAGCAAATAATATTTGGAGTTCTATGCTGCGAATGGCTCTGTGGCTTGAATTTTTTTTTCAGCTTTCTTACTTGACCAATTTTCACTAACGTTAGCAGAACTTTATAGATTATGATTTGAAGTTGGTTAGTTTTTCATAGTTCATGTATTTTCTGTTTCTCATTCTTTTTGTTTTCATCTGATTTCAAAGAGAAGAGAGCTTATTTAGGTAACTTTTACTTGAAGCGTAGAGTGACCTTTCTAAAGCAAAATCCTGACTCCGTCCCTCAGGACCTTCAGTGCCCTGCACTCTTCAGGGGATGGCTAAAGCCCTGAGGTTGGCCGTAAAGTCCTTCCTGACCCAAAGCCTGCCAACATCCCAGCTTCATTGCTCAAAATTCTCCCATCACATTGTAGCTCAGCACATCCCAAGTTAAAACCATCCTGGTCCTTCTAGGCCTTGTCATCTGTCTGGAATTTCCTTTAAAGTAAGACAAGTCGATTTTAAGCTGCTCATGGGAAAAATGCTGAGATAATTATTGTAAATAGTAATTATTTATAATGGGATGTATGATAAAATAAAAGTTATGTATATTTTTTCTCCAGAGAATTAGTTTTTAAAGTTTTATTCATTTATATTTTAAAAGAAAAAGTATTGTAAAAAGAAACAAGGTCTATTTACTTGTTCATTCTCTCAGAAATCTATAATAATAAAAGTATAATAAGCTAATTAGACAAGATATCCTTCCAGACAACCTTCTGGACAAAGCCAGGGCTGTAAGGGAAGCCAGGGTCCCAGGTGCCATAGGGAAGCCGGTGCCGGCAGCAGGGGAAGGAAGGTCTATTCTTGCACGACTTTCATGCATCAGGTCTCCAGTGTGTTAATAATAAAATGAACTTAGAGATAGCTGGTATAGAAATTATTTGTCATCACTTAATTTAGTATTAATTAGAGTATCAGCAACTACTCAGTAATTAAACCCCGATTACATAACTTTCTTTCTTCCTTCTGTAATAGTCCATTGCTGGTGTTCTAGTTTTTTAACTTAACACCATATAGTGATTGAGGGACCTGACTTGCCTCCATTTTATAGTTTTGAAATCTTTTAATGCTTCAGAGTTTTCCACCCAGATGCAAGATTAATAAAGAGATAGTAGAGATAGCACAGACTCTTCGGAAATACCCCAAGAGTACAGCAGTGTGTTAAATGTGTGCTACATCCCACCATAATATCTAATCACAGGAACAAACATGCATAAGAGAGTTGAGAAGTTTCTCCCTTGACTGAGCATCTTCTTCTCATGGGCATGAGAAGAGGAAATGAGAATGTTCACCACTTCTAACATTATTCCATACTCGGTCATATATTTCCTATCATTCATCCTTCAGTACATTTCTCTGTGGTAGTAAGTTACTCAATTAGAATACCCCAAGTCAAGCCTCCTTTCATCACCATTTATTTTCCCTTTACCCTCTTCTATCTCCCACCAACTCCCTTCCCTCTGGCAATCGCCTGGGCCAATGAGTTTTAATTTTTTGTTGTTGCTTATGGACATCAATTCCATATAATATAGCTTCTCTTTTTAAAGTCACCAAAAAGTTGCAAGCTTTTACTATCTATGAAAGTCAAATAAAATGTCCATGCCTGGCTCTATTGATCTACATGGGCATATGGCCATTCTTGGCCAGTTGCAAGTGTCTCAAAAATCGACCTGCTGATTGGCTTAAGGCCCACAACTACAGACTGGAGGAGGATCAACCTCTCCCACTTTTGCCTGAGAGAAGATGTGTGGCCCACTGATTTGCTAGGTTGAAATAGTAGCAAATGCTCCTTTAAGTCTACATTTTGTTTCTTTCTATTAATTTTTACATTATGGATAAAACACAATACCATATACAAATAATGTATTATAGAATTGTATACTTGAAACCTATATAATTGTATTAACCAATGTCACTCCAATAAATTCAAAGCAATAAATAAACAAATAAAATTTAAAAATAAAGAAAATGAGAATTCAAAAGTAAAGTTGACACAAAAAGTTGGTGCTCACGGGGAGGGGCAGTGAGAAAAAGAGAGAGAATGAGAGAGGTAAAGATAGAAATGTGTGTGTGTATGAGAGAGAGAGAGAGAATGAGAGAGGTAAAGATAGGTGCGTGTGTGTTGCGTGTGTGTGTGCATGTGAGAGAGAAGAGAAAGAGGTAAAGATAGAAGAGAGAGAGAGAGAGAGAGAGAGAGAGAGAGAGAGAGAGAATGAGAGAGGTAAAGATAGGTGTGTATGTGTGTGTGTATGTGTGTGTATGTAAGAGAGACAGGAGAGAGAGAGAAAGAGGTAAAGATAGAAGTGTGTGTGTAAGAGAGAGAGAGAGAGAGAGAGAGAGAGAGAGAGAGAGAGAATTGATGTGGTTGACATGTAAATGTTTTGTGCATCTGAATCAATCTCTCCTGATGTTTACCAGTTGGATTTTTGTTTTACTTATTTCTATCATGATCTCTTTTCTATAATTTCAATTGAAATAATTGAAATAGAAAATCAAATTAATATTATTGAGTTTAAATGAACTGGTAAATATTCTGGAATCTAATTAGGAAAAAAGTTAGCTATGTAAACTAATGAAACATGAACAAACTATTAACACTTCAGATAAAATTGTTAATGGACTTTTGTTCATTGATAAACAAGCGTCCATCTAAGTAAAATGTTGATTGAGTTTTCCAACATCTGATGAAAAAAAAGGGATGAAAAGAAAATAATGCAATATGAAAATAGTCCTTTGAATTTGGAAGAAATAAAAGGAGTGGTTGATTGTTTTCTAGTGGTAGAAAAATAGAGTTAAATAATACCAACAAATATCTTACCTAATGAAAATTGGGTCTAAGAAGACTTGATTGTACTTAATTAGTTGGAACAAAACAGAACAAGAAGTTATACTGCCATTATGCAAGATACCAAACTATGAATTCTGTGAATGAGTGAGTGTGTATGTATTTTGTATATTACATTTACAAATATCAGATTCTTCTCTATCATGATATGCATGCCAACATGCCACGATATTTGCTGGCTCTCCTCTGGTTTGGAAAAAAGAAATTGATAGGTAATATGAAAACACTTGTATATAATACAAAGCATTAAATACATGACAGATATTATTACCATGGTTATCCAAGATAAAAATTAATTTTATCAAAATTCAAGTGTGAGGATAATCACATTCAAATAGACTAGAAAAAAGGAGTAATTTATAAAATAGCATTAAAAAGTCATAACTTAATTATTTTTTTAAAAAGTTATCTCCATGACATGTAAATGCAAAATTTTCAAAATGCACTTAAGCTTATAAAATAAATTTTCCAAAGAGAATTATCTTGTAGACACTGAGAATTATAAATGTAAATGTGTAATTACATTATTAACATTATAATGTCTTTATTTTTTAAATCACCAGCATTTATGCAAAACACTAAACACTGACAAAATTATGCAGAAGATACAGTGCTGCCTAACCACTGTAGAAATCAGAAAGAATAAAAAAAATTAAAAATGAAAACTTATAGGAGGTGTAAAAATATATTTCAACATCCTATAAAAATGAAAACAGTATTAAAAAATCCCAGATTGCATCCATGTGATTCATATTATATGTGAGACTTTTTCATCATCTGAGTTTCTTTTATTTCAAACCTTTATGCATTGAGTAAAGCAATTTAGCAAACAATTTTAGAGATGGTTGCAACATATCCTGCTAAATTGTCTTGTTTTTCCCCACAAAACACTTATATAGCACAAATACGTTGTCAGATCAATAGTAAAATACTCTCTAAATGAAAACTGAAGACCATTAATCAAACCTAAATCAAAATACATTGGCTTAACTTTACTCTGTTTGGAGATTAAATCTAAACATTTAAATATACACACCATAAAATATGTGGTTACAATATTTTCCATCTATTCAATTTCTATATGACAGCAAGATTGCCAAATTTGAAGGCTTATTTTATTCAGTCTTACAAATTACTTTACAAAGTATTTTATATGCTTTAATAGCAGAGACCAATGCTAAAAATGATTCTAGAAGAGGTAAGAAATGAAATGTCGAGGCCTGAGGGGAGTAAGTCACAGTCACAGGAGGTGAAAGCCTCAGGCTGTAGGATTCCCCAGCTGTAGGCCCTTCTCCCAGGAACTGCACATTCTCTCTCCTCCCAGGCTCTCAGCCCCTCACCTTACCTGGAGTAGGTCTCTTCAAATAGAAGACCACAGAGCAAGTGTCCGACTCAAAACCTACCAAGTGTTTTTGTTGATTAAGGCCTTGCCTTCCTCTCACTCCTGTCCAATTTGGGAGTGTTTGACTGCTGCCCTCTCCTACCCCACATGCCATTGTTTACAAGCCTTTTTGCCTTCTTACCCGTTTTAAGCTATATTCTGGCTTTTCAGCTGATGAAGGGTCCATTTCCCCTCATCTTCCCAGTCTTTTCCTCTAGCTCTGAATTTCTTGGTCATAATCTCCTCCATATGAACCAATCTACTTGGGGCTGATCCCAAGCCTCATCTGCCAGTGCTTGTTAGAGGATTTCTGGCTCCACATTCCTTTTATTTAAAATCTACAACCTAGAATTAGCTTCCCAGAGTAAACCATCACCAAGAGCATATAGAAATCTTCACCTTCTACTAAAATCTAAGGCACAGCTTCCTTTTTTTTCCTCCTTAAAATTAAAAGAAGGCCAAACAGCAGACATTTACATAAAAGTAAAATAATATTTATCATCATATTATTCAAATACATGTCTCTTATTACAAAAAAAGACTTTCCTAATAATAGTTCTATTCATGATATAAAAAGTAAATTGTCTGAAACTAAGACCTTAAATTTCCATTGAAATACACATTGATGATTATAGTGGAAGAAAAAGAAAAATGTAAGAGCTATAAGCAGTTTCTATCTAGGAAGCAATAAAATGGAATTTATATTTGAGAAGTTTTCATTCATCTAGAGTTGAGGCAAGCTTGAAATGAACCTTTCAGTAACAGAAAGATCAAACAAGTACATACTTACTCATTGTTATTGACGACCAACATGAAGTAACCCTGAGTGTATGTTGCTGACAGAAGAGTCTGATGTGACTTCATAATGTCCACAGCTTTATATATGGTTTAGCTGTCACAGTTAAGACTGTGTCTACCTGTAGGGATTTTTTATAGATGTGCACAGTGTGCAGTGACAGGTATACTGTTGCAGGATATTGACATGCATGTGCTCTTGTTTGAGCTGTTAGCCTGGGAAATGAGAAGCTGAGATGCAAAATGCAGGTGAAGGGTTTGAAGGAGGCTTCCTCCTTCCTGGTAGAGAAGAGGTTGTGACAAGGAGCTTCAAATAGTTTGCCATGATTCAACCTGGACTGGAATTTCAATTACCTACATGGCATTATTTAGGAAAGCAACGATGTTGGACTATGTATTTTGATGTTATTGCCATACTAGAGGCCTGGTGCAAGAATGCGTGCACCGGTGGGGTCCCTCGGCCTGGCCTTCTCCCAATATTATGTCACTTTCTCTCTGTATCTGCCTCGCTTCTTTCATTTCACGTTACCCTAAGTTTGACAGTAACTGATGACTTGTGAGTATTTAGCTGCAAAGTGCAATTATTTAGCAAACAGGATTTACTTAGCCTGGAACCTAGCTGGCCTAGGGCAGGACCCTGCTCAATGTCAGGCTCCTTCCCAGGCCCTTCTGCCCAGGCAGAGTCCTATGGCAGCATAACCTCCTTCTTCCCACCTGAGCTGCTCCTTTGCCTCCCTCCCTCCCTGGAGGTTGCCTGCTGGCACTACTGTCCACCTGCTCGGAAGGAGGGAAGCTGCTGCTGGTTTCCCAGTCGAGAGCGGTAGTGGAAAAATTGGCTTCCTTCACTGGAAATTAATAGTAAGCAGATAGGCTGGCATGGACACCAGACATCAGGGCCATAGCCAGTAGGTCCTGCATGTCTCATCATTTAGCTAATTGAGTTGAAAAGTTTCTGTGAGGGCCAGACCCACAACCTCTGCAATGGGCTAGAGGCCCTGTAGGGAGCCAGACCCGAAGTGGGGAGCCAATGGGCTAGAGGCCCAGTGCATGGATTCATGCACCGGTGGGGTCCCTTGGCCTGGCTTGCGGGGATCAGGCTGAAAGTGGCTCTCTTAAATCCCCGAGGGGTCCCGGATTGCAAAAGGTCTGTTCTTAGGTGTCATACCCCAAAATTGGCATCCCTCCTCTATGGTTCCAGGTGCATCACCTGAAAACTGCAGCTGCCAAGTCACTGTAGCTCAACAGTTCCTGCATTGAGCATCTGCCCCCTGATAGTTAGTGTGCATCATAGCTACTGGTCTGAACATCTGCCCTCTGGTGGTCATTGTGCATCATAGCTAATGGCCAGCTGTGTGTGTATATATATATATATATATATATATATATATATATATATATATACATATATATCCAATCTAATAAAAGACAAGTAGGGTAATTAACCATACCTCCAATATGCTTCCCATTGGCTAAACAGGGCGGTATGCAAATTAACTGACAACCAAGATGGCGGCCGGCAGCCATGCAGCTGAAGCGAACAGGAAGCTTGCTTGCTCCAGTGATGGAGGAAGCCAAGGTTCCCTGACTGCAGCAGTCCGGCTCTGAGCCTGAAAGCAACAGCTCTGAAAGCAACTGTGTTTCAATTATAGAAGCTAAACAAACCCCAGATACCTTCTTTCAGCCAGCCAAGGTCTCAGAGCTGGAGCTGCAAGTGTTTCAATTATAGAAGCCAAACAGACCCCAGATACCTGCTTTCAGCAGCCAAGGCCTCAAGCTGGAACCGGGCCTCAGAGCTGGAGCCGGCTCTCAGCTCCAATGACAACCATAGAAGGTAAATAAATCCAGAATAAAAAATAAATAAAAAAAAGAGAGGGTGGGAGCTTCAGTCGCCCACCAGCCTGAAAATGGCCCTCCGCCCCTCACCCAGACTGGCCAGGAACCCCAGTGGGTACCCCTACCCTGAAGGGGGTGCGACCAGATGCAAACAGCCATCAGCCCCTCATCCAGGCTCACCAGGCACCCAAGCGGGACCCCCAACCTGATCCGGGACACCCTTCAGGGCAAACCAGCTGGCCTCCACCCGTGCACCAGGCCTCTATCCTATATAGTAAAAGGGTAATATGCACACTGACCCTAACAGCAGAAGGACTGGGAATGACTGGTCACTATGACACACACTGACCACCAGGTGGCAGACGCTTAATGCAGGAGCTGCCCTCTGGTGGTCAGGGCGCTCTCACATGGGGAGCTCTGCTCAGCCACAAGCCAGACTGAGGGCTGCCAGTACAGTGGTGGTGGTGGGAGCCTCTCCTGCCTCCTCAGCAGCGCTAAGGATGTCGGACTGCAGTTTAGGCCTGCTCCCCGTTGGCAAGTGGACATCCCCCGAGGGCTGCTGGGCTGCCAGAGGGATGTCTGATTGCCATCTTAGGCCCAATCCCGCAGGGAGCTGGCCTAAGCCAGCAAGTGGTCATCCCTCGAGGGGTCCCAGATTGCGAGAGAGCACAGGCCGTGCTGAGGGACCTTCCCCCCTCTCCCCCCGAGTGCACAAATTTTTGTGCACCGGGCCTCTAGTGTGTATCTATCTATCGATAGATAGATAGATAGATAGATAGATAGATAGATAGATAGATAGAGATAATGGCCTGGTGCATGAAATTTGTGCATGGGGGCGATTCCCTCAGCCCAGCCTGCACCCTGTCCAATCAGGGACCCCTTGGGGGATGTCCTACTGCCGGCAGACATTCCTTTTGCAATCTGGGACTGCTGGCTCCTAACTGCTCACCTGCCTGCCTGCCTGATCACCCCTAACTGACTCTGCCTGACTATCTTATTGCCCCTAACCTCTCTGCCTGCCTGCCTGATCACTCCTCACTGCCCTCCCTGATGGCCTGATCTCACCCCAAACTGCCCTCTCCTGAGAGCCTGATTGTTCCTAACTGCCTCTGCTTTGGCCCCCACCACCGTGGCTTTGTCTGGAAAGAAGTCTGATTTCCAGAAGATGGCCTGTTGACCTGGTCTAATTAGCATGTTACCCTTTTATTAGTATAGATAGATTATATAGGATAGGATTGCTTAAATGGTGGTGGTGGGGGGAGCCTTTTTCAGCAGGAGGCCATGCTCTTGGCAGACAAGAATACATAATTCCTATATCTGGACTTATAGCCAGCCAGATGCACTATACTGCCAAACCGGTCTTTAAAAAATTGAACCACTTTCTTACACTTTACACCCAACAGCTATTGGCCTTAAAACCCCTCCTCAGCCCCCACCTTAGGTTATGCCTTCACAGTTCACCCAGATTAGGTTCTGATTGGTCGGTTTCTATGCCAGTCAGCATCAAAAGCTCTGCCTCCTAGGCTGCCATTGGCTCCTTCCATTTCCCCTACATTTGGTTCTGATTGGTCGGTTTATATGCCAGTCAGTTTCTCTGGGCCTATCTCGAGGCCTGATCAAAGAGGTGGGTCTGATCAGCAGCCCCTGTTGCTGCTTGCAATGCCCAGAAAGAAAGAGAGGCAAGGACTGATCTACAGCTGCCACAGAGGCTGTGGATCAGACCCTGCTTCTCTCTCCCGGGCTCTCTCTGGGCCTGATCTGCAGCCCCCTCAGCAGTCAGTGCTGGGTTGCTTCAGTGACCCAGCACTGAGTGCAGGACTGACTTCCAGTGTTCAGTCATTCATTTGGTTATTTTGGATGTTATGGACCCTGGTTCTTCATATGTATAGACTGGCTTAGAATAGGATGAGGTGACTTATGGATTAAGTTTTCCCTGAAGGAAAGTTATATTTCCAACATAAATATCCTTGATGAAACATAACTTTGAATGGGAAATGGGAAATAGGGAAACTATCCATAAATTAAAGGAAGGGAGAAAAACCTTCCACCTTAGGGATTTAAAGATAATTGATTTCCTTGAGTGCAAGTATTCATAAAAAAAAAATCACATTGCAGGCATTAGACAATTCTCCCAGAAATTGAAATGATTCATTTAAAACAATTCCAGATATTTCCTATTCCAAAAGTTACTTGTGAACAATGGCAACTAATCCTTTAAGTAGCTCAGGCCAAAGATCTTGGAGCCAGCCTGGATCCCTTTCTTTTGCACACAGCACACATTGTCTTCAAGCAGACAATGTGGTATGCAAAGTATAAACACTTCACAACACTCTCACTTTGCACCTGTTGCTCACAGTCTATTGTGGTCACATGTCTGTCAATGTATTATTGTCATTTTAATCTGTCCAGGTGAGTGTGCTGCTCCAATACCCACAATGTCTCCCATTTCTCTCAAATTAAAAACCACATCCCTTACAATGGTCTACAAAGTCCATTATTTAGATCCCCATTACCTCTGTAAACATAAATTCTATTATCTCCTATTTGTTCATTCTGCTTTTACCACTTTTGCCTATTTCCTTTTGTTAAAAAAATGCTAATCCAGGAATGAAGTTTGCAAAAAGTGGACTAGAAACTCCAGCAACCTGGTTTCTCCATAGAAACATTAAATAAGCAATTAGACACTGACTAAAATAACATTATAGAAGCTTTGAAAATAAATTTAAAAAACTCACTATAGGAACCAAGAGAATGCTCAATTTAAAAACTATACAATGGGTAAGGAATTTTGTGTTTTTATTCATTCTTGCCAACCTCCTCCCTGGCAGGACATGGCAGTCTGAGAGTAGCAGTAGGCCGATCCCTAGTTCTCATCTATGAAACACAGAGAGCAGAAGAGATGAAACTGTAACGTTATACCCTGAGATCAGGTTGCCTGAGTGATTTGTCTGTGGCACCTAAATCAGAGCTCAAGTGGCCATAAGATGTGGGTGGCAGTGGGCTTGGGCTATGAAAATAAAAAGGGGACCTGGACCTGCAGAAACCTGGGAAAAAGGGGTCATACTTCACCTAACAACACCAAAACACACATTTTTCTCAAGTGAGTGTGTCATATTATCTAGTATAGACTGCATTTTAGGACCAAAAAACAAATCTTTTTTTTTAAAATCTATTTATTTTTTTTTATTGTTTTATTGCTTAAAGTATTACAAAGGGTATTACATATGTGTCCTTTTTTTCCCCCCGCCCTTGACAATCCCCTGGCCTCCCCTACCCCCCAGTGTCATATGTCCATTGGTTATGCTTATATGCATGCATACTAGTCCTTCGGTTGATCTCTTACCCCCTCCCTCCTGCCCCATAACCCCACACCCCCGGCCTTCCCGCTGCAGTTTAACAATCTGTTTGAGGCAGCTCTGCCTCTGTATCTATTATTGTTCAAAAGTTTATAATGGTCTCTATTATCCATGAATGAGTGAGATCGTGTGGTATTTTTCCTTCATTGACTGGCTTATTTCACTTAGCATAATGCTCTCCAGTTCCATCCATGCTGTTGTAAATGGTAAGAGTTCCTTCTTTTTTACAGCAGCATAGTATTCCATCGTGTAGATGTACCACAGTTTTCTAATCCATTCATCTACTGATGGGCACTTAGTCTGTTTCCAGATCTTAGCTATGGTGAATTGTGCTGCTATGAACATATGGGTGCCATAAAAATAAATCTTAATAGATTTGAAATTATGCAAAGTATCTATTTATATCACAGTGGAATGAAACTAGAAATCAATAGCAGCAGAAAAATAGAAATTTAGAATATGTGGAAATAAACAATACACTCTGAAACAACCAACAGATCAAATAAGAGATCATAAGGAACATTTTAAAAATATTTTTTTATTGATTTTAGAGAGAGAGGAAAGGAGAGGGAGAGAGAGAAACATCAATGTGAGAAAGAAACATTCATCGGTTGCCTCTCATATGCACCCTGACTGGGGATGAACCCACAACTTGGCCATGTGCCCTGACTTGAAATTCAACCAGTGACCTTTCAATGCATGGGACTAAGCTCAACCAACTGACCCAGAGCAGTCAGGGCAAGAAATTTTTTAAATATCTTGAAAAAATAAAAATGAAAATGTGAATGATTCTTGGAAATATCATGTTAGGAGAAGTAAGTCAGAGGGAAAAAAGTCAAGAATCATAGGATTTCACTAATATATATATATATGCCTAATATGCAAAATGTCCCCTCAGGAGTTTGACCAACTGGGAGTTCAATCACTCTCTATGACAATCACTCTCTTTGACCACCAGGCGGTAGAGCGGAATGAAGGAAGGCCCTGGGCAGCAGCAGGCAGCCACTAGGAAACTTACCCATGCATGAATTTTGTGCACTGGGCCTCTAGTGTTGGATATAAAACAGAAAGCAAAAAATGAACAAAAAAATAAGCTAAAGCTCATAGACATAGAAAACAGTCTGGTGGTTATCAGAGGAAAATAGGTAGATGAGGGTATAGGGAGTCAAATATATGGTGATGGAAGGAAACTTTATTTTGGGTAGTAAACACACAATCCAATATAACTAGAACAGATGATGTATTGTGGAATTGTACACTTGAAACCTACATAATCTTATTAAGTAATATCACCTCCCAAATTTAATAAAACTTTTAAACTATGAAAACACAACATATTGAAACATGGGATACAGTAAAGACAGTGCTAAGAGAAAAATGTATAGATGTAAATGTTTACATTGACAACAAAAAAAGGAAACCTAACTCAAATCAACTTAATTTTATACCTTAAGGAAATAAAAAGTAAACAAATTACATCAAAAGCTACCAAAACAAAGGAAATAATAATAATTTAAAAATTAGGCAGAGATCAATAAGAGAATATAAAATAGAGAAAAAGCAAAGGAATCAAGTGGGTTCTTTGAACAGAGCAACAAAATTGACAAAATTTTAGCTAGATTGACAAAGAAATAAAGAAGAAAGACAATGAAATACATAAGAAATGAAAGAGTAGATATTTCTACCAATTTTACAAAAACAAAATGTATTTCAGGAGGCTGTTATAAACAATCAAATACCATAAATGAGATTACTTCAATGAATAGATAAGTTCATAGAAAAACACAACCTATTAAGACAATCAAAAATATATAGAAAATGTAAGTAGATCTTTGACTAGTTAGTAGATTGACTCAGTGGTCTACAGTCTCATAACAAAGAATAGCCCAGGACCAGATAGCATTACTAGTGAGCTCCACCAAACATTAAATAATAATAATAATACCAATTCTCCCTTAGCTCTTCCAAAAAAAATGTAATGGGGGAATACTCCCAAACGCCTTTATGAGGCTAATATTACCCTGATAACAGAACCAGACAAGCATATTATAAAAAAGGAAATTATAGTTTCTGGTTTCAAAAATTACCTCAAAGTTACAGTAATGAAAGCAAAGTGATACTGGCATAAATGTAGAGATATGAGCCAATGAAATAGATTAGAAAGTTTAGAAATATACCTGCTCATATAAGGTCAAATAATGTTAAGCAATGGTGTTAAAACCATTTAAAGAGGAAAAATGGTCTTTTCAACAAACAGGGTTGATAAATTGAATATCCATATGCAAAAAAGTGGTACCCTTATTTTATACCATAGTTGAAAATTAATTCAAAATGGGTTAAAGATAAAAAAAAATCTGCAAAAGCTCTGAAACTCTTAGAAGAAAAGATAGGACAAGACGCACAGCATTTACTTTATAAATGACTTTTTGGATGTTATATCAAAACACAGGTGACAAACGTAAAATATTTAATCAGCAGAAATTGTAAGAAAAGTGAAAAGGAAACCATAGGATGGTTAAGTACTTGTAAATATGGTCATGTGTTATTATCAGAATATATAAAGGAATCTGACAAATCAATAGCAAAAAAAAATATTTAATTTAAAAATAGGCAGGGAATTGAATAAGTGTTTCTTCAAAGATTATATACAAATAGCCAATGACTACATGAAAAAGTGTTCAACATTACAAATCCCAGGGAAACACAAATATAACCTATTATGATGGCTATTAACAAAAAGCAAAACTGAAGAAAAGGCAAGTGTTGGTAAGATTGTGTAAAAATTCAAACCCCTTTGCTTGCTGTTGGGAATGTAAAATTGTGAAACTACTGTGGAAAATACTATAAAATTAATCATGGGATCACCATATGATCCAGCAGTTAAAATTCTGGGTAGATACCAGATAATTGAAAGCAGGGAAATGAGCAGGTGTTTGTAGTCCCACACTCATCACAGCATTACTCACGATGGCTAAATGTGGAAGCAATCCATGAGTGTCCATCAGTGGGTGAATAGTTAAATAAAATGTGGTAAATATATACAATGAAAAATTTTTCAATCTTAAAAGGGAAGGAAATTCTGACATATAATAAAACGTGGAATATTCTGGATGATATGCTTATGATATGCCAGTCAGGAAGAGACATATACTATACTATTCCACTTACATGGCATACCAAGAGTAACCTAATTCACAGAGGCAGGAAGTAGAATAGGGGATGTAGCTCAGTGGCAGAACATTTGACTGCAGAAAGTAGAATGGTGGGTACAAGAGGCTGACACGAGAGGGGACTGGGGAGTTGTTTAATGGGACTGAGTTTCAATTTGAAAAGATAAAAAATGTTCTGGAGATGGATGGTAGTGATGATAGCACAACTTGTGAAAATACCTACTGCTATGAAATCATATATTGGAAAATACTTAAAATTTTCAATTTTATGTTATAAATATTTTACCACAATTTTTTAAAAGGTCAGCAAGATCCCACCTCAAAGTATTTGCACTGTCATTTGCCTCTGTATGGAGCATTCTTTTCCCAATTTATCTATACAATAATTTTGTTAGCTCTTCCACTCTTTGCTCAAATGTTGTTTTTCAATGTGTCTAACCCTGAGCATGCCATCTAAAATAACAGCATCCTACCCAGAAATGCCCAAAGTACCTAAACCAAATCTATTTTTAACAATTTTATTATATGAAACCTAATCAGTGATTTCTCTCCCCACCCCCACCCCCCCCCCAAGAGATATACATGAAAAGCTGTTCTCCATATGATAGCAAAGATGCTTATCTATTTGCTAACACATACATCTACAGCATCCATGACAGTGCCTAGCCCATACTGGATGCTTCTTAAACCTTAATCCTCAACATTGAAAGAAAATCTATATCATAAAATGCCTGTGGTCATCACGCCGTAATGACGGAATGACCAACCAGTAACCAGGAGGTGCATGGAGCATCTCTTGAGGGCTAGGACTCATGGCTCATGCAGCGAGGCTTGCATGGGGCTGGTGGGGCTCACGCAGGGCTGGCAGGGCTTATGTGGGGTTGGCGGGCTGGCGTGGAGGAAGTGGGGTTCGTGGCTCACATGGTGGAGATGGGGCCTATGGCTCACACAGGGTGGGTCTGGGGTCTAGTGAGATTCCGTGTGCTGGACTTCTAATCCTATATAATAAAAGCCTAAAATGCTAAGTGTCCATTCATCCCGTCAGCCATTCAACCAATCAAAGTGTAATATGCTAATGATATGCTAAGGCCTCTCAATTGCTCACTATGATGTGCACTGACCATTAAGGAGCAGTCAACCAGTTGACAGTCGCTATGATGTGCACTGACCACCAGGGGGCAGAAGTTCCAACTGGTAAGTTAGCTTGCTGCTGGGGTTGAGCTGATCGGGATTGAGCGAGACAGGCTACACACCCTGGAGACCTCCCACAGTCCCTCCCTGGCTGGACAAACTCCTGCGTCCTTCCCCAGACCTGATTATGCACCAGTGGGGTCCCTCGGCCTGGCCTGTGCACTCTCACAATCTGGGCCCTCTTGGGTGATGTCAGAGAGCTGGTTTTGGCCCCATCCTGCAGGCCAGGCTGAGGGACACCACTGGTGCACGAATTCGTGCACCAGGCCTCTAGTTGCTGTATAATTAACTACACATGTGGGGTCATGCTTGGCCCATGGGTACGGAGACATACCAAGTCCACCTATAAGCTACTGTGTAGGTTTTACATTCCATTCTCATTGAGACTTTATCATAAATTTTATCAAGACTTTTATATCAGCTGATTTGAGGAGGCAAAAAGCAAACAATATCTGTCCATGCTTGAAAATAGTATAGGAAATAAACAATATTCTAATGGACTAGCATTCTAGGACAGCAGTTGTTAAACAGTTGTCTGTGGACCACTGGTAGTCTGTGAGGTCCGAGAGGTTGGCGACCGCTGGTCTAGGAAGTCTTAGAGATGCTCTCAACAAAGCAAACAGAAGACTGTCAAAAGTACAGAGGTCAGTAACCAAGGTGTAAACAATAACGATTTCATTTATGACTGTCTCCAGGGGGTACCCAGATAGTTCTGCTATTATGGAACCTAGTAGAAAACTGGTTTCTAGCAATTAAGAATGTCATCCCGTCTTATGTTTAAGTCCTTTATCCATTTTGAGTTTATTTTTGTGTATGGTGTAAGTTGGTGGTTTAGTTTCATTTTTTTGCATGTATCTGTCCAATTTTCCCAACACCATTTATTGAAGAGACTGTCTTGACTCCGTTGTATGTTCATGCCTTCTTTGTCAAATATTAATTGGGTCGATTTCTGGGTTCTCTATTCTATTCCATTGATCTATATGTCTGTCCTTGTGCCAGTACCAGGCAGTTTTGAGAACAGTGGCTTTGTAATACAGCTTGATATCTGGTATTGAGATCCCACCTACTTTGTTCTTCTTTCTCAGAATTGCTGCAGCTATTCGGGGTCTTTTTTTATTCCAGATGAATTTTTGGAAAGTTTGTTCTAGGTCAGTGAAATATGCCATTGGTATTTTAATGGGGAGTGCATTGAAACTATAGATTGCTTTGGGTAGTATGGATATCTTGATGATGTTGGGGCTACCAATCCATGAACACAGGATGTTCTTCAATCTGTTCATCCCAAAGTCATTGTGTTTTGTAATATTACCGGTAAAAAATAAAATAATCCACTTAATCTCTTAATAATGCTAGTTTGTTTTTTTATAAATGGAAACCTTAAACCCATAATGTCCTATTATTTTCTCAATTATGTTGAACTCCCATCTATCTGATTTCAACATAAAATTCTCCAAGTTGAAAAATATAGATTTTCTTTTTTAATTAAAAAAATATAAAATTTAGTTCTAGAATATCATTTTACTTTCATGGTAGTAAATATTAAAGAAAAATTATAATACTAATAAAACTTGATGAATCAGTTTATACACTCTTGGATACTTTACATGCAAAGGTAACAAAACAGTCAACAAAAGAAAAATATGTAAAATATATAAAAATATATTGAAAACAGGTAACATAATTCATAAGATATATCTTTCAAAATACATAATATTTAATGAACATCTTTTGAATATAGTCAATTAATTTTTAAAACATTTATCTCTAAGATTGAAATAAAATGTGATATCACCAAATACATATTTCTGTTGCAGAACACAATGCATGGGGGTATAACTTGATGATTTACATATTAATTTTCTCATATCATTCTGATGAGTAGAAAAATGGTTTAACATAAATGCAGTTATAAGTCTCATTTTATATCGACTCAATATAGTTCCCAAAATTTATTATTGGTATAATCAAATTGTTCCTACCAATTTCAGAAGCATTTGGGAAAGAAAAATGTATCAAGTTGAAGAGGAAATAAAACTTCTCTCAACATAACTAATGTCAACATATTTTTATCTTTATTGTATGATCGATTATTTTTAAAGGCTACAAGATAATACAATAATATTTTTGATTGATACTCTTAGCCAATTTTGTAGCAGTTTGGGAGGTAAGACAAATTTCAATAAAAACAATTATAATAAATCCTACCAGCAAGGAAAAAATAACTAGTTTAACTGAGATTTCTCACTGGGCTTAAAAAGGCATGAAATTAAAGGCAAATGAAAAAGCATTGCAAACTATGGCTATAGGGTACCCCCAAATTTGATTGTTTTACTCTATTCAGGACAAGTTTTTAAGCTGATTACTTCACCTTGTGTTACACAAAACAATTATTTTATGTGACTATTTCTGATGATTGTCTAAATGGTTGAATATAAATGTGCCTCCTCTGGTTAAAGACGCCCTTTGGCATATGTATAGAAACTGTAGCCAAATATTACCTTAATCCTAATTCAAGTGCCTATTTATAGTTCTGTTTTTGTCAATTAGGTGGACTTTGCTATCTCAATCTGTGATGCTGGGCCTTCCTAGACATAATCATTCTGTTTTAAATCCTGTTATGTTTTACAGCTAGTTGTATGAAATCGGGTATAATTCTGTATATGTATACATAAATACTCTAAGAAAATATTTCTTACAGTTAGGTAAGCCTGTTTGAATAATAAATGGATGCCTGTTGAATTTTTTTAAATCCACATCTATGTACTACTAATTACAGAACATATAAGTAAAGATATATTATCCAAACAATTTAGGCCTTTGCATGGCCCATCTCTGATGGCAAGGTGCAGTAACCAGAGTGTCAGGCAAGTTGTCTATAGGAAGCAGTCTTGCATATTAAAGGCACATTGGGAGTTAACTGATTGAGCAAAGGACAGGGTGAGAAAGCAGTAGATGTAATTTCCAGCAAAGCCATCAGAAAGAAATTGCACAGCACACACCGGAAGCTAATAAAGTGCTTTAAAGTTGCTGACCAATAAAATGTAAGGCCAGAGGAAGATAAGACAGGAGAGGTAGGAGGTACCAGAGAAGCAGAGCTGTGGAGGGAGCTCAAATTACAACTGTGGGCCAAGCAGAGCCATTGAAAGGTTTCAACCAGGGAAGTTACCTCATTGGACAAAAATAAATTTATTAGGTGAAGCAAGAAAACAAACAATCAAAACTTCCTAAAATATCCATTAGGAAATATTAAAAACATATTTTATGATGTGATTTTATAATTCTTAGAAATTTTTCTCTGCCATGTAGCTGTTTCTCTGATCATTTATAATAATAAAAGTGTAATATGCAAGTCGACCCAATGACCAAACAGCAGAACAACCATCTAGACAACCTTCCAGATGACCACGCTATAACAGCCACAGGTGCCAGGCCAGCCAAGGTGGGTGTGATGCAATTGGTCAGGGGCCCGGCCATTGCCCCATGATTGCCCTGCAGAGGGAGGCCCAGGCCACTGGCCAGAGGGGCGAACAATCAATCAGGCGGCTCCACCGTCACCCCAAAGAGAGAGGCCCAGGCCACCGACCAGCATGCTGTTGCAGGTGAGCGGGGCCTCCCTCTGCAGAGGTGCGATCAATCACATGATTGCCCTGCAGAGGGAGGCGCAGGCCACTGGCCAGCAGGGCAATCGATCAATCAGGGGGCTCTATGATCACCACAAAGTGGGAGGCCCAGACCACTGACTGGCAGGCTGCAGTGGATTGGCAAGGCCTCATTCAACAGGAGTGATCCATCACAGAGCCCCAGCTGGGTGGATGGGGCCTACCTCTTTGAGGCAATCGATCACAGGGCTCCCAGACTGTGAGATGGCACAGGCCTGGCTGAGGGCCCCCTCCTGAGTGCAAGAATTTTGTTTACTGGGCCTCTAGTGCTATATAATAAAAGCCTAATATGCTAAGTGTCCGGTCATCCAGTCAGCTATTCAACCAATCAAAGCATGATATGCTAATGATATGCTAAGGCAGCACAACTGCTCGCTATGATGTGTACTGACCACAGGGGCAGATGCTCTGACTGGTAGATTAGCTTGCTGCTGGGGTCTGGCCAATTGGGACTAAGTGATACAGGCCAGACATGCCCTGGAGCCCTCCTGCAGTCCCTCCCCGGCCCTGATCATGCAACAGTGGGGTCCCTCGGCCTGGCCTGCACCATCTCACAATCTGGGCTGAGGACCCTCCCCCCCCCCGCCCCCCCGCCGAGTGCAACAATTTCATGCACCAGGCCTCTAGTGTGAATATAATTGCTAGCTGTCAACTAAAAGATCAAGAAATCAAAAAAAACTCTATGAAGTAGGTAAAAATTTCAGCTATATCTTAAAATCTGTACAAAATAAACAGGCTCAAAGGACAACTAAAATGAAGTTTAAATAGCTATATATTCCTTAAGCCATTCATTGAAACTCCCATCCAACCATCCATGCATCCAAGTGCCTATCATTCCTAATTTTATTTAAAATACCAAGCTCCTCCTCATGTTCATGCCCTGTACATGCTTTTCCTTCTTATTGTGTTTAATAACATCCTCATTTTGAGGTATAACAAGTTATCCCAGGCTTATCTAGTGTACTTCTTGCTCCTCATCTAGTAAATTGGGTTATTGGACCCAATTCCACCAGGGCGTTTTCCCCACAACAACAAACAATTCTCTGATATTAGCGTGGAATCCAGAATTCAACTCAATCCTGACACTATTTACCCGAAGACAGTATGAGAATGCAGGTTAAGGGTTCAGTTTTAATTCAGTCTAAGAAGACTGCCCCCTATCCTATCCCACAAATACACGGTAAACACTAGGCACAAATCCAGGTTACCTGTGCTTCTGACTTGCTGGTCACAGATTAGAGGTTTCAATGATATCCTCCAATTCAGAATGTCAATAACAAGCCCAGCTTGTCACCTGTACTTCTGACTGACTGGCTATAAATCAGATGTTTCCACAACTCCCTCCTTGGGTTAAATTAATTTCTAGAATAGCTCACAGAACTCAGTGCAACCTGTTACTTACTAGATTGTAAAATGATGTAACACTGGAACAGCCAGATGAAAGTATGGAGTCTCCATGATCTCTCCAAATGCATCGCTCTCCCCAAATGTGCTCACTGTTATGGAGGCTCAAAAATCCATCTTTGGGATTTTATGGAGACTTCATTACATATGCATAGTTGATTAAATCAATTTTTATTGCAGATTGATTCAATCTTCACTCCCCTCCCCTTCCTGGAAAGCAGGAGGTGGGACTAAAAATTCCAACTCTCTAATCACATGGTTGGGTCTCCTGGCAACCAGTTCCCATCCATAGGTTCTTCCCAAAAGTCACCTAATTACCATAAAAAATACATTTAATACTTTTAACCAGTAGGAAATTCCAAGTATTTCTGGAGCTATGAGCCAGGAATTTTATCTGAAGACCAAATATACACAAGATATATATTTTGGCCCTCCAAATGGCCAAATATGTATTTCATATATATAGCGTGACTGCACTTATACAAAATTTAATAACATAAAAAATTAAATAGTTTCATTTGTGGATGCATTATAAGGTGGTAAGCCTGGAAAATGAAGCAAATAAGTGATTTCCATTCCAGGCAAGATATGGTTACTTCTGGAGGAGGAGAGGTTGTAATCCAGAAGTGGAATTCAGAGTCCTCTGAGAGTGCTGACAAGCTTCTTTCCTAGGTGGAGGTAGTTACATAAACTACCTTTTTTGTATGTCTTAAATTTCACTGTATGAAGTTAATATTAAAAATGTTGCTGTGGACTGCTCTTTTCAACTTTTCTTGAACATCACCATTTTTAGTCATCCCAACTTTCTTTTCCCAAGTATGTCAGTACTATTTTTGAATATTGCATGCTTTCAAAATTTCATGCAAAGGGAGAACCAAGATGGAAGCCAATGGGATGGCAGGCTTCAAGATAGTGTGTGAGTGAAAGGATAGTGTGTGGACGTGCAGGGAGTGTCTGTATTTGTGACTTAGGGATAGTTATATTCCACAGGACTGTTGGGGACTGGCGGACCAGGCTTACCTGGCTGGGCAGCATCTACTATTATGGAAATCTCTCCCAGCACTGGCTCTGCTGCAGAGACTGTGCCATCTTGAAGGGGAGAGTGGTTGTGATTGGAAGCCTTGCCTTACTTTCAACCGGGGAGACCTCATATGCCTCCTGGGACCCTACAACTACAATGCCCAGGGATCAGCTTCCTCAGCTGTGAACCCACGAACACCAAGACTCCAGCCTCCCCTGCCATGGGCGCCTAAAAAGTTTGTCCGGAGGATACAGATTGGCAGCTGAATATGTGGTCAGGTCCTGGGCCTTCTGACAGAGCAGATGGATGGAACAGCAGAATCAAATAACGGAATTGGTGAATTAAACACAGTTGGTGAGGCAATTCATGAATAGAAAGGTCAGAGATCACCTGGAGAGCCTCAATGCAGGAGAGAGAGAGCTACATAACCAGACACCTTGAGAGGAGCAAACATGAGGAGACAAAGAAACAGCCCCTGTATGAAAGAAAAGGAGGAATCACTGGAAAAAGAAGTAAATGAAATTGAGGCAAGCAATTTGTCAGAGAAAGAATTCAGAGCAATGATCATAAGGATGCTGAAAAGGATGGAAGACAAATTCAACAGTATGTGTAAGAATCAAGAGGAAATGAAGAAGAACCAAGAAGAAATGAAGAATGACATCACTGCAATAAATAACACAATAGAAAGCATCAACAGTAGACTAGAAGAAGTGGAGGACCACATTAGTTTGCTAGAAGATAGGGTAGTAAAAAATACTCAAGCAGAGCAGCAACTAGGAAAAAAACAACAACAAACAAAACAAACAAACAAACAAAACCTAAAAAACAGGAGGAGAGCCTAAGGGAACTTTGAGAAAACAAAAATGAATCAACATTCTACATTGTAGGGGGACCAGGAGAGGAAACTGAGCAAGGAATAGAAAACCTGTATGAAGAAATAATGACAGAAAACTTCCCTTATATAGGGAAGAAAAACTCACACAAGTCCAAGAAGCTCGCAGAGTCCCAAACAAGATGAACCCAAAAAGACCAACACAAAGACACATTATAATTAAATTGGCAAACACCAACGACAAAGTAAGAATCTTAAAGGCTGCCAGAGAGAGGCAGAAAGTTACCTACAAGGGATCTCTCATCAGACTATCAAATGATTTCTCAATAGAAACACATAAAGCCAGAAGAAAATAGAATGGAATCTACAAAGTCATGCAAAGGAAGGATCTAAATCCAAGAATACTGCACCCAGCAAGGCTAACAATCAAAGTTGAGGGTGAAATCAGGAGCTTCACAGACAAAAACGAGTAAGGGAGTTTATTACCACCAAAACAGCAATGGAAGAAATGCTAAAGGGTCTCCTATAAAAAGAAGAAATATCAAAGGGAGAAGGAACATAGGCATAAAGAATAAAAATGGCAACAAACAAGTATCTATCAATAATAACTTTAAATGTAAATGGATTAAGTGCTCCAATCAAAAGACACAGGGTAGCTGAATGGATAAGAAAACATGACCCATATATCTGCTGTCTATAAGAGACCCACCTCAGAACAAAGGACTCACACAGACTGATTGTGAAAGGATAGAAAAAGGATTTTCAGGTGAATAAAAATGAAAAAAATATCTGCGGTAGTAATACTTACATCTGACAAATTAAACTTCAAACTGAAGGCCATTACAAGAAATAAGGAAGGCCACTTCATAATACTAAATGGATCAATTCAACAAGAAGATATAACTCTGGTAAACATATATGTACCCAATACAGGAGTGCCCAAATACATAAAAAGAAAAATTCTGAAAGACATCAAGGGAGAGATTGACAACAATACAGTCATAGTAGGGGACTTTATTACCACACTAACACCACTGGATAAATCCCCTAAACAAAAAAAATCAGCAAAGAAACATCAATCCTAAATGATTCACTAGATTACATGGACTTAATTGACACCTTCAGAACATTTTACCCCAAAGATATGGAATATATGTTCTTCTCAAGTGCACATGGGACATTTTCAAAAATAGATTACATATTGGGGCACAAGAAAAGTCTCTTCAAATTCAAGAAGACAGAAATCATATCAAGCATCTTCTCAGATCACAATGGCATAAAATTAGAAATCAACTACAATAAAAACAATGAAAAAAAAATTAAGCACATGAAGGCTAAAAAGCCTGCTATTAAACAATGACCGGTTTACCAAAGAGATCAAAGAAGAAATAAAAAGCATCATGGCAACAAACAACAATGAAAACACAACAACCCAAAATCTATGGGACACAGTGAAAGCAGTCTTGAGGGGGAAGTTCATAGTTCTACAGACCTACCTCAACAACAACAAAAAATGGTAATAAATTATCTAACCATACAACTTAAAGAGTTAGAAAGAGAGCAACAGAAAAAGCCCAATGTAAGCAGAAGCGAGGAAATAATAAAGATCAGAGCGGAAATAAACAACATATGGACCAATAAAAAAAACCACAAAACAAACAAACAAACAAAACTATACAAAAGATCAACAAACCAAGAGCTGGTTCTTTGAAAGGATAAACAAGGTTGATGAACCTCTAGCCAGGCTCATCAAGAAGCAAAGATAGAGGATCCAAATAAACAAAATCAGAAATAAAAGAGGTTAAGTAACAACCGATCTCACAGAAATACAAACTATTATGAAAAAAAAAATACTATCAGCAACTCTATTCCAACAAAATGGACAACCTAGACAAAATGGACATATTCTTAGAAAAATACAAGCTACCAAAACTCAATCAGGAAGAATTAAAACACCTAAATAGGCCAATAACCACCAAAGAAATTGAAGCAGTGATCAAAAATCTTCCAGCAAACAAAAGCCCTGGTCTGGATGGCTTTACAGGGGAGTTCTACCAAGCATTCAAAGAAGAACTAAAACCTATCCTCCTCAGACTATTCCAAACAAATTAAGAGGAAGAACACTTCCAAGCTCTTTCTATGAAGCCAGCATTACCCTAATTCCAAAACCAGATAAAGACACCACACACACACACACACACACACAGACACACACAAACTACAGGTCAATAACCTTGATGAATATAGATGTTAAAATCCTCAACAAAATTCTAGCAAATCGGATCCAGCATTACATTAGAAAGATCATACACCACGACCAAGTGTATTTATTCTGGTGATGCAAGGATGGTACAATATCCGCAAATTAATAAATGTGATACATCACATAAACACATTGAGAGATAAGTACACATAATCATACCAATCGATGCATAAAAAAAAATTTGACAAAATCCAACACCCTTTCTTGATTAAAAACTCTCAACAAAGTGGGAATAGAGGGATCATACCTCAACATAATAAAAGCCTTATATGACAAACCTACAGCCAACATCATACTCAATGGGCAAAAACTAAACTTATTTCCCCTAAGAACAGGAACAAGATGCCCACTTTCAGCATTCTTGTTTGATATAATACTGGAAGTGCTAGCCATAACGATCAGACAAGAAGAAGAAATAAAAGTCATCTAAATTGGAAAAGAAGAAGTAAAATTGTCCTTATTTGCAGATGACATGATACTGTACATAAAAAATCCCAAAGACTCCATAAAAAAAAAGCGGTTAGACCTAATAAATGAATTCGGCAATGTAGCAGGATACAAAATTAACACCCATAAATCTATGGCCTTTTTATACACCAATAATGAACTCACAGAAAGAGAAACTTTTTTAAAAAATCCCATTTACCATTGCATCAAAATAAATAAATAAATAAATAAATAAATAAATAAATAAATAAATAAATAAGATGCCTAGGAATAAACTTAACTAAGGATGTAAAAGACATTTACTCAGAAAACTACCGGACATTGAAAAAAGAGATAGAGGAAGACATAAACAAATGGAAGAACTTACCATGTTCATGGATTGGTAGAATCAACAAAATTAAAATGTCCATACTACCCAAAGCAATCTACAGATTCAATGCAATCCACATTAAAATACCAACAGCATATTTCAGAGATCTAGAACAAACTCTCCAAAAATTCATCTGGAATTAAAAAATAAAAAGACCCTGAATAGCCTTAGCAATACTGAGAAATAAGAACAAAGTTTGAGGCATCACCGTACCAGATATCAAGCTATATTGCCAAGCCATCGTTCTCAAAACTGCCTGGTACTGGCACAGGAACAGACATATAGACCATAGGAACAGAACAGAGAACCCAGAAATTGACCCAAACCATTATGCTCAATGAATATTTGACAAAAGAGGCATGAGCATACAATGAAGTCAAGATAGTCCCTTCAATAAATGGTGCTGGGAAATTTGGTCAGATACATGCAAAAAAATGAAACTAGATCACCAACTTACACCATACACAAAAACAAACTCAAAATGGTTAAAGGACTTAAATGCAAGATGGGAAACCATAAAAATCTTACAAGACTCCATAGGCATCAAAATAGCAGACATATGTCATAGCAATATCTTTACCCACACATCTCCTAGGACAATGAAGACTAAGAATAAAATAAGCAAATGGAACTACATCAAAATCAAAAGCTTCTGCACCCTAACCGGTTTGGCAGACTGTCGGCCTGCAGACTGAAAGGTCCCAGATTTGATTCTGGTCAAGGGCACGTACCTTGGTTGTGGGCACATCCCCAGTAGGAGGTGTGTAGGAGGCAGCTGATGGATGTTTCTCTCTCATGGATGTTTCTAACTCTCTAGCCCTCTCTCTTCCTCTCTGTAAAAATCAAATATATATATATTGCTTCTGCACAGCAAAAGAAACCATCAACAAAACAACAAGAAAGCCCACTGCGAGAACCTATTTGCCAATGTTATTTCAGATAAGGGTTTAATCTCCAATACTTACAGAGAACTCATACAACTTAACAAAAGGAAGATAAATGATCCAATAAAAAATGGGCAAAGGACCTATGTAGACACTTTTTGAAAGACATAGAGAAGTCCAAGAGACATATGAAAACATGCTCAAAGTCACTAATCTTCTGAGAGATGCAAATCAAAACAACAAGGAGGTACCATCTCACACCTGTCAGAATGGCTATCATCAACAAATCAACAAATGGCAAGTGCTCACGAGGATGTGGAGAAAAAGGAACTCTCCTGCACTGCTGGTGGGAATGCAGACTGGAGCAGCCACTGTTGAAGACAGTATGGAGTTTCCTCAAATAATTAAAAATGCAACTGCCATTTGACCCAGTAATTCCATTTCTAGGACTATATCCCCAAAAAAACAGAAACACCAATCAGAAAGGATATGAACCTCTATGTTCATAGCAGCATAATTTACAATATCAAATATTTGGAAACAACCCAAGTGCTCATCAGCAGATGAATGGATTAAAAAACTGTGGTACATCTACACAATGGAATACTACACTGCTATAAAAAAGAAGGAACTTTTCCCATTTGAAACAGCATGAATGGAACTGCAGAATATTATGCTATGTGAAATAAGCCAGTTGGAGAAACATAAATATCACATGATCTCACTCATTTGTGGAATATAATGATCAACATAATTTGATGAACAATAATAGATCCAGAGACAAATGGTAGGGGAGGTGGGGGTTAGAAAGCAATATGCATGAGTATTAGCATAACCAATGGACACAGACACTGGGGTGGTGGGGGCTTTCCCTGGGTGGAAATGGTTGTGGGGGGTCAATTGGGGAAAAGGGAGACATATGTAAAACTTAAGATAATTTTAAAAATAATGCATAGCATCTGGAGATTGTTAGAGAAATGATAAAGACTTCTAATAAATAAGTATGCTTTGGTTTGTGAGATTATCTTTATTATGACTTGTTTAGCACTATTGGTTCCCATCCCACTTTCTCTCATTAACTGAATTATCAAAGTTCATAATTCTGGCCTCTACTAATTTAATTTGCATTTAATTTATTTTAAACCAAATTATTTGCTGGGCATTTTATATGTGCCAAGTACTATTGAAATTCCTTCATAAGTAGTACCCCTCACTCATCCTAAGGATGTTTTGAAATGCATTGTTGATGAAATATATTGTTGGGAAATTGGACTATTGGGAATATTTTTTTTTCATTCAAGTTTATAACCAGCTAAAATGTATATGCTATTTTTATTTATTTGGATTTGAAATTATAAGAAATGAATCTGCTTTGTGACATATGTCTTACTTATAATATATGTATGGTCCTTTAAAGCAAAGATAAATATTAGTTTTCACTGCATTAAAGAGACTCAGAGGAGCAGATCACATATTTTTGTTTATTATGTTGTTGATTAGAAGTAACTGGTGGAGCTGGGATTTTAACTCGGGACATAGTTATCTTCCTTTATAAGAACATATGTTTTTTATTGATTTTAGAGAGAGAGGAAGGGAGAGAAAGAGACAGAGAGAGTTAGACATTGATGTGAGAGAGAATATCTATTTTTTACCTTCCATAAACATCCCAACGAGGGATCTAACCTGCAACCTGGTCATGTGCCCTGACTGGTAATTAAACCTGCAAACTTTCAGTTCAAAGTATGATGCTCAACCAACTGAGCCACACCAGCCAGGACAATATTTATTTTATTTTAAATCTTATTCATTATTAGATTTTACTCCAACTTCTTCTATTAGCCATGCCTGTTGCAACTATCCTACTAATTAACACAAACATGACCCAGTCCAATTTGAAAGCCAAGCTTTTGCCAGCATCCATTTAGTGTCTCAGACCCTTGTTACTACTGGAAACTCAGAAAATTGGGATTTCAAATAGTGGATATATTCCAACATACTGATTAAAGCTGGAAACATTATCGATAGATATGAAAGCCAAGAAAGTGGAATGATGGAATGACTGGAATGACCAGAAAGACCAGAATGACCAGTCACTATGATGGGCACTGCGGAGGCCAACCAGCCTGATCCGGGCCCTGATTGTGAACTCGAAACCCCTCCCCCTAACTGGCCCTGAGCCCGATCTCTCCCCCCTCCAACTTGGGGTGGGACTGGCTGGTCAACCACCCAACGCCCCTCCCCCCAGCTGGCCCCACTCCTGATAACGTACCCTCACCCCAATGGGGGTTGGGGCCAGCCGACAACTGCCTGAGTCCCCTCCCCACCACCAGCCCAGCATAATTGGCCCCCATCAGGGAGAGCTTATAGGACCCCACCCATGCACAATTTTGTGCACCGGGCAGCTTTGTTAGGGCCTTCATTGCCATTAAAAATTGAATAAAAGCTAATTTTTTTTTTTGAGTCAGTATATAGTAGTAGAAGAAACTTTGGTTTGAAAGTCGGGGAATATGATTGTATCCAGTCCAGGTACATATGTGAGGCAGCAGGTAGGCGGGCACCTGGGCAGCTTTCCACTGCCCCAGGTCCAAGCCTCCACTTCTCTGCATTCTTTTCCAGTCTTGCTTTCCAGCCTAACCTGTCTTTTCTGTTCCATAAATTCTGTGTTCTCTCCAGCCCTTCCAACACACACACACACACACACACACACACACACACACACACACACACACCACTCTGGATAGACAGTGCCGTAGTGTGAGCTTCCCCCAGAAGCTATTACTTAATTTCCTCTTAAGTCAGCAAGACAGTGTTCTACTATTTTGGTTAAGTTTACACACACGTGAAATAAACTGACCTAAACTATTTAACTCAAATGAAAATGGAAGCAAAGTATATAAGGGCTGTTCAAGGAATAAAACTCACTTTGGCCTTTTGGGAACCTCAGAAAGGCTGAAGATGTGAAACACTGAGGGATGTTGACCAGTGTGGTGGTGCTGGGGTAGGAAAAGCTAAAGTGTAATTTTCTGGATGCTTGAGTGGACAAATCTGTGAGTTAAAAACTCTAAAGGGTTGGGAAAATACTTTTGTGAGTTTTACTCCTAGTGCACCAGGTCCTCACAGTGAAGGCTGGAGAAAAACCCCCACATGCTTCTAGAAGGATGAAGAGAAAAGTGGCTACGGGAAATATGCTAGAGAATTCTGTCCTCAACAATGTCTGTCCCAGAGGGAGACTATTTTACCCCTGCCCAACCTACTGGGGTTTGACCAGAGCCTGCCGGACCTGAGCAAAGGAAAAGGCCTGACTCCAGCCTGTACTAGCCTCCCACATGGAGAAAGAAATGCCCCAGTTCCCTGCAGTCCCTCCATCCTCTCTTAACTAAGGTGCTGAAGGCGGGGGTGCAGGAAAGGGGACAATGGGTGGTACGGGGGGGGTGGGGGGCAGAGTCTCTTGTGAAGTTCACACGTGCGAGGCACAGGGTCACCAATCATAGACCCATGCAACACTTTCTCCCTCCCCACACCTCTCCACCACAACGGTGAAGGCCTAGTTACCAGAATTCCTTTGAACCAATACATCAAGTTGAGCTTTTGACAAAAATTTAAAAGGCACACTAAAAGAAGATACACAATTTGAAGAGAAAGAGCAAGCATTAGAACCAAGACTCAGATATGGCAGAGATGTTGGGATTTTCAGTCCAGGAATTTAAAAAGCTCTGATTAACATGCTAAGAGTTCTAAGGTAAAAAATATACAACATGCAAGAACATATAAATAATGTAAGCAGAAAGACAGGGATTCTAAGAAAGAACCCAAAAAAAATGATAAAGATCAAAACCATTGAAAAAGAAATGAAGAATGCCTTGAGGAGCTCCTTGGTGGACTGAGCATGACTGAGGAAAAAAAATTGAGCTTGAGGATATATAAATAGAAACTTCCAAAATTGAAACGTAAAGAGAAAAAAAAGACAAAAATGAAACCTAAAATCCAAGAACTAAAAGATAACTACAAAAAGTATTTCATTGGACTACCAGAAAAATAAAAATAAAGAAACAGCGGATACATTTGCGGCAATGACTGAGAAATTCCCCATTGAAAATTAGAAACCAAACCCAGTGAACACCTAAGAAGATAAAAAACAAACAAACAAAAAAAAACCTATACCTAGGAGTGTAACACAGTCAAACTCAGAAAATCAAAGAAAAATAAAATAAAACTGATAGAAACCATAGATAAAAGATACATTGCCAATAGATAGGTAAAGATAAGGATTACTTCTGACATCTCAGAGTTGTGCAAGCCAGAACAGAGTGAAATAAAGTGTTGAGAGAAAAATCCACCATCCTGGAATTCTGTACTCTGAAAAGTTATCCTGAAACAAATACAGTATTATATGTCAACTTCAATTGAAAAGTAATATTATTTTTTTAAAAGTGTAGAAAAAAACTTTTCAGGCAATCAAACAGTGAGGGAATTTGTTGCGGGTTGATTGACTTTTCATAAAATGTTAAAAATAAATTATTCAGAGAGAAGGAAATTAATATGCATCAGAAACTCTAAACTATTTAAAGAACATTAGAGAAGGAATATCTTTTTCTTTTTCTTAAGTGATTTAACTGATGACAATTCATGTAAAATAATAGTAGAAACAATATACTTGTTTATATGTGCTTGTGTATATGTTTGTTGCTTGTTGCTTGTATATATATATATTTCCATAACTATAAATCAAAGGAATGACAACAGGTACTTATGCTACCTGTGAAATGGTATAGCATTATTTGAAAATGGATGAATATTAAGTACATAGAAGTTTTAGGGCAGGGAAATAATTCTATATAATACTATAATGTGGATCCCTACCATTATATATTTGTCAAAAGCCATAGAATATACAAAGCCAAGAGTAAAGCTCCTTGTGAGTGATGGAATTTCAGTCAGAATGGTGTGCCACTGTAGTTAATTAAATACAGCAAGCATACCACCCGGGTGGAGGGTGCTGCTAGTAGGGGAGGCTGTGTATGTAAGGGGGAATGGGGTGTATGGGATCTCTGTAGTTCCTGCTCAAATTCTCCGTGAATATTTAAAATGCCCTAAAAATAAAGTACATATGAAAAGAAAACTTAAGTAAGAACAACCACTGAGCTTTCTCACTGTGGGCGCGATATGAGGCCCAATGCCTGCCACTGCTGCTGGATATCTGGCTAGGATCTAATCTGATCTGATCTGATACAACCAGGAGCTGTAATCAAGGCTGAAATTTTAAATTAAAACTATTCAGTTGTTTGTTTATGTGTTTGTTTGTTTTAAGTAGTAAAAATGAGAGTAAAAGTCCATCTTTTAAATAAAGACAGCAGTACCCTAGACTGCTCTGGCCTAGGTTCTACCCCTGATGGGCAGGTGCATCAAGAAGATGGCCATTTATTCATTCAGTAAAGACAATTGATTTGCTGTCTATGTACCAGACACTGCTTTGTGGGGACACAAACACATGAGCTATGATTTACTTCTAAGGATTAGCTGGTTTACTTTGGACAAATCCCCTTCTCTCTGTTGGTACTCACACTGGAACAAAACTATTTAGAATCAAATCCCAGCTCGACGTCTTTCTATTATGTGAGTGTATGGAAGTTAATTTGATCTCGCACAGCCTCAATTTTCTCATTTGTGAAATAAAGATTATCTACTTCATTCCCTAGCGTTGTGTTGAGGCTGAAATTAAGATAGTCAACAACTGGTACATAGTCCTCAACCTGGGGTGATTGCTACTGGTTGGTTGATCGGTGGAGCTTGGACTCTCTGGACCGGGAGTGGCAGGCCAGCCCAGAAAGCCTGGGGTGGGACTCACAGCTCCTTTTCAAAGGCGAAGGAAGTGTGTGGGTGGAATTTGTAAGGTCAGAGTCAGGTGCCCAGGCTTCCTAAGGTATTGAACTGCACAATGAAAGGCCATTCAGAATGTGGCTCCTCATACCCAGAACGGGAGCATGGCTGTTTACCAGCATCATTGAGTTTTATGTGCTGGACACAACTGCATGTGCTAGCCTTTTCTAAGATTGGCAGCACAGTAGGTTTGTTTGCACCAACATCGCCACAAACACCTGAGCATTGCGTTTTTTTCCTATTTGCTTTCTTATCCTTATAATGTTCATGGGCTCTGTAGTTGATACCTCACCTTCTTTCATTAGTAATCAGTAATGCCTTTTTTTTTTTCTAGCCTAGTGTCAGAGATAGCAGGAGCATTGCACGACATTGCTGCTCTGAGTTGCTCTGAGTCCATATATTCTTCTAATTTCTTTCCGACTACGCCAGGGCAGGTCCTTCTTGAACCCTGCCCACTGTACAAACTGTTGGGAACTTACTCCAAGTTCCTCCTTAATCCTCTGCTCACTAGTTACAGGTGTCGGATCTGCCTGGGGCTGGACCTCCTAGGACACTGGGTCTCACGTGGAGAAGCCATGAGAGGTTGTGGGTACCTAAGAATGAGTCTTTATTGCAGAAGCCTGTGGCCATATAGGCATCAGGCAAGACAATTCTTCACAGCAAAGTCCACACAGGCAGGCAGCTGGACACCGGCTGGTGAATACATATCTTTTCTATAAAGCAGCATCCGTCTCTGTACCCACAGCTACTATCTGAGCAGCTGCACCTGCCCCCTAGACTCACTGCCTCACATGGTAGCGGTGCCTGAGCTCTCCGGCTCAGCAGCTTCTCCTGTCTCCCCTGACCAGCACACTGACTGGCTAACATGGTAGCTATATCTGAGCTCTCTATGAGCTCCAGCTCTCAGCTCCGTCTCTCCACTTGGTCTTCACTCCTTAGCTACTCTCTCCTGCACACATGGGAGCTGCATTCTCTGTGCCAACCGCTCTGCTTCTTCACATTAGCTCTGCCCAGCTGCTCTCTCTAGCAGACTCCTTGGTCAGTAACCTGTATATTAATACCATGTATTTCCTCTTAAGCACTGCTTTTGCTACATCCTACAAATTTCAATAGGTTATATTTTTATTTTCATTTGGTTAAAATGTTTTTTTTAATATATTTTATTGATTTTTTACAGAGAAGAAGGGAGAGAGACAGAGAGTTAGAAACATCGATGAGAGAGAAACATCGATCAGCTGCCTCCTGCACATCTCCTACTGGGGATGTGCCCGCAACCCAGGTACATGCCCTTGACCGGAATCGAACCTGGGACCCTTCAGTCCGCAGGCCGACGCTCTATCCACTGAGCCAAACCAGTTTCGGCTGGTTAAAATGTTTTTATCTCTCTTCAGAGTCCTTTGCCTCATGCTTTATTTAGAAGTGTTATTGTTAACCAAAGTATTTTGAGACTTCCCATCTATCTGTCTGTTATTGATTTCAAAATGGCTACTGTTTCTCTTTCCTGGCCAGAGCAAAGGATAATTTTTTTTCCCAGATCTTTACTGTGAGAAACTCATGGAGTTCCTGGAAGCTAAACTCATAAAACCCCTATTACTGGTTCGCCATGCGGTTTCTACTCTTACACTGAGACTTCCAACTGTCCTTCAATTATTGTTCTTGTTTTCCTTAACTCTTACTGGTTTCCATGAGGTTTCTGGTTATGGACTTTTGCTTCACAAGGTTGAGGTTCTCTGTATTCTTCTATCTTTATTTTTGTGGCAGTGTTTGCCCATAACCCCACATTTCTAATGGATCCGAGAAATAGTGTCTATTTTGTTCAGCTTTTTGCTTGTTAGTTTGGAGCTTCCACTCCGCATACACGCTGGACAAGAAACTGGCAACTTCGCCTTTGTACTGGAGAGAGCCTCCATTTACATTCAAGTAGTTACTTATTAAGGATTTATTGCTTAAATTAGATTTTTAAAAATGTGTCTTTCTGTATATATTATACTATTTTTTCTCTCTTATTCCCTACATTATTTCCTTCTTTTGTGTTTATTTGAATTGTTTGTAGGGAACCCTTTTGTTTTCCTTTTCTTTAGTTTATTGGTATTCTTTAGATATTTTCTTTATGGTTACATTAGTGACTACATTTAACAGCTTAAAATTAAAACAATCCATTTAAAGCTGATAGCAATTAATTTCAGCAGCATACAAAAACTCTGCTCCAGTACATCCTGTCCTCCCCCACAGGTATTGTTGTCACACATTACATCTTAAAAATCGTCTGCCTAATAACATGTTTATGATTATTTTATATTCATTTGTCTTTTACATACTGTAGGAAATAAAAAGTGTAGTTTCATGCAAAAAATAAAATACTGAATTTTATATTGTCCTGTAAGTTTATCTTTACTGAAACTGTATATTTCTACATCTGGCTTTAAGTTTCTGTCTATTATAAATTTACTTCAGTCTAAAGGACTCCTTTAGCACTCTTGGGAGAGCACGTTTTTTGATAAGTAATTCCCTTACCATGTGTGAATGTTTTAATTTCTTACTCATTTTTGAATGATATTTTACTGGTTATAAACTTTTTTGTTGCCCCCCCCCCCCACCTGCCAGCTCTTTATGTATTTTATATCACTAACTTCTATTCTCCAAGGTTGTTGATGAGAAACCAGCAGTTCATCTTATTAAGGATCCCTTGTACATGATAAACAAAGGATCATTCTTTTCTTTTTCTGCTTTCAAGGTTCTGTCTTTTATGATGTCATTCAACACTTGTTAATGTATCTAAGGTTGGATCTACTGGAGGTAATGCTACTTGTGGTTTGTTTAGCTTTCTAGGTGTGTAGATTTATGCTTCTCATCAAATGTGGGGTGGTTTTATATAATTTCCATCTTATTACTTACGTTTCTAGCTTGGACACCTATCAATTTTATTCCATTTTCTTTGTTAACCATGTTTTCAATTAGGAGGTTATAGGTAGACAGTTACATGCCCACTCATTTTCCAGTCATCTCACTTCCTCGGTTAAGTAAATGTTCTTTTGCTCATATGTAGTTTCCAAAAAAGTTTCTAGTATGGAAACAGTGGAGAGTGTGTGTTTAGGGTTTTTGGAATATCAAAAATTTACATAGGCTTTTAAACAAAGCAGATTAAAAAAGTGAATAAAAATCACAAGTTTTGCTAATAACTAACACCTATTTGTACTTGAAAATCTGATGTAAAAATCTCTTCAAAAATGAGAAAGTATCTTATTTGAATATCACTCCTGCACTTGTATACATGTAAGCTAACCTAGAGTTAATGGATAATGTTCCAAAATGGGCAACATGAATTAGGAAACCAGATAGTCTGAAACTCAACCTGGACTAAAGAGATAGAGGTGACTAGGAAACCCGAAGCAGCTAACATATGTAGGACACATTACCAGATGGAAGAAAGCTGCAGTGGACAGAATTCTGTAGCTCTCCAGAGAGTACTTCTTAAGTATTCAGCAGAGTACTGACAAGAGCATTTGTGCAAAAAATTATCTAAGACTGGAAAAAGCACCACCTAAACTATTAAAGGCAATAGTGGCAATAGTACTTGGTACTTACACAAGGCTGTTAATTGTGCCTGTCCCCAACAGCAAAAATAAAAACCCCATTCATCACAGAGCACTGGGTAGAATATGCAGTACCATGCAGGTCATTTCTAACATCAAAGTCTGAAAGGTTAGACTGTTTACTAGTAATTTAACTGCATCTCAGAGAAAAGTCCTAAATTATTAATAGAAAAACAAAACATCTGACACACAACTAGCTAAACTTAACAATATCTGGATCACAATCAAAATGAACAGAAATGACAAAAATATGACTTCTACTGAAGGAAAAAAAAAGTAAATGAAAATGGACTCAATTTTTCACACAGAATTAGCAGACATTAATCCTATATAATAAAAGCCTAATATGCAAATTGTTCCCTCAACCTGGAGTTCAACCAGGGGGCAGGGCTGGTGGCAGGCAACTGGGGGAAAGGAGGCGCTCCAGGCTGGCAGCCACTAGGGGCCTTACCTGTGCATGAATTTCATGCACTGGGCCTCTATCATTATTGTAATTGCATTCTCTATGCTTAGAACATTAAGTAGAGACATGAAGATATTAAAGGCACCTAATATACTTGTCTGGAGTTGAACACTCTAGTGTTCCAGGTGAAAATATAATGAATGAGATTAAAGAACTTTTAAACATTTCAGGAAGAAAGATTAGTAAATTGGAAGATAGAGTAATAAAAACTAAACAAAATGGGGGAGAAAGGATTATGGGTAATAAATAGTAGAGCTTTATTAATTAATAAATACATTGAGCTATAAAAAACTTCGAGCAGCCTAATATACAAGCAAATGGAGTCTTCAAAAAGTGTTTAGAGAAAATATATTTGAATTTAAAAATTGGAAGAAAAGTGTTAACCCAAATATCCAGGAAGCTCAATGAACCCCAAGTGTAAGACTAATGAAGAAAACTATACTAAAGCACATTATAATCAAACTGCTAATAGCCAATGAAAATGAGAAAGACTAAGAAGCAACAAGAATAAAGCAATAACAATGACAGGAAATTTCTCACTACAAAAGTGCAAGTGAAACAATAGTAAAGAAATATCTTTAAAATACGAAAAGAAAAAATAAAACTGTTAACCTGAAATTCTATATCCAGTTAATGCATTAGCAATGACAGAATATTTAAGTAAAATTATCAAGTAACTTAACCTAATTTACATTTATAAACACTCTGTACAAGAATAAGCAGAATGCACATTTCTCTCAAGTGCACATGAAATACTTATTATTATAGAAGATATTCAAGAACAAAAATGCCTACCCTCAATAAATTTAAAGGGATTAAAGTCACTCAACTATGGTCTCTGACCAATGTAGAATTAAATTATAAATACAAAACGGAAAGATTTCTGAAAAAAACTAAATATTAAAAACTAAATAACACATTTCTAACTTAACCATAGGACAAAAATGAATGAATCAAAGTAAAATTAGAAAACATTTTGAAGTGAGTCAAAATGACAATGCACAATATCAAAAATTTTGTTACCACTAAAACAATTAATAGAAGAATTTTACATTACTCAATGACAATAATAGAAAAGAAGACCTCAAATAAATGTCCTCAATTTCTAACTTAGAAAGCTAAAACAAGAACCCTAGTTGAATGAAAGGAATCAAACAAAAAGAAATAATATGTATCACAGGAAATAAAACAAAACAAACATGTGTAGAGAAAATTAATAAAACAAAAAGCTAGGACTTTGAGAAGATCAATAACATTGATAAGTCTCAAAAAATACTAATCAGAAAATCATAGATAAAACAAATGGAAGACTCAGGAATGAAAGATATGATATAAAAATAGGTTCTAAAAATATTAATGCTTTTCAAACTTTATGTCAATAAATATGAAAGTTAGAAAAAATAGGCAAATTCTCTTTAAAGACAAACTATAAAACTACCTCAAGAATAAATAAAGTGAATATTCCGATATCAACTAAAGACACTAAATATATAATACAACTCTCCTAGAAACAAAAAACAACGTGAAGTATACCAAATATTTAACTAAGAAATAATACCAAGTCTGTACTAAAGCCTTCCCAAAAATGAAGAGGAGGAATTATTTTATATTTATTTCTCTGAGAAGAATTACCCTGGTAGTAAACCAAATAAATAGAAATAGAGAATATTATTTACCTGGAGAATGTAGGCAAATATCCTAAATAGAAATTTAGCAAATCAAATCCAACAATTTATTAGAAGGGTTTATTTTTCCATGTAAATGTTTTGTCTTGGCTCATGCTGAGAACTTTTCTAAAATTTCTCAAATGTTCAAAAGCTCCAAACAGATATCATCTGGTCCAGGTGCATCACCTACCTCTTGCTAAGTGGCCCCAGACCTGGAAGTAGTGAAAACCATCCTGGTTTCAGCTTGTCATCTCCTGGGTACCTCCAAGCCCAGCACAAGTAACAGCCATCTGCAGATCATCCTATAGCTCATGCCAGGTGTCCATAGGTAAGTGACTGACCTTGACCTGCACCTCCTGGGAGACTCCAAAGCAAGCATACCATTGGACAGCTTCAGACCACCCTGGAGTACTACCCAAGCATCTCTGCCAGTGTCACATTCAAGGGCCAAGACATGCTGGCCACCAGAGCCCCACTGAAGAGAGTCTTGCTTTTCTGGAGTCCAGAGTTTCTCTGTTGCAATTGTAGCCAGTCCTCCAAGCAAATTGTCCTGGGGGGAAATCTCTCCCATTTACATGTCAATAACAAAGAAACTCAACTAGAACAGGCGGATGCACAAGCTGCCCACACAGGGGTGCACTTGGAGTGCCTGGTGCAGGTGACCAGAGAGGCTGAGCCACTGGGACCTACAGGAGACCTTCTACATAAGTACAATCTACCAAGCCCAGGGGACATAGCAGCTCTACCCAATACATAGAAACACAGGGAGGAAACCAAAATGAGGAGACAAAGGAATATGTCCCTAATGAAAGAACAGAAGAATTTTCCAGAAAAAGAACTCAATGATATGGAGACAAGCAAACTACCAGATACAGAGTTGAAAAGAATGGCTGTAAGGATGCACAAGGAACTTAGTAAGAACTACAAGAGCATAAAAAAGATCCAGTCAGAAATGAAAAATACAGTAACTGAAATAAGTAATGCATTACAGAGACTCAACAATAAATTAAGTGAAGCAGAGAACTGTGTCAGTGATTTGGAAAATAAGGTAGCAGAAAATACCCAATCAGAATATCAAGAAGAAAAATAATCCAAAAAAATGAGGACAATTTTCGGGGCCTTTGGGACAACATCAAATGCACCAATATTCATTTCATAGGGGTACCAGAAGGAAAAGAGAGAGAGCAAGGAATTGAAAACCTATTTGAAGAAATAATGATGGAAAACTTTCCTAACTGGACAAAGGTAATAAACATACAAATCGAGGAAGTACTTATAGTCCCAAACAAGATGAACTGAAAAAGGCCCACACCAAGACACATCATAATTAAAGTTCCAAGGATAAAGACAAAGAGAATTTTAAAAGTAGCAAGAGAAAAACAATTAGTTACCTAGTAAGGAGCTGTCCTAAGACTCTCAGCTGATTTCTCAACAGAATCTTTGCAGGCCAGAGAGATTGATATGAAATATTTAAAGTGATAAAAGCAAGAATCTACAACTAAGTCTGCTCTATTCAGCAGAGTTATTATTTTAAATTGAAGGAGAAAGTGCTTCTTAAGCAAGAAAAAGCTAGAGTTCATTTCCACCATATGGTATTTGAAAAAATGTTAAGTGTCTTCTGTAATAAAAACAAGAAAAAGGAAGATCAAAACCAAAATTAATAAAATGGCAATAAATATATATCTATCAACAATTACTGTTAAACCAATGGGTTAAATGTTCCAGTCAAGGACATAGATGACTTAATGGATAAAAAAAACAAGATCCTTAAATATGCTGTTGATTCACTTCAGATTGTAAGTAAAAGGATGAAAAAAGATATTTCACAAAAATGGAAATTTAAAAAAACAACAACTAGAGAACAATACTTATATCACAAAATAGACTTTAAAACAAATGTTATAACAGTAGACAAAATAGGACCCAGAAACTCCACTCTGTGTATTTATCAGAAGAAACTCAAAATACTAATTTGAAAAGACATATGCATCTTATGTTCATTGCAGCATTATTAATAAAAAGATAAGGAAGCCACTTAAGTGTCGAACAATAAATGAATGTATAAAGAAGTGGTGATATGTACAATGGAATATGACTCAACCATAAAAAAGGAATGATATCTTGCCTTCTGCAACAAAATGGATGGACCTAGAGGGTGTTGTGCTGAGTGATATAAGCCAGACAGAAAAAGACAAATGGCAGATTATTTCACTTATATATAGAATCTAAAAAACAAAATAAACAATCGTAAGAGAAACAGACTCATAGATACAGAGAACATTTTGATAACTGTCAGGTGAAAGAAGGTTTGGGGAAACAGGTAAAAATGGTGAAGAAATTAAAAAATACAAATTGGTAGTTAAATTATTGTATACAGTCAATAGTGCCATGGAGTCACCCCATTGGCCAAGATGACAATGGAGCAAAACAAAGGCTTGAAAGGTGAATAGATGGCCCAAAATATCAAAAGCTAGCAGGGTGATTGGATAGGGAAAGAAAGCCCTCACCTCCTTATCACTATAAAAACTGCAGGCTTGAGCAGGAAGGCGAGATCGTCTTTGAGACAGGAACCCACCATTCTCCCAGGTTGGCTCCTGAATAAGCCTCTTCCCTTCTGAAGCAAAACTGTCTCACCAGTTTGCCTTTGCTGCCACTGGCAGCCAAACCCACCTGTTAGGTTTCAGTTTTCCGTGAACCAGCTGGGAAGATGTGGACCATGGTAAGTCCTGGATTGCCCCAGCTCATGTCCCAGCTGCTTGTGGCAGGCTTATCCTAAGAGCAGGCTGGTGAAATGAAAGAGATTTCTAGGAATAAACCACCTGAAATGCTTGGCTGGTGAAAAGAAATTAGTTTCTAGGAGTAGATGGCCCCCAGGACTTGGTGAGTCAAACCAGCAGCCAGCGCCCTGGGCTTTGAGCCACTGACAGCGGCTGACGTAGTTTTCATGAGCTGGCCGTGTGAAATTAATGGGAAGGACACTGCTAACTTCTGGAATCTGCTTCGGCTGAGAGATTCTGAGCAGCTGCAGCAAGTTTTAATTCGCTGGTTATCTATCCCTGCCATTTGGGCTCTGTGCCATTTGGGTCCATTTGCAATATCAGTTGGCAGAAGAGAAGAGGCTAGAACTTGCTCATGAAAGCTCATTCAGACTAAGGGAATTATGGATCCAAGTTCTGTTCAGATGTTCCACTTTGTCTGGGGTCTTTCTATGGTTATGGTTTTGGGTTTGTACTTTTGTGCCATTTGGGATTGTTCTGTTTTAAACTCCTAAAGGGAGCCCACTGGGCTGGAATTTAGCAGATTGGTCCACATACAGCTATAATTCATTGACTAAAAAGAAATTGGTTTTCTATTGTAACACTGCTTGGCCTATGTATATTTTAGACTATGGGGGAAAATGACCCCTAAATGGTTCTCTAAATTACTACACTGTCATACAGTTGGTATTGTTTTGCCAGTGGATAGGGAAATGGGACAAAATCCCTTATGTCCAGGCATTTATGCTATTACACAATGCATGATGAAGAAATGGTCTCCCCCTTAAAGACCAGACAGGGCTCTCAATAAGGCCAGGGAGCATTCTTATCCATACTGGGACAATTTATCATCCAAACTGGGCAGAAATACAAAACTAACCAAGGGAGGTAGCTGGAGAGTTGGTAACTGGAGTCAGTGGACAGTCACAAAAATAGACGTACCTTCAACCTCAACAATGCCTGCTTGGTGATCAAAAAATAGCAAATAGTTTTCTCTACATGCAAGACTGCCCCATTCCATTATTGGGCCAAGACTTACTTTGTAAATTGCATGTACAAATAACATTTTCCCCCGAGAAACAGCAATTATGTTTAGGCATCCGGTCGGGATATGTTCTCTAGCTCCAGGTGCTCCTGGCTTGCCTGGAAGTATCCAGAAATGAACCTTTCCACCCAAGATTTATGAGCAAGTTGATTAAGCAGTATGGGCTGACAGAACCCCCGGTAAAGTGGTTAGCATCTAACAATAAAATTGAACTAGAGCTCATGACAAAAGAATGGCCTCCATGGCAATAGCAGCTTTAAGAAGTAGAGAAATTCACTCTGGACAACCGAATATGATATTTGTACCACACCTAATCTTATTGAAACAGAAAAGAGGGTATTGGCTGAGGGCAGGGGGCATTGGAAATTTACAAGAACAATTTATCAGACAACCCACATGTTTCCTTACAAACTAACACTATCTTGAACCATGCCACCCTACTCCCAGACTCAAAGGGAAATTCAAACCTCCAATATGATTGCTTAGCAATCATTGACAAAATTCATTCCAGCAGACCAGTTCTATTGGACCAGTCACTGGCAGAATCTGACTAGGAATTGTATAGAGATGATAGTAGCTTCATGGAGAATGGTCAACAATGAGCTGGGCATGTGAAAGTCACCTCAGACAAGGTAATAGAGTCACAGGCCCTTGTCTTAGGAACATTGGAACAAAAGGCTGACTGTTAACAGCCCTCACCAGATCCTTAGAATTATCCCAGAGAAAGAATAACATCTTCACAGATCCCTAAATATACATTCAGGGTAGTCCATGCCCATGGGGCAATGTGGAAAGAAAGAGGACTCTTAACCTTGGGGAATAAAGACATAATACATGCAAATGAGATTTTAAATTGCTAGAGGCAGTGAATTTCCTGAACCAGATTGTCATAATGCCATTCCCAGGACACCAGAAGGACAATTCCCAAACAAGTCAGGGAAACCAAACTGCCAATAAAGTGGTAAGACAAATCACCTGAAGCTGCCACTTACTGGGGCTTTAATTCCCCACCTGGACTTGCATGAGGACTAGCCCAAGGATTTGGATTCTCTAGCACTGACACTAATTCTATATGGGCCTGAAGTTCCAGTACATATATCCTGTCCTCAAACACCTACATGAAGGGATCCATTGTGGAAGGTATGCTTTAATACACCTCTTAGACCACATTTGAAGGGTCCTTGTTTACAAAGGACCATTCAGAAGATTATTCGAGGCTGTCAGATATGTGCCCAAAACAATCCTAAAACAGAATGTTCCCCAACTGCAAAGGTAGTACAATATAAAGGAATATGCCCATTTGAGGACTGGCAAGTTGACTTTACACAGATGCCTAAAACTATAGTTTTTATAGACACCTTTTTTCTGGATGGGTAGGAACATACCCCACTAGAACAGAGAAGGCAACTTAGGTTGCAAAACTTCTACTCAAAGCAATAATCTCTAGAGCTGGACTTCCTCACATCATTCAGAGCAACAGTGGATCATTCTTCACTTCAGAAATCTCCCAGAAGGTAGGACAAGCAGAAGGTAGGACAAGCCCTACAGATTCAATGGAAGCTATGTGCATCTTGGAGACCCCAATCTATGAGGAAGACTGAGAAAGTGAGCCACTCAATAAAGAAAACCCTGGCAAAATATGCCAGGAAACAAACTTGGAAAGGAACCAGGCACTTCCTATTGCTCTGGATTAGGGCAGTGCTCTAAAGCAGGTTTAAATGAAGCCGGTTTGAATAGTTTATGGGAGACCCTTCCAAGTTTCTGTTTTAGGGACACTCCCTTTAGATTTAGAATATGAATAAGAAATCAAACAATATGTACAACATTTAGGCCAAACTAACAATTTTGCACTAATTTGCTCATTGCAGGTCTATCTACCTGTCTGACTACCCCTTACATCCATTGCAGCCAGGAGACCAAGTTTTAACTAAAGGCCTGGAAGACTCAAGGTCCTGAACAGCAGTTCACTGAGCAATGGTCTCTATGATGTCTGATGACAATACACTCTTCCCTAAAGCCCACAGGAATCAAGTCTTGGATTAATCACACATGATTAATAGGTACCACCTGAGGAGGACTTGCATCTTGCTGCTAATACTGCAAGGGAAAGCTGCACCTGCGCTCATACAAAATAATTTAAAATTATTTCTTTTGGAAAGGGAAAGCACCTTTTCTTTTCTTTTTTTTTCAATCCTCACTCGAGGATATACTTTTTTGTTGACTTTTAGAGAGAGAGATAAATGATAGAGGATGGATAGATGATGGTAGATAGATGATAGATTATAGATAGATAGATAGATAGATAGATAGATAGATAGATAGATAGACAAAGACATGACACTTATAAGATGGGCAGGGATAATAATTGGGCCTCCAAGAACAGTTTATGAAAACCGAATGTACAGCCTTAAAATAGAATGTGGACCTAAATACCCTGAAGTACCCCCCGTTGTAAGATTTGTAACAAAAATTAATATGAATGGAGTTAATAGTTCTAATGGAGTGGTGGACCCAAAGGCCGTATTAGTGCTAGAGAAATGGAATCGTGCATATAGTATCAAACATGTCCTGCACGAGCTTCGGCACCTAATGCTGACTAGTGATAACATATCACTCCCTCAGCCACCTGAAGGACAGTGTTACAGCAACTAATCAAAACGAAAACCACAGGCCCGCCCCGCTCCCATTCGATTTAAGCAGTCTTCATTTTCCACAGTAGTAACCTTTCTAGATACATCTTGTAGACATCAAAGTACTGGAAAGGAAGCTCCTGTTCAAAGGCAGTTTATCTTAAGATGCTGTAAGTGACACTAATTTGTTGTCCATTTGAAATATATAAGTTGTGCTATAATAAATCATCCAGTTAAGTGTAAAAAAAAAGATAGATAGATAGATAGATAGATGATAGATAGATAGATAGATAGATAAACACGGACATGAGAGAGAAACATTGACTGTTTGTCTTCCAAACGCACCCTGACCAGGGATTGAACCCACAACCTATTTATGCATCTTAACTGAGGATTAAGCCCACAGCCTTTTGGTGTATGGGATGATGCTCCAACCAAATGAGACACCCAGCCAGGGCAGGACAGTGCCTCTTAAAGGTCTTACCTTGGAAGCCCATCTGCAACACCATCTCTTGAAATATGAAGCAGTCTACCATCTTTGCTTGTTAATCATTGCCATCCTCTGGACATTGCATATGCCACCTTTTGAAGACAGCAATCCTTCTATCTTGTGTAAAGGCTTCCCTCTATTTTTTATGCCTTTCTTCTTTAGTAAATAGTAAGAATCTCTGAAACTGGGATAAGCAAGACTGTGCTCCTTGATAGCAGGAAGAAAATACAGGTGAGACTTCCACTCATTTATCCTTGTAAGACTACAAGGGCCCAGAGTTTCAAAGGTGAAATTGTGACTGTAGGCAGCCAGAGAGTGTGGGGGATCATCCCATTCACCAGGATGATACAGGGGGAGTTTTTTACACTGAGCACCCCAAGGGCTAGAAAGATGGATAGGTAGTACCAGAGCATGCCTAAAGCTAGCAGTGTGACTGGATAGAGAAAGAAAGTCCTCCACTTTTTATTCCTTTAAGAACTGTGGGCTTTAGCAGGAAGGTAAGATGGTCTTTGATATGGGTTAGCACCTGAATAAACTTTTTTTTCCTTTTGCACAAGAACTGCCAGGACTGACCAGCAGACTCTGAGCGACAGATGAATGATTACTGTGACACACTTTTCTGTGAAAGAGAGGGCTAAGGGACTGCCTGGCTAAAGGAATCAGACAACCCCATTTGCCTGCCTCCTTAGGCTTTTATTGTAGCAACAGCTTGAACTAAAATTAACCTCTAGATACTATCAGCAGGGTAAGCATAGTTGAGAAAACACATGCATCTGTAGTGTTCTTTAAACAAGGTAGTGTCTAAAGCAGCCGTGGGCAAACTACGGCCTGTGGGCCGAATCCGGCCCGTTTGAAATGAATAAAACTAAAAAAAAAAAAAAAAAAAAAAAAAAACGAACCCTTTTATGTAATGATGTTTACTATGAGTTTATATTAGTTCACACAAACACTCCATCCATGCTTTTGTTCCGGCCCACCGGTCCAGTTTAAGAACCCATTGTGGCCCTCGAGTCAAAAAGTTTGCCCACCCCTGGTCTAAAGACTAAACATAGAGATTCCAGTAAAACATCCGGGGCTCAGACATGTTTGGAAAAGTCAAGGTAGGGTCTGCTGCCTTTGGCAAGAATCCCCTAGAGGCCTGCAACCTTTTGAAGTATCCTCCTTATAGACTTCCCAACCAAGTTCCGTGCTTCCCCACAAAGAACCTGTCTCACAGTTTGGCTTTTGCTGCCACAGGAAACTGAACCCACTTTGTTTGTTTTCAGTTACAGAATAGTCATGGAGTGTAAAGTACAATAGGGAATATAGTCAATAATAGTGTAATAGCTAGACTTACTGGGATGATCACTTCATAAATTACATAAGCGTCTAATAACTATAGTGTACACCTGAAACATACAGTATTATACATAAACTATAATTGAAAATATAAAATTAGTAAAAATGTAAATTAAAAATTGGTAACCTTTAAAAGAATTTTAAAAATAAAAGGATAAGACAGAATGGCCATGTGTGTTTTATTCCAGGTATGCAAAATTAATTTATCATTTGAAAATCAGTGAAGATATCACAATATTAACAAATGTTATGATCATCTCAATAGATTGAAAAAAAGTATTTGTCACAACCCAGCACACCTCCCTGAGAAAGACTTAGGGATAGAAGAAAATCTCAGAAGTTCGTCATCTGATCATATGAGGACTCAAAGAATAAGATAAATATTTTGACTCTTACTTTGGTGATATAATAGGTTAATGGTGGGGGGGATGATGACCTATGTGATACTTTAAACAATAAAGTTTAAAAAAATAAAAAGGTTATTGTGTAGTTAGAAATAGAGTTAGGTTCAAATCTTGTCTGTTTACTTGCCAAATCAGATCTTCTCCTTCTTAGATCACAGATATCACGACCGAAAGTATTTCGTACTTTTAATATTCCATTAAGAAATGTGAAATACGCTAGAATAACAGTTTAGCACCCAAATATAATTTCATGTTACCTCAAGCTCTTTGTGTTTCTCAAACATTATGAAGAGGGGTGGGCTCTCTCTCTCTCTCTCTCTCTCTCTCTCTCTCTCTCTCTCTCTCTCTCTCTCATTCTTTCCCCAGTATCTCCCTTCTCTTTCTTTTCCTCTGTCTCTTCATCTCATCCAGTTCCCCTCACAACTTCTCCATTATCTCTTCATCTTTATTTAATATGTCACAAATCATCCTCCTTACTCCCTAGCCTTACCTCTCTCCCTCTGGTGCTCTGGTCCCCTGGTGTTTCTATGCTAATGAAGATGAGGGGGTAATATTTGTTATGCATCCATCCTGCACAGGCAGTCTCCTTGGGGATGGATGTACTCAAGTCTTGTGGCTTATTTGAGAGGATCAGGCTTCTCTGTCTTCATCTGTGCCACTCCCTTTTCCTCCTCCCTCCAGCTTTGTAAGGGTGAGATACTGTGAAGGTGAATGTTTAATATATGTGAGCACATGTGTTTGTGTACTGATAAGGAGTGAGCAGTCACCAAACAGACTGAATGGTTTAGAATGAATAGCTGATCAATCAGAACAGCTGGGAATCTGATTCCATTGCACACCAACTAGGTATCAGCTCCAAATACAGCACTATACATGCTTAATGTATAACCATATGCTTATGCACCTAATTCTCTAATTGTATTATATGTATGTGACTGAATTATCAATAGATTTTCTAAAAAAAATTGTGATAAAAATGCATAGCAAACTTTATTATCTTAAATTACTTCTAAGAACACTCTTTCATTGTGTTAAGTATATTGACATTGTCTTTTATCTTATAAGACTGCAACTGTGTCCTCATTAACAACTCCCCAGTCCCCACTGTCACCTCTGGCAGCCCCCATTCACCTTTCAATTTGTATGTATTCTATGATCTCTGCTTTTAACTCCTTCACATAACTTGTGTAAATGGCATCATACAGTATTTGTCTTTTTTTTAAGGTGTAGCCATTTTATCGAGGGCCTTAGGAGAGTTGAAGGGCTGAGAGGACAATGAGATTTGACATTCTCAGCCCAGCCAGGATCTCCCCAGATTCCCAGCCACTGAAAAATCTTTTTGTGATTAGTTTCCTTCACTTACGTCATGTCCTCAAGTTTTATCCATGTTGAATAAAATTCCATTGTAATATGTACATTTTCTTTATCCATTCAGTTCTCAATTGGAACAAATAGGATGTTTCTATCTATTAACTATTTGAACAGTGCTGCCATAAATATGGTTTTACATATATCTCTCCAAGATTCTGCCTCAATTCTTTAGGATATATACCCAGAATTAAAATTGCTTTTTATTTTGTAGTCCTTTCTTAAAAATTTTTGAGTAACTTCGACACTGTTGTCCATAAGAGCTTTACCCTTTTATATTCCCACCAACAGTACACAAAGATTCTGATTTATCCACATCTTCACCAATACTTTTTTTTATGTGGGGTTTTTATGAATAGTAGCCATCCTAACAGTTTTTGAGATGACATATAAGCTTTCAGTTGTTTTTCTTAACCTGTGTCATGAGCACATAATAAGTATGTAATTTACAAAGCAAGTCATTATTAAGAAATTATAGTAGGGGAAAATATCCCTTTGCTGATAAATGATTTCTACAAAATATTGAAAAATATAATGTAAAAAATGTTAAAGATGTTCTCCTATTAACATGTTGGGAAGTCCAAGCAGGACCACTAGCTCTTATTATCTACACATGACCAAGGAATACAGAGCATTATTGATTCTTTATGGATGTGTTCTATGCTAATCCATAAACACACGAGTGCTTAATTTTATCTGGCTTCCTCTCCCCTCGGTGATGCAGAGCTTTGCCATTTCTGCTGTCACAGTTGGGGGAGGGGGGGAGCAGTCAAATGTCACTGACAAAGGAGGCCTGAACAAGAGAATACATTTATGATTCTGACATAATTACCATCTGAAGTCAAATTAATATTAAATATATAAAAGCAATGCTTCATAAATAATCCATTTATTATTTAAGAGCATCCCGGTGTTCCCTCAAGCCAGGACTATTGCTCTGGCAGGGCTGAGGCAGGCTATGAACTGAGAATAAACAAATTGTTCAGTGAGGTTTAATTTTTATGCATGTTTTATACATGAGGATATTGGAACATGGAGATTAGATCACACTCCAGCTGTTTCTTTTAAACTGTGTTGTCCCTTTTATGTTACTCCAAGATAATAAGCACGTTCTTCTCCCTGGGGTTACACATAAACACAGCACAAAAGTGGTGTCGCCCTGACTCATGTGCAGCTTATGCATGTCTCTTCCACAGGCAGTGGTCACCACCGACGGCTCCTTTTGCTGGTGCCATCAATCGTCCTTTTGGTTTCTATTGAGTTTATTTATAAATGAGAGAGTCGACAAGGTTAAACCAATCACTAAATGGCACACAGTATGTGAGTGTGTGAGGTCCTACAGTGTTTCTCAACAAAGCAGTTTATTCATATCTTCACTGAATTAGGCTATATTAAAAATAATCAGAAATGCTTTTCTAGATCTTCTAAATAAAGATGGCAGGGGAGGTAAACACAGTGCTCGCCTCCTCCCACAATCACATCAAAACTACAACTAAACTACAGAACAACCATCATTCAGAACCACCTGAAATCTGGATTAACAAAGACCAACAATTAGGGATATAAAGAAGAAGCCACATGGAGAGTGGTAGGAGGGGCAGAGACACTGTATGAGCTGGTCCCACATCCACATGCGGCAGATAAAAATTGTGAGGGACATCTCAGCTGAGAGGTCCTACCTGAGAAGCGAGGGGTACCAGCCCCACACCAGGCCCCCCAGCTCAGGGTTCCAGTGCCAGGAAGAAGAGATCCCATAATTTCTGGCCATAAAAACCAGTGGGGATTGAGTCTGAGTGAGACCAAGGGCTGCCAGAGTTCCAGGTATTTCCTCTTAAAGGGCCCAAGCACAGACTTAGTTGCACTCACTTCCTCTGAGCTCCAGCATTCGGACAGCAGCTGGAAAGGCACCAGAGACACACAGGGAGGAACTGAATTGCCCAGCATCAGGGTGAGAACTGGAGGAGCAACTTTCTCCTGGACAGAAGTTCTGCCAGAGACCACTGTTTCTTTTCTGAGCCCTCCATCCAAAGAGCCAGCTGACAGGCTATATATGAGTCTCCATCAACCTGGCTAACACTGTTTGCCCCACCCTGATGATTCCCAGAGACCCTGCCCCAACTAACTTTCAAGCCCAACCAAATAGTTTCCAGTGGCTTTTCCATGCAAATGGCCTGCCTTGGCTCATGTTTCAGATTTTCCTAAAATTCCTCAAACAAAAATAAAGCTTTTCTCCTTGATAACACTTTATTTCAATTTAACAACACAGACACTGTATCTCCCATGCACTTTCTCTATATAAAATACATACTCAAAGACATGGACATAGAAACACTTCAGTCTCACTACAGTAACTTTATTAAATTGTATCCGGAGAATAATTTATACAGGCTAAACAACTTAAACCACATAACAGGAGTTCATTGATTCATATTTCTAATGTACTGTTTACACAATCTCAGAGATTAAAAATCATTAAGTAAGTTCACAGTGTCTAAGCAGAAGGAATATGTTTATTGCTTATTGAGAGAGGACATCAAATCAGCCCAAACCCCCATGAAAGGAACATCCTGCAAACAATGTTCATCCTTGAAGATACTGTCTATTCAAGGACTACCCTGATCAGTGTGCCCAGCTTGTTTTAGCCCCTGCAATCTCCCCCTTCCTGTCACCCCTAAATACACTTCTTTATCAAAATATCTCTCATAAGCGGACATCCCAGAGAATACAGATTGACGACTGAGCATGGAGGGCCGTAAGTATGACGCCAAACTCTGACTTTTGTCAGCTTCAGGGTGGCCATGCACTTTGCAGAAACTGACAACTGGTAGACTGAGCTCCTTGGACTCATGTTTGACATGTTGTCAAAACCCACTAATTATTATGTTATATTTTGATTGTTTACAAGTGCTAATGAAGAGGCTACTGATCACACCCCTAAAGTCAATGAGGCTGCTGCTTAAATATGTTTCTTCAATTTCCTTGGCAGTTACAATAATAAAGTGGCATCTATATGACATTTCCCCCCTTGAAATGTTAATAGACTTCTGCATCTCCTATTTATGACTAGTGAGGCATGTAAAGTACCTTCAATAAAGCTGTTTTATGTTTTATGCATACAAAGGTCATACTTTTCTCTTCCTAAATGCTGTTTATTTTTTATAGTAACTGGTACTTTTTATTCTGTAATCTTCCTAATGTCTTTGTGGTTACATCTTTGAATACCAGATAATATTTCAAACATCTGGCCTTAAGGAATTGCCATTATATTACTGGAAATCCAAAGGTTTACTAAATTGTAGACATTTGCCAAATGTGTACCTTAGTTTGTTGTAAAACTTGGACAAAGGTTAAAATAACAAAAGCATAACCCAAAGATGAGGTTATCAAGGAGGGATTACTTAATATATGTTTGTGGTGACTGGGGGATAGCATTGCATGTTATGGATACAATTGCAAGGACTTTATCACTTAGGGACAGGGTATCATAGGGTTTGCATGAACTGACAAGATTGAAGGTATATTAGTTCCCTGTCACTGGAACAAATTACCATAAACGTGGTGACTTTATTGTCTTCCTTCCTGAAGAAGTACAACCTAAGCCATCGCAGTGCTGCCTTTCTTCCTGGAGGCTCCAGAGCAAAAACGTGTTTCCTTGCTAATTCCAGGTTCCTGGGGCTCCTGGGCTCCTTGGCTCATTGCACCCCCTTCTTCCATCTTCAAAGTGAACTGACCTTTGATTTTCTCTGTCCTCACATTTTTCTCTGACCACAGCAAGGAAAGGTTCCCTACCTTTATGGTACAGAATAATTCACAATGATCTCACCTCAAGGTCCTAACTTTACTTACATTTGCCAAATATCTTTTGCCATGTAAGCTAACATATTCACAAATTCCTGGGGTTAGGATATAGACATTTTTGGAAAACCATTATTCTACCTACTATAGAGAATATTTCTTCTGTTTTATTATCGAATGCTTTCTTATTGACCATTGTGTGAAAGCTTTTGTTAGATACCAATAACAATAAATTTTTATCTACACTAATAAAAGAGAAAAATGGTAATTGGCGTACGGCGATACCTTTTTCATTGGCTAATCAGGGCTATATGCAAATTAACTGCCAACTAAGATTGGCAGTTAACTGCCAACAAGATGGCGGCTAATTTGCATATGTAGGCACAATGCAGGGAGGCGAAAGGGGAAGCAGGAAGAAGCCCCCTGCCACTGACAGTGATTGGAAACCCAGGGGGGAGCTAAGAGCTGGGGGGCTGGACAAGGCGGCCCTGGGGCCGCCTTTGCCCTGCCCCCCAGCCATGATCGGAGAATCAGGCGCCTTTTCCGCCCTGGCCAGTGATAGCAGGAAGTAGGGGTGGAGCCAGCGATGGGAGCTGGGCACGGTCGAAGCTGGCAGTCCCAGGAGCTAGGGGTCCCTTGCCTGGGCCTAAAGCGAAGCCCACGATCGCGGGGCCCCCCGCTGCCACTGCAGGTCCCCGCTGCCTGGGCCGGACGCCTAGGCCAGAAGTGTTAGGCCTGGGCAGGGGCGGAGCCTGCAACCGCGGGGAGCTGGGGGTCCCCTGCCCAGGCCTGACACCTCTGCCGGAGGTCTCAGGCCTGGTCAAGGGGCCGATCCGGTGATTGGTGATCGGAGGGTGATGAGGGTCAACTCCTCTGGCCGAGGCATCAGGCCTGGGTGGGGGGCGGAGCCGGGGATTGGGGGGATATGATGGTCCCCTTGCCCAGGCCTGAAGCCTGGGTCAGAGGTGTCAGGCTTGGGCGGGGGTGGAGCAAGCGATCAGAGGGAGATGGGAGTCCCCTGCCCAGGCATGATTCCTGGGCCAGAGGCCTCAGGCCTGGGCGGGGGCCAGAGCCAGTGATCAGGGGGAGATGGGGGTCCCCTGTCCAAGCCTGACACCTCTGGCAGAGGCGTCAGGCCTGGGCAAGGGGCCGATCAGGCGATCGGAGGGTGATGGGGGTCAACGCCTGAGGGCTCCCAGTATGTGAGAGGGGGCAGGCTGGGCTGAGGGACACTCTCCCCCCACACACACACCCAGTGCACGAATTTCGTGCACTGGGCCCCTAGTATATATATATATTTATCTCCTATCTAATAAAGACAAAGATGCTAATTGACCATACCTTCACTACGCCCATCATCCAATCAGAGTGATATGCAAATTAACCACCAACAAAGATGGTGGCTAATTTGCATACTGCAGGCAGGGCGGGCCAGTGCAAGCCGCCATCCAGGTCCCTATGTGTGGCCCTGGGCGACGGGGCTTAGGTGGCGCAATCGCACCGCCTAAGCCCCACCACCAACCAGGATCCCCGTGTGCCGCCTAGGTCCCGCCGCCAGCCAGGACCCCCATGTGCAGCCCTGGGCAGCAGGACCCCATGTGTGGCCCTGGGCGGCAGGGCTTGGTGGCACGATTGGCCCAAGGAAGCCCTATTCTTGCAGGAATGTTCCTGCAACGGGCCTCTAATATATATAGTATTGAGTTTAGAGACAAAGAAAGGGAGAGGGAAAGAGAGAGAGACATCAATGTGAGAGTGAAATGTCATTTGCCTGCCTTCCCATGCCCTCCGCTGGGGATTAAACCCACAACCTGGGCATGTGCCCTGTCCGGGAAGGGAACAGACCACCCTTCAGTACAAGGCATGATGTCCAACCAATTGAGCCACACTGGTAGGGGCTAAATTAATAATTAATGTTTTAAAGGAATATAGATAAAAATAAAAAAGATAGATGATAGATAGATAGATAGATAGATAGATAGATACTTAAAGGTATAAAATACAGCTGCAGGTATAGCCATGTGTAGAAATGTGTGTGGATAATTTATATCTACAAACATATATTTACATATAATTTAAAATTATATATATAATCTTTATGTTGTATTTCCTGTCTTCCATGTTTCCTCCAGTACCTAAAACAGGGCTGTGTACAGAAAAGATACTACTGATACATATCTACTGATGAATGAAATGAGAGTTTCCTCTCTTTTTACCATATTTGTATTTTGAACTCCTAAAACTTTAGAAAGTGGCCATCATGGGTGCTCAAGCCTGTAGTGAAGCACTGGCGTGGTCCTATTTTATTGATAGAATCATAGACAAAGCATAAAGCAAACAGCTTATTACATTATGTTCATTGTTTTCTCCCAACTTGAACACGGACAGAAAATACAGACACCAGTCTGCTGACCCAAATGCCTCACAGCGTCTAACCCAAATGAAGCCATTTTCCCCATGGTGCCCTCGCCTGCAGATAATGCATGTGAGTCATGTTTATATAGCAGCATTGACAACTGGACGGTTTTGACAATGGGGCCTCACAGGTAAGAGCTGAAAGCAAGATGGCTGTTTTGAGTTACAGAGTTTGGCCAAAATGACACAAAAAGCAACAGACCCTGCAGAACTATCATTAACTCAAATAAATACTTGTTAAACAGGCAGCCTAAATCTGCAATCTTTCCCTCTCAGTGTATTACACAAGGGAGTTAACTATCTATACGAATAAAAGGATACTATGCTAATTAGACCAGATGTCCTTCCCGATGACCTTCCTGACAAAGCTGGGCTGGGAGGGAAGCCGGGTGCCAGAGGGAGACTGGTGCCAGCAGCCAGGAAAGGAAGGCCTGGTCTTGCACGGACTTTGTGCATCAGGCCTCTAGTTGATGATAAAGGGAGTCTTTCCCCACTGAAAACTTATTCTCTGAGACTATCCATAAAACATTAAACCATCAAAATAGGTCTAACAAATAATAATCAGGTTTAAATGAATTTAAGCAGTCCTCAACAATTAAACCCTTTAGGCCAGCCTCAGTGCCAGGCCTTGTAAAACACATTGTTGAATGAGGATTTAGGTGGGGACTCTGTTCTTAAATTGCTAATAATTGGGTTGCTGTACTGACATAAAAGCACATGCAATGTGTTGATATTCGTACGATATATAAAAAGAGTCACGAGGAGAAACCTTACCATAAATTTGTAGCTGAATTTCTCATAAAGAATGAAATTGTGGTGCCGGCCTCAGCGGCTGAGGGGAGCGGGACAAAGTCGCGGTGTCGGGAAGATGCTGCACTTTGGCGTAAATTGCAATCTATTAGGGAGCGTCTCTCTGACTCAAGTTAGAAGTGAGAGTTGAGAGAAGTGAGGCCGCCATTGCTGCTTTGAACACCTCCGAAGGGGAGAATGGATGTCAGGAGTGAGAAAGAAGAGCTTGCTAGGAGTCAAAGAAAATAATAGAAAGTCCAGCACCAGGGCTCCTTCTCCTACCAGACGCAAAGACCGTTCTGGTGAGAAGCCCAAGGATCGCTCCAAAGACAAAGGGCCACCAAGGAGTCCAGTGAGAAGGCCCGTGGCAGGGATCGAGCTCCAAGGAGGCGGGCGCTTCTGGCGGGAGCAGCAGCACCAGGCCTGCCCAGCTCCTCCTCCAGCTCTGGCTGCGGGACTCACACTGGCCCGAGCAGCGGCTCCAGCTCTTCGTCACCCTTCAGCCGCTCAGGACGGTCCAGCACACGCCGAAGCTCCAAGCCCAGCAGCTCCTCCGGCTCCCGCGTCCTTCTCGGCGCAGACATGACCACGGGCGGCGTTCCCGCTCCAAATCCAAACCACCCCGAAGAGGTGAAAAGGGCGAAGACGGCGGAGCCCTTCCCTGCAACCCACCAGCGTGCGTATCGGCAGGCTCCCCAGGAACGTGACCCAGGACCACATCACGGAGCTAGTCTGCACCTCTGGGAACATGGAAACGATGGACATGCCTGCAGAAAGGATGCACCCCGTCTCCCTGCAGGCTCTGCATGCGTGGAGTTGGAGAATCAATGAAGCTGAGAAGGCGCTGAAGCTCATGGATGGAGGACACGCTGGTGGCCGGGAAGTCGCCGCCACTGCTGTGCTGGCCCCTGGCCTAGGCCACCCCCAGGCGAGTCAGCCCTCCCAGGAGAATGCTACCACCACCTCCCGCGTGGCTGCGGTCACCCCCACGAATGAGGAGAAGGTCCGGCTCCCGGAGGCGCAGGTCTGCTGTGCGTCGGTGATCCAGCCCCCCCACCCCACCCAACCCCCCACCCCCGGCCCTCTCAGGAGCCGCTCCAGCTCCAAGTCCTCCTGATAAGCGCTCCTCCCAAGCCCTGCCCGAACTTACATGCCATCGGACTCAGTTCTGTCACTTTCCCGGCTGAAGCACAGTCCGCGGGAGAGCATCCTCAGTCAGGGGCAGGCCTCCTGAGGAGCGTGGGAGGTTTGCTCCGAAGGCCCCGCTGGGCGGCTGTAGGTGGGGGCTGGGCCTGCGAAGGTGCTCTGCGGTGTCCTGGCTAGAAAGTGCCCAGGGGTCCAGCCTCTGCGAGTCAGTTCCGTGGCGGAGCCGGCAGGAACAGAGCAGGGTTCCGGGGGGCAGGGCCCCCGCTGGGCGCAGGGTTCCATTCCAGAGAGGACCCAGGCCCGTCCTGCAGGAAAGGGCGTGCCTTCTGCAGCTGCTGTCCCTGTTGGCCGGGCTGCTCCCCGGCTGGACTTCTTCTGACTCTAGAAACATCCCAGGCTAGCTGCTGCAAATGGCTGTTTTCACAGGGACTCGGGTGCATACACCCACATGGCGCATCTCCTTTTTCTCTGGAGCTGGTGAGCAAGCTGAGCTCTGCAAGGTCATCACGGGCCTTCTTCCCCTTCGTGGTGGTCTTGGGGTTACCTTGGCAACGTGTACATTGCTTTTCCGGCTATTATTGTACCCTCAGTACTAGGAAGTTTCTGTTTGGAAATTTTTTTGTAACTTTGTAGCATTTTAGATAATGTGTTTATACTTTGTTGTATAGAGTAAAAGACTTGTGTTTAATAAATCTAGGATTAGAATGTAGAAAAAAAATAATGAATTGATAAGACTTTTATCATTTTCTTTTTTTTAAAATTTATCTTTATTGTTGAAAGTATTAAAGATGCCCTCCTTTCCCCCATTGACCTCCGTCATCCCACACCCCCTCTCCCCAGCCCTTCAAGGCACTATTGTCTGTACCCATGGATTGTGCAAGAGGCCAGAGTGGGGGGCGAGGAGAGATTAACCAAAAGACTTTTATCACATTCTTTATTTCTTAGTCATTTAGCACAGTGTTTCTATATATTTTTTTGCCTCAACACCCTTTGTACTCTTTAAATTTTATTGAGGACCCTGAAGAGTGCTTATGTGCATTTTAGCTTTCAATGTCATTATGAGAAATAAATATTTTAATTTTAATTATGTATTTGTTGTTCAAAAGTAATTGCAAACATATATGTAATGTTTTATGAAAATAACTCTATATATTTTTAAAACATTTATTGAGTGTGTCATTTGTTTTCATTTTATATCTCTTTAAGGTCTGGCCTAATAATGGACAACCATATTCTCTATCTACATTCAGGAAAGTGAAATATGGTATTTTGGTGTAAGTATATCCTAGATATGTAGTTGGAAAAGATAGAATTTATTTCAAAAGGCATTTTAGATTTTTGTGGATAATCTTTTTTGAAACTTCATAGAACTCAACAAATGTTCCTTTCTTAATATTATTTACAATGCAATATCTAAAAAAATGTTTTAAAGAATTTGGACTTTGTTAGGCTAATATTTATTGGTCTATCCTGAATTTTAATACATCTTTTGTCCGTGCCTGATTTTGTAATATTGTGATTTGATCATTTATAACATATTAATTCATTAATTTATGCAGATCTCCCAAACTTTGACAGTTTGTATATATAATGTGAAATTATATATAATATGAAAAAAATCACAATCACTAATAGCATCATCAATCTTATCAGAAAATTTTTGTATATTGTGAAACTGTCTGTCATATTCATATTGGCAAATGCACGTTTTCCAAAATCTAATTTTCATTTGAAATCTTGGAGTTTATTATTGGCAAAAATACTTTCAACTATTTTCCTTGAAGTGACAATCTTACTTTTCATCAAAATGTCTACAAATACCCAAGTCTGAATAACCATCATTTTTCTCTCCTATATTCATTCAGATAAAAATTGAGTTCCATGAAGAAAGAAGCAATTTTAGCCTGCATATCAATCACACATGTGCTTTCCCAGAGGCCTCCACTATATTTCAACATGCAACAGAAATGCTTCATGTGTCTTTGTGATTTTTTTCACAGAAACATTAAAAGGACGTGTATGGTTGAGTCATAGTTAATTTGTATGTGTCCATTAAGTGAAACCAGCATATCATTTTTCCTGTGAGTGCATGGTGGTGAGGAACACAATGGCAACTAGTACCCAGTCTGGTGCCCATGCTTGATTCACGCTAAGGCCCATCAGCTTTACCCACCATCAGTACAAATATCAACTCAGTGAAAAAGAAAAACGCACACATCTGTTTTATTATGAAAACTAGATGCCCGGCACATGAAATTCAGGCGCGGGCGGTCCCTAGCCCTGGCTCTGGCCCCCGCCACCACCCACCCCCTATTCCCCATTTGCCATCGGGTGGTCAGTGTCTGACGGCTAGGGGAAGGGACTGAGAAGTCAGCTGTTCCCACCCGCTCACCAGCCCTACCCCTGCTGCAGGTTGCCCTCTGTGTGTGGGGTGACTGCCGGGGCAAGGGCCTTGGCCTGGTACCGCCCGCATACCCCACCACCCAACCCCGGTTTCCCATTCTCCATTAGGCGATCAGAGTCTGCCGGCCAGGTAAAGAGATCAAAATGTGGTGAGTGCGCCTCAGTGACTGGTCCAGTGGTTATTCTGGTCATTCCACTGTTAGGGTCAATTTGCATATTACCCTTTTATTATATAGGATAACTTTAACCTTGCAGATCCTTACATTTTCTTGGGGAGTTCAAAGGCACTATGAAGCACACATTGAGAGATACTAATTAACACATAGTCTAAATTTAACATAAATAAATAAATAAATACATACATAAATAAAGTGTGCTTCACATAGTAACAGGTATTTAGTAGGCAATAATAAAATACTTGTTGACTAAGTATATAAGGAATATCCAGATCTACCTTGACCCAAATGATAATAACTAGCCAAATGTGAGTATTTAGACCTAAATTAAAATTTTCTTATTTTATGACATATTGTCAACATAATTTTAATCAAACAAACTTATCAAATATAGGAAAAACCAATATAATTCCATTAATGTTTGATATGATTTATAAATTTTATAATATTTTCATTTAACTATTAGAGAATATTTTTTGGATATTAATTTTATCCCTCTGAGGATATATATTTGTGGGAAAGATGAAGATGTAAATCTCCATTCTGAATGGGAGACTGCAGTCATGTCTTGATTCCCTATTTTGTTTCCATTAATATTAACCTCATTAACTTACTGGGTACTAAATATATAACTATATGTATTCTGTGTAATTAATGCCATTAAGTTTTCAATATCTTTGCATATTTCTTCTTATTACTGCCTTACTTTAAATCTATAAATCTCTGGTTTATAGTACGAGCATTGTTTAGGATTTTTAATGCATATTTTTAACCTATATTCCAGAACAACTACAACTTTTTAAACTTAATTAGTATTGTGTGAATATTCCCATAGTTCATACCAACTGAATTATATATCTCCTTTTAGTTTGCGAATCAATGTGATTAAAATTATGCTAATCTTTAATGTTAATTTGTATCATTGGTTTGATTTTTTTAGTAATATTTTTTAAAAGGGCAGGATTCAGAGGAGAAGAAGGGATGAAAAGAGGACTTTTCAGGCAAAATAAAAAGAAAGAAAATAAAGACATGGGCTACAATTATTCAATTGAAGAATATTTCTTTCTAGCATGTAATAGTTGATCACATAAATTTTACGTGCATCTTACGTATTGTGGCCATCCTGACATGCAGGAGGGACTTTTACTCAATATTCATCAAAACTGATGACACCACACACACACTGAGAGGCTCCAAGAGGTTTGAACTCACACTAGAGGCCCAGTGGACAAAAATCGTACACTTGATCGGGGGGCCCTCAGCCAGGCCTGTGCTCTCTCACAGTCTGGGAGCCCTCCAGGGATGTCCAACTGATGGCTTAGGCCCGCTCTCGGCCAGACATCCTTAGCGCTGCCTTGGACGTGGGAGAGATTCCTGCCACTGCCACTGCGCTTGTCAGCCATGAGCCTGGTGCAGGGCTTCTGGCTGAGTGGTGCTCCCCCTGTGGTAGTGAACTGACCACAAGGGGGCAACTCCTGCATTGAGTATCTGCCCCCTGGTGGTCAGTGTGTGTCATAGTGACTGGTTGTTCCACCATTCAGTCAATTTGCATACTGGCCTTTTATTGTATAGGACTAGAGGCCTGATGCATGAAATTCGTGCAAGAGTAGGCCTTCGCAGCCATGGAAGCTGCCTGGATCCCTCCCTGCAGCTGCAGCCCTGGCTTCATCCAGGAAGGATGTCTGGAATGATGCCCAGTCTAAGTAGCATATTACACTTTAATTATTATAGAGAATTGAGGTTTCTCTGGAAAGCAGGGCAAGCCTCTTGGACATTTCTAAAACCGTTTGAGAGAGCAGGAAACTAGAGTATCCGAGTGCTTCCTGTGGTTAGATGATGAGACCAATGTGTGTGTTCTCATGAGCAGATAGGGACTTGGGTGGTCAGAAATCTTTCACTGGCATCAAAGGAGTGTCCAGGCTTTCTTATCAACTGCTCCAGAAGTGGAGCACATGGAGAGGGAGAGGTGGGATTTAAAAGTTGTCAGCAGTCACTCATCAAAATATATGACCAGACTCCCCAGTGCCGTGTGTGTTGAATGTCCTCAAGTACTCCTGCCTCCGCACATGTAACATTCTTGTAGATATCTACAAGTGACCTCACCGCCATGAAACTGCATTGTTGGCTTTGGGCTTTCATTTCTGTAGCCTAAGTAGGAAGTATTTTTTTGTTTTCTTCTTCCCATTTCCTTTGTTCGAGCATCCCCGATGCATGGGAAAACTGTTTTGTGTTATTGTTTTTGTTTTTTTTTAATGTAGTCTGAAGTTCACAAGAATTTTGTAATACTTAAGGTATCTGTAAAACTCATATCCCTAAAACCAAATAAAAATAAAACTGCTTTGTCTTTAAAAAGATGTTTTGTTGATGTTGTGGTTACTAGCCCAGAGATAGTTCCCCCTCCAATTTCTATTCCTGGCCTATAAATGCCCAGTTCATGAAGATGAAAAAGTCTCCATTTAAGGTAATCCTAGGTGTCCCATAGATAGTAAGCAGAATTCTAAAAAAACTGCCCAAGATTCCTGTTCTGTGAGCTACACTGCCTGTCTAATCTCCAGGGTTTATCAAAATGTCAGATAGTCACACTTAGGAAGAGCTTATGTGGCACAACTGGCATCCATAAAGGGAGATTACCCCGCTAACATGACCTAACTAAGTGAACCCTCCAAAAGGAATGGGCGGTTCCCATGGAAGCAGATTCTCCATTGTTGGCTGCAGAGATGAAAAGGCCTCCTTTACCGAGGCTACAGGTGTCTGAGGAACTTCCTGTGCACAGCCCACTGAACCCTATTCACCCATCCTCTGGCAGCTCATGCTCCTCTGATGGTAACTCTAGTGTTCAGAGTAGTTAGTGTTTTACTGAGAAACCCTACTATGTTCCAAGCACTGGTCTGAAAATGTACTCAAGTTTCTTGAGTAACTTCAGTCAGGTAACCCAGGACTACATTGTCCTTTTATTTTTGTCAGAGCCTCATTTTTTACCCTAAATCAGTGGTTCTCAACTTTCCTGATGCCGCGACCCTTTAATACAGTTCCTCATGTTGTGGTGACCCCCACCCATAAAATTATTTTTGTTGCTACTTCATTACTGTAATGTTGCTACAGTTATGAATCGTAATGTAAATATCTGATATGCAGGATGTATTTTCATTGTTACAAATTGAACATAATTAAAGCATAGTGATTCATCACAAAAAAAATATGTAATTATATGTGTTTTCTGATGGTCTTAGGCGACCCCTGTGAAAGGGTCATTGGATCCCCAAAGGGGTAGCGACCCACAGGTTGAGAACCGCTGCCCTAAATGGTATGACTCAGCTGACGATTTACCTTGTCTCTCAGACTTATCGCCCTGAGGCAGGGGCTGGAATGAAGAAATTCACCAGAGCAAGGATTCTGTCTTACCATATAAAAGATAAGGCAACCAGAATAGCTTTGAGCATCTGGGTATTTTAAAAACTGACGACACTTCTTAATTCAGTGGCTTTCAAATATGTGCTTCCTTGGATTAGTAGAAAACATTGATTTCATGTCTTGAAATAAGTTAAAAAGTTATGTGATTTATTTAGCACTGTTCTCTTCTAAATTACTGAAACAAACAAAATGACCAAATGCCAGAAAATATAAATTTAAATATTAACTAATGTTTATTGTTTTAACACATTTTAGCTGTATCTTTGATTCTGAAAATTGTATTGTATAACATTAGTCTTTTTTACTTTGTGATTGTCCTAACAATTTATATCCATGTTAAAGTAATGTTTGTGTCCTACTTCTCAACCCAAACCCTTCTCATGGTCAAATGTCAGTGTTTCTTAGGACAGCATGGACAGAGAATTAACCCAAAATATACTATGCATTGTTAGCCAAACACTGTGCCTGTGGCATTCACAGCCACATGTCAATACTCGCCAAGATGCACTAAGTAGATATGAATATTACCATTTTACATGGTAACAAAGAGAAGATTAAAGAGGTAAATCATAATAAATTGGTTCCCTGCTTCTCCCTAATTGCCCATTACTAAAAAACAATAAGTACTAAGATAAGATAATGGATGTTGCTTTGAATTCATTAAGTAAAAGTATCCCTGGTTTCCTAGAAAAGGAAAAAGAATTTCTTTTAATCCAGGTATTTCTTCATGAGGATTGTGCATCTGAGTAGGGGTCATCCTAGCAAAACCCCACAAGGGAAAATATATCATTATAACAAATCACTGAATTAAAATCTAAGAAGCATTGAAATAGTATTAGAAGAAAGTTGTGAGTTAATGCCAAGCACTACTGAGGAAAATAAAAGAAGAGGTAAGATGAGGTTGGTGGTATTGGTCTCTAATTGAGGCAACGTGTTGGAGACATAAAATTACTGAAAAGACACAGTGTGAAACGTAAATAAAACCCAAGCTGGTCATGACAGACAATGTCACTACCCTTCCCCTGAGATGATGGAAATAGAGCTAGACTAGAGCAATATCTACAAAACTTAATCAACTTTTATTTGTAATATATAAGTAGATGTTTGAATATAACACCTTAAAATAAAAGAGAGGAATATTTTTATCTTCCAAACTATTTGAAAGCTACCAAGTCTCATTTTAGAATGCCTTAAGTCATTCTAACATTAATCACTAATTTGGGATTTTTTAAAATGCAATTATTAGAAAAATGGAATTTCACATTTGTAAAAACAGTTATTCTGACCGTTGGAAAACTATGCTCTTTAGTTAACTAATTGTATAGAAATGAAAAATCAGTGAGCATATTTAAATATAAATTTTACATCAGTTTTTTTCTCACTTATAAAGTATCTCTGGAACTTTCACAGATTTTGTGCCATGAGCTCAAGAATGTAATTTATTTATATTTCTGTTTCTGCTGTGTATCTAAGGTGTGAAAACAGTTTGTACCATCATTAAAAAGTCATTTTAACAAATGAACATAGAAATTCTCACTTCCACCCATCCACCTCCCTCCCTCCAAATGAGCCAGGAGCACTTGGATTCAAAACACCCTGGAAGCCCAGGTTCTCTGCCCAAATCGGAGACATATTAATACAATCTTTATTACACTGTCTCCACCAAATGCTTTAGAAGGCCCCCACTTGCTGACACCCATAAGTGGTCCAGCTTAGATGTCAGGTGAGCAGTTCTAAGTCAAGATTGTCATCAGGTGGACACAAGGGCTCAGGAGAAGGAACAAGGATGATTCCTTGTGAACATGTGGTCTGTGCCCACATGGTGCAAGGCATTGTATATATTCTACGCCATTAAAGACTTATAATCCTGCAAGTACCTAGTATGCATCATCATTCATTTCCAAGTGACAAATATTAGTATCAAATTGGAAAAAAAAACACCCAAAGTCAAAACAGTAGAGAGCAAGAGAATTAGAATTTAAATCTAATTCTGATTTGATTTCTGAGTCCAAATTCCTTGAGGTTATATGATTAAATGATTAATTAATTTAATTATTTTGCTTATTTGGTTCAACGCCCACAACCCTTATTCCCCACAAACATACACAAATACACACACACACACACAGGTCATGCTTGACCTTGCCTTAAATATGTAAGTTCAAAAAATATTACTCATGGGCTATAATAGAAGGGCTCTGCCAAGAACTCTAATCCAATAATAATTCCCCACTGTGTTTCTTTTTAGGTTTCTAAAATTCCCACTACCTTAGATTTAGACTGTAATGAGTTTTATAGCTCTAATTGTCCACATGTTAATTTATTCCTCAGAAGCATTTGCCTTCCTTCAACTGTGTCTGTGCCTTCCTCTAATGATAATCCTAAATTAGGTAAACAAAATATATTATAGGTGAACCACCTGAAACAAATGTATACTCTTGATTCTAATACCAAGCAAGCCCAATGTTAATGGATCACGTGATGCAGAGCACACGGGAACCTGTCTCCCAGTGCTCTCAACAAAAGCTATGAGGCAACTGCCAGAGCCCTGTACCCTCACTCAGGTGTTCCTCTGCAGGTACATGAGCCTCCACTTTGCAATCAGACTCAGCTGGCCCAAGCCTTCCCATTCTCAGGAGAAAATAGAGATACAAAGCCATGAAAGAAGAGTTGAGATTTTCTTTCTTTAATCCACGATTCCACAAATTTGTATAAGATGATAAATAATATCTACCTTGGAATGTTATGAAAATTACACAGAAAATATCTCTCTTAGTGCTCAGATGTATTCATTGAGTTTAGGCATTATATTATTGTTAGAATGCAAGTTTCATTTTAATTTTAAACATTGGCTGCCATCATCCCATATAATGAATGACTCAGTACTTATCTAACCCCTCAGCTAATGAAAGGCAATTAATAAACTAATAGAAACATTTATATGTATTTGTTGTGAATTTAACAGTTATTGTAAAAAGCAACCATTACACACATATTTTAAATAAACAGTTTGGCACAGTGAATAAAGCATCGGCCTGTGGACTGAAGGGTCACGTGTTTGATTCTGGTCAAGGCATGTATCTCAGTTGTATGTTCCTCCATGGCCAGGGCTCTGGTGAGGGCTTGTGTAGGAGGCAACCAAATTGATGTGTTTCTCTCATATCAATATTTCTCTGTCTTTCCCTCTCTCTCTTCTACTCTCCCTAAAAATCAATGGGAAAAAAATCCTCAGGTGAGGATTAACAACAAAATCATAAAAAATAAAATAGAATAGGATAAAATAAAATAAAATAAAATAAAACCATTTAAAAATTAAGTAAACATGTATTATTTACCTACTAGAGGCCCAGTGCATGAAATTCGTGCACTGGAGGGGGGTGTCCCTCAGCCCAGCCTGCACCCTCTCCAATATGGGACCCCTTGGGGGATGTCCAACTTCCAGTTTAAGCCTGATCAGATATCCCTCTCACAATCTTGGACTGCTCACAGTCTTGGACTACTCCTAACTGCTCACCAGCCTGCCAGCTTGATCATCCCCTAACTGCTCCCCTGCCAGCCTGATTGATGCCTAACTGCTCCCCTACCAGCTGGATTGCCCCCAACTGCCTTCCACTGTCAGCCCAATTACCCCCAACTGCCCCCCCTGCCAGCTCAGTCGCCCCCAACTGCCCTCTACTGCTGGCCTGGTCACACCCAACTTCCCTCCCCTGTAGGCCTTGTCGCCCACAACTGCCCTCCCCTGCTGGTCTGGTAACACCAAATTGCCCTCCCTTGCAGGCCTGGTCGCCCCTAACTGCCCTCCCCCACAGGCCTTGTTGCCCCCAGCTTCCCTCCCCTGCTGGCCTGATCACCCACAGCTGCCCTCTCTTGCTGGCCTGTTTTCCCCGAACTGCCCTCCCCTGCCAGCCATCTGGTGGTTGGCCATCTTGTGATGGCCATCTTATGATGATGTCGCATGTAACGCCACCTAGGATTTTATTATATAGGACAATATATCCATTAGGCTACTTTTTATCTCCCTATTTATAATTTACCTGTGTAGAGAAATAAAAAAGAGAAAATCCATTCTATGTAAGGTGTCAGTTACCTTTCAAGGAGAAATCATGCCGGGATTTGTGAATACAAGTAAAATAAGCTCTTTAGGATGTTAAAAACTATATACATGGAAGGTTCAACAAATACTCAAAAATATACTTAAGAACCAAAGCTGTGGTGCTGTTGGAACATGTTCTCTGTGCTCAGAAAGGCGATGATTTGTAGGCTGTGGAGATCAGAGAAGCATTTTGGATATGGAGCTTAACAAATGAATAAGGGACATTACTATATATTTCCAGGCACAAAAAAATGACTATAGGTATTTTGAATGACTTATCTCACTTAATTTCATAACACTTTAAGGTGGATAGTATCTGTCATCATTATACAGATGAGGAAACTAAGATGAAGGTCACAAAGCTAATTTGAAGCAGAGCAGGTTCTTGGATTTGTAATTCTTTATCATCATTAAAGACTGTTTCTCCAAAGAAGAGTCCTAGGTTATTTCAGGTAGAAGGAAAGACAAAACCAGTTCTGTGCACACAGGAAAAGGGAGGAAAAATACATATGGTTGAAGTAAAAGAAAGTTGAAGAATGGTTAAATTTATTTTGTTTACTTCAAAATAAGGAACTAAAAGAACCAATGAAATTAGTATAGACTAGAGCACAGTTCTGCATTTTTGAAGTGTTTTGCACATACATTATTTGCCAAAATACAAATTTGATCATGCAACCTCGTATTTAACCTGGTTAAACTGCTTCCATGACTCACCATTGTGGAAAGGATGTTGTCTCAACTTTTAGGTAGTATTACAAACTGGCCACTCTCCTCCACCACTTCATTTCACTACACACATGCACATATGCACATGCATGTGCGCACACACACACACACACTCCTATCCTTTTCTGGCCTTCTACTTCTTTATATATTTCAATTCATTCCATCTACTTGAGTTTATACAAAGTCTATAAAGTTTGGAGTTGTTGTCAACTTGGATTTCTATGTGCACACTTTAGTGTTCTTACCCATGCCTTTGCCCATCTCCCTCTTGTTTTCATATATATAATTTTGTGGGAAGAGTCTGAAAATGAATTCTCCTCTTCTGTGAGGCTCCAGTACAATGCCCGCTCTTCTGGAAAGTGTTCCCTGGTCTCTGTAGCCCCACCAGCTCACCCCCAAGTTAGTTTGAATGCTGTCTTCTTTGCTCTTTGGTGCTTATTTCTAGCTTAACCCTTTTGCTATGAAATTATAACAATTTGTTGCTATATATCTTCCCTGTCTAAACCATGGACTTCAGAAAGGTTTTACTTATCTTTGTGTTCCCAGTATAAGTCAGTAACTTGATCAAGAAAAGCTTTTGAATGTATTACAAAAAAAGGAGTACCTATTAGATTATTAAGTTTTCAAAGGCCAGGGCATTTTCCATTGTTTTTATTTGAAAAAAAAAAAAAAAAAAAGCTATGTAGCTGTTTCTGACTAAGCCTCTAATATATCTGCCTCCTGGGCTTCATACACAGCCTCATGTGACCTCCTCCCTTGAGTGTGGGTTACAACACTTGACTTTCTCCATCCAACAGAATAATACAAAGGTGACAGAATGCCATTTAAAATTTTTGTTTATAAAAAACTGTGAATTTTGTCTGTTACTGTCTCTTGGGGCTTCTGTTGGTTAAAAGTAGGCTCTTCCACGGGATTGCAAGGAAAGCATTCCAAGGACCCATGTACTAATGAAAGGAGTTCCCTTCCTGGGTTCCCAGTGACCTATCTCCATCCATCTCACATGGAAAGGTCCCACGTGTCTTCAGCAAGGCCAGAACAAAGGCCAGTTCCTGCGTTTGTGTTTCACATTAATCAGTTGACTGCCATAGCCTCTATAGATGCAAGTGGCAGACCTTTTTGAATTAAACTCAAAATATTGTGGCAGATTTAAAGTTAATCCCTTGGAGGCCATGCAGTCTGCTGCAGCCCCAGGTGGCCACTAGGCCTGCATAGTCCTGTGTTCCTAGGCAGCAGAGGACAAAAGTGAACCAGGCGAGCTGGGTCACAGAGCATCACACACACACACACACACACACACACACACACACACACACACAAAGCTTCTTTGTTAGTCTGAGATTCTACTCTTTGGGTTTGGGAAGAACCAGCTTTTTCAAACATAAGCAATCACCTTCCCAAGCTTTCATAGCTTCGGATGAGTCCGCCCCTACACAATGACCCCTTTCCCAGGCTAGACTGACAGCCTCTATTGTCAAGAACCTTCCCTGCCCCATTTTCACTTTATTGACATGTGCTTACCTCCCCCTTTTGTTCTAACCCTTCCCCAAGTAATCTGTGGGGAATGGGCTGGTGGTTCCCTGGGCAGGGGCGGGGGTGTGTGTGCAGTGGGGGAGGATGGTGCTGTAGCTTCTGGTGAAACAAACAAGCTCATGCTCCCATATGATGAAGCTCAACAATGTCTGACTCCCCTTGCTCTCTTTCTATCCTATCTAATAAAAGAGAAACATGGTAATTGGCGTATGACCGCTACCCTTCCCATTGGCTAATCAGCGAGATATGCAAATTAACTGCCAGCCAAGATGGCGGCTGGCAGCCAGGCAGCTTGAAACTAACATGAGGCTTGCTTGCTTCAGTGGTGGAGGAAACCAACGTTCCCCGCCTGCTTTGCCGGCCTCTGAGCCTCCAGTTTAAGAAACATTGTAACAAATATAGAAGCTAAACAAAATCCCAGAAACCTGCTTTCAACGAGCCCGGGATCTCAGAGCTGGGGTTGATACAGAGTTTTGATTATAGAACCGAAACAAACCAGATACCTTCTTTCAGCAGCTGAGGCCTCAGAGATGGAGCCAAGCCTCAGAGCTAAAGCTGGCCCAGAATAAAAAAAAAAAGAAAAGAAAAGAAGGAGCAGTTGGGAGCTTCAGTCCCAGCCTGAAAACAGCCCTCAGCCCCTCACCCAGACTGGCCAGGCACCCCAGTGGGGACCCCCACCATGAAGGGTGTGTGACCAGCTGCAAACAGCCATCATCCCCTCACCCAGGCTGGCCAGGCACCCCAGTGGGGACCCCTGATCCAGGACACCCTTCAGGGAAAACCAGCCATCCCCCACCCATGCACCAGGCCTCTATTCTATATAGTAAAAGGGTAATATGCCTCCCCGCACCGGGATCAGCATGACAGGGGGCAGCGCGCAAACCTCCTGATCGCCCTGCAGCTCTGTGTGTGACAGGGTGCTGCGCCCCAACCACCCCCCCCCCACGGGACCTGCTCTGTGTGTGATGGGGTAGAGCCATAACCTCCCCATCAGCCCTGCCCTGAGTGTGACAGGGGGCGGTGCCCCAACTCCCCTATCGGCCCTACTCTGTGAGTGACAGGAGGGAGCTCCTCAACCCCCTGATCGGCCCTGCTCTGTGCATGACAGGGGGGAGCTCCCCAACCCCTGATTGACCCTGCTCTGTGCGTGACAGGGTACGGAGCCCCAACTCCCCTGATGGGCCCTGCTCTGTGTGTGACAGGGGGTGGCGCCGCAACCTCCCCATCGACCCTGAGTTGAGTGTGACAGGGGGCGGTGCCCCAACCCCCCAATTGGCCCTACCCTGAGCATAACTGAGGGTGGCATCACAACCTCCCAATCTGCCCTGCTCTGTGCATGACAGGGGAAGGCGCCCCAACTCCCCAATCAGCCCTGCTCTGAGCCCAACCAGGGGCTGCACCTAGGGATTTCGCCTGCCCTCTGCCACCCGGGAGCAGGCCTAAGCCAGCAGGTCGTTATCTCCCGAGGGGTCCCAGACTGGAAGAGGGTACAGGCCGGGCTGAGGGACCCCTCCTTCCCCCCGAGTGCACAAATTTTTGTGCACCAGGCCTCTAGTCCTATATAATACGGGAGGAATATGCTAATTAGCTTGGATATGCTAATTAGTCACGACCAGTCAGGCTTGGCCCAGGAGCTGCCCTCAGCGGAAGTGGCCAAGGGCGGGGGTCAGGTGGGTCCATGGCACTGCCCAGCCTGGAGGTCGCCTGGCTGGGGTCTGGAACAGGCACCCTGCTGCCTGGCCTAGGAGCGGCCCCTGGCCGAAGTGGCCACCTGCGAGGCCAGTATGACCCTGCGCTCCTGGTTCCTGGATGCCAGATGCAAACACGGGACTTCAGCAAACAGGCCATGGAGGCCCTAAATGAGTATTTCTATTCCCAGCAGAGTAACCGGTATCAGTGAGGAGGCTGAGGAGGAGCTCGCCAAGAAGCTGGCATCCCTGTCTCTCAGGTCTCCAACTCGTTTGGCAGCAAGAAGATTCGCTATAAGAAAAATATCGGAAAGTTTCAAGAGGAGGCGAACATCTATGCGTCAGGACCGCCTTGCCTGTCACCCCACCCAGGGCCACGGCCGCAACAGCTCCTGACACCCACTTCCCTGCAGGCTCTGGCGGTTCTTTCCATCTTTCAGGATCCGGAGACATGTTTCTGGGGATGTCAGGTCTCAACGGAGATCCCTGCCCTGCTTCCCAGGTGGAGTCACTCTGACGCTCGATGGGCCAGGGGCCAAGGAGATAACCTCGGGGAGGCCAGATGGACAGCCTTCGGGAAGTGAGGGCGAACGGGGCTGGCTGGAGGCTGTGACCCCCTCCTCAGTGACGGCCCCAACAGAGGACCAGGGGGCGTTCGTTCTGACACTTCCCACTGATCTCACCCCCCAGGGCCACAGGGTGGGGGCTCAGAGGTGACTCTTAACGAGAGGAATAAGGCATCTAGAGGACAAGCCCCAGACACAGGAGAAGCACAAGATGGAGAAGGGCAAATGGGGTCGCCCTACCCAGCCGACTCTGTGCTGGGGTTGCTGACTACATGGCAAAGAGAAGGGGATCCCCTAAGGGGAAGTGGGGTCTGTCTCCCCCTTTTCCCTTCTTTTCAATCATGTTCTCTCCCCATTTCTTACACAGAAACACACCCAGAACCATATCTTTCAGATCCTCTCTCTCTCATAGACACATCACAACTATTCTGTTTCTCTCTCATAGATACATACACAACTATTGTTTCTCTATAGACACATATATATTCTCTCTCTCAGACACATATATGACTATTCTGTTTCTCATCTCTCTCTCTCTCTCTCTCTCTCTCTCTCTCTCTCTCTCTCTCTCTCTCTCTTTCTCCCCCCCTCACCTATTCTCTCTCCCCCACCCTTATCTGCTCTTGGTTCTGTGGAGATGCCAGCCTTGCCCTACCTACCAGAGATGCCAAAAATGGGGACACAACTTCTGGACAGATGACCTGGCCACGCCTGCGGATCTCCCACCCCTCCCCCTGTAGATGGCTTTATTACTTCATATGCAGCTCATCTTAAACCAATAGAATTTCTCAGTGGAAAAAAAAAGAAGAAGGGAAGGAGGGAGGGAAGAACTTTATAAAGGAGTCAGTAGACAGCAGAGTTAAAGAAGGAAAGAGGATGTATGAGGGAACTATAGGAGCTATAATGAAAATCAAGTATAGTTGTGTACGGGGGACAGATTTTAAAAGTAGGAGTCAGAAAAGAAAAAATATAAATGATAGTGAATAATTAGTCCGGTAGATAGATAGATTTTGAAACAGTGGAAGTAAGCAGAAAAAAATATATGGGCAAGATAGGATAAGAGAGAAAGAGGGAGAGAAAAAAGTTATAAAGGGGAGCCAGTAGAGCTTACAAGGAGAATGGGAAAAAAGGAAGAAATAGGGGAGGGAGCAAAGCAGGTCCGAGGGAGGAAGTGAAAAAAAAAAGTCAGGTGGGAAGGAAGGGAAAGGGGAGGGAGGACAGGGGTAAAAATAAAGGAAAGAAGGAATGTGGGGAGGGAAGGAGGGTAAGAGAAAGATGGGAAGAAGGATGATGGAAGAGAAGTAGGAAATAAGGAGGAAAGAAAAGTTTATAAATGATGAGTCAGTAGGAAAAAGTGTTACATAAAGGAGAGAGAAAAATTGTGTGAGAGTGAGAAGCCAATAAGGAAGTCAAATGCAATTGTGTGTGAAGGAGATAAAATTAAAAGAGGAAGTTAATAGGGGTGACCAGGCCAGCAGGGGAGGGCAGTTAGGGGTGACCAGGCTGGCAGGGGAGGGAAGTTAAGGGGATCAGGCCAGCAGAGGAGGGCAGCTAAGGGGACCAGGCAGGCAGGAAAAGTGGTTAGGGCAGGAAGGCAGGTGAGCAGTTAGGAGCCAGAAGTCCCAGATTGCAAGAGGGATGTCCAGCTGCCAGGGATTGAGCCTAAACTGGCAGTTGGACAATCCCCAAGGACTCCCAGATTGGAGAGGGTGCAGGTCGGGCTGAGGGACCCCCGCCCTGTGCATGAATTTCATGCACCAGGCCTCTAGTTTATCAATAACTGGTTACCTACGGTAACACTTCTGAGTTACCATCTCTACTAAAGCCAGCTTCTATATAAAGAGGACCATGTGTCAAGGATTTGAGGGCAACCTTTGGTAAACAGCCAAAGAAATAAGGCCTTCATGCCAAAAGCTCACAAGAAAATCCATCCTGCCAATAACCAATGAGTCAGCTGGAGAGCAGATCCTTTCCCAGAGACACCTTGAGATAAGAGCACAGCCCTGATGGCATCTTGACCACTGCATGTAGGAGACCCAGAGGCAGAGGGCACAGCTCAGCCACACCTGGGTGGGGATTTATAGAAATTGTGAACTAACAAATACTGTTGTTTCAAACACTACATTTTAGGCAATAATATATATAGCAATAGATGAACACTGTATTATATGATGAAGTTTAAGCTTTGTTGAGCTTATTTCCCACACACACACGCTCACACATACCCCTTAGCAATCTTACTACTTCACGATTTGGACAGCCCAAGTCTAATTTAGGTACATAATATGAATATAAGACATTATTAAAATAATTCTTAGGAATTAAAATTAAAATGAGGCCTTATGTCTCAAAGTTACATGATATAAAATAACCTTTATTTAAAACTAGAGGCCTGGTGCATGAAATCGTGCATTAGGGGGGAAGTGTCCCTCAGCCCAACCTGCACTCTCTCCAATCTGGGACCCCAAGGGGTTTGTCCGACTGGCACTTTAGGCCCAATTACATTCCGGGACTGTTGGTTCCCAACCGCTCGCCTGCCTGCCTGATCACTCTCTAACCACTCCCCTGCCAGCCTGATCAACACCTAACTGCTCCCCTGCCAGCCCGATTGCCTCCAACTGCCCTCCCCTGTCAGCCTGGTCGTCCCCAAGTGCCCTCCCTTACAGGCCCGATCGCCCCTAACTGCCCTCCCCTGCAGTCCTGGTCCCCCCCAACTGCCCTCCCTCCCCTGCAGACCCGGTCACCCCCAACTGCCCTCCCTGCCAGCCATCTTGTGGTGGCCATCTTGTGACCATATGGGGACAGCCATCTTTTGCAAGGACATGGCGGTCAATTTGCATATTACCTCTTTATTATATAGGCTAAAATAACCCTTTATGTCTCATAAGCATTAGAAAGCAGAAACTTGTGAAATACTTATTAGAGAAAGAACTTATAAAAATCAGATAAATGATTTTTTAAATATGTTTTTATTGATTTCAGAGAAGAAGGGAGAGGGTGAGAGAGATAGAAACATCAATGATGAGAGAGAATCACAGATCAGCTGCCTCCTACACGCCCTCTTCTGGGATTGAGTCCACAACCCAGACATGTGCCCTGAATGGGAATCAAACCATGACCTTCTGGTTCATAGGTCGATGCTCAATCACTGAGCCACTTTGGTTGGGCATCAGACAAATGATTTTTTAAAGATATCAGTTTTTATTTAACCAGGTACTTATAACCCCATTTGATATTATTCGGTCTCAACTCTAGATTGAGATCCTCTTCAGGATTTGGCTGTCTCAGGAAATGGAAATGAATTATAGTCTAAACATTTTGCAATTCACAATCATATATTTTAATAACAATATTCCAGGGATGATTAAATTTGTTCTAGGATAATCTAATGGCATTTATTCTTATTTCCATTACCTATGGTTAGTGAAACTATTTATTTTTCTTTTTCTCAAAATGCCAAGGGATCAGATTCAGTATCTTCAATTAAGAATATCCAAGAGCCATCTATTTAGCCTCTTGAAAATACATAAAAATAACAACAGAAAATAGTAAAGTAGTACAGAGAAGTTAAAGTATCAGGGAAACTTCCCCATTGCAATATACTTTAAAGAAATGGTTATTTTAACAATCTTATCTGATTTTTATCTCTAACTCAAAATTCTAAGTTGAAGGAGAGCTGATAAATAGCACCTAAAGCCATACAAAACTATGGCTATCAGGCAAGTACATCAAGAGGTTCAAACCCGCTTATTTCATCTCAGAGCATGAAGTAAAGACCACACAAAGTATAAGGTGATACATTTTCAACTGCACTGTAACAGCAGCACAGCTAAGGGATTTTCTTACTAGAGGAAATAAAATTGCAGAAGCCCAAACAATAAGTGCATTAAAGAAATAAATAATACTAATAAATTCATCTTATTTGACCTTATGGCATAGCTTATCACCACAGATCAAAGTTCCTACTTTATGTAACTCTCAGAAAACGAGAAAATGCAAAAATCTTACATGTTGCAATGGCATAAATGCCATAAAAAGTATATACAGTGGGGTTATAAAATAATGATACTGCTGAAGTATATATATGCATATGTTTGAGTGTATTTTTTTAATGCATCAGTAATTCCATCTTCAAATAAGAGCTGTTGCATTTTCTTTTGATGAAACCATGAATATTCCAGTGGTGCCAGAAGTGCTATGGTAATTTGGAGAACTCTTCCTTCAGAAATAGGAAGTAAGGAATGCATCCAACTCTAATGCTCGCAGAGGCAGGTAAATCATCTAATTTTAGCAGATTGGTTGAAGTCAGGTAAAGGTGATGAAGTCAGATGAGGTGGGCAATATGTGTTCCATGTATAAGGGGCAACTTCTGTCAGCTCTGGCCAATTGTGACCACAAGATGCCTCTGCTGCCAAGATTTCTCATTTTCAGGAGAAGCTGAAAATCTTTATTTAATGTGAATTTCCCTGATTTTTATGTTGGTAATTAATTAAAATGCAAAATTATTTAGCAGACTAAAATTTTGAGGCCAAATAAAACATGTCAATGTGCCAGATTCAGTCTAGGATGGCTGGTTTGTAATTAATCATTTATTCCAAAGGCAGCCCAATGGGCTTGGTTGAAAATAGTGGCTGGTTGTTGGACAAAGATGGAGCAGGGGAAAGATGGAACAGGGGAAAGAAGTTGAAAATCCTTCAGTAAAATAGCATGTGGGCAATAAATGTAGAGGCAAAGCAGAATAAAATATACTGAGGAAAGTTTACAAGGAACCTAAGATTAGCGATATATCAAATAAAGTATTTGCATTTAAGGGAAAGAGTTCTGCAATAGAGAATAAATCAAGGGTAAAGTAAACAAAATTTGAAATAACCCTGAAATAAGTTAGGATTCCCTTATATAGCCTTTTGGGAAATACTATTAGATTAAGTATGTTAAACATTTACATCTACTGTTTGGACAGGAATCTTTTGTGATAGTACTTTAGGGTTGTCTGTTTGCGAATGATAGCTTCCCATGGCAGATATACAGGGGTAGGCAACCTGGGTACATGCCCTGACTGGGAATCCAACTGTGATCTCCTGGTTCATAGGTTAATGCTCAACCACTGAGACACACTGGCTGGACCAATCTAGTAGTTTTTTTGGTGGAGTCTCTAGGGTTTTTATGTACAATATCATGTTATCTGACAATAATGAGATTTTATTTCTTCCTTTTTAATTTGGTTGCCTTTTATTTCTTCTTCTTGTCTATTCTCTTTGACTAGCACTTCCAGTACTATGTTGAAAAAGACTGGTAAAAGCAGATATCCCTATCTTATACCTGTTCTTAGAGGAAATTATTTTAGTTTTTGCTCATTGAGTATGATATTAGCTATAGCTTTGTCAAATATGGCCTTTATAGTGTTGAGATATGCTCCCTCTATTCCCACTTTGCTGATAGTTTTTATCAAAAATGGGTGTTGGATTTTGTCAAATGCCTTTTCTGTGTCAATTGTTATGATCATGTGATTTTTTCTTTCAGTTTGTTTATGTGATGTATCATGTTTATTGATTTGGAAATATTGCATCAGTCTTGCATCCCTGGAACAAATCCCACTTAGTCATGATGTATGATCTTTCTAATATATTGCTGGTTCAAGTTTGCTAATATTTTGTTGAAGATTTTAGCATCTATATTCATCAAGGATATTGGCCTTTGCAGTGTCTTTATCTGGTTTTGGAATTAGAGTAATGCTGGCCTCATAAAAAGAGCGTGGAAGTGCTCCTTCCTCTTGGATATTTTGGAATAGTTTAAGGAAGTAGGCATTAGTTATTTGAAGGTTTGGCAAAAATTCCCTAGGGAAGCTGTCCAGACCAGGCCTTTAGTTTGCTGGGAGTTTTTTGACTGCTGCTTCTATTTCATCAGTTGTTATTGGCTTATTCAGGTTTTCTGATTCTTCCTGATTCAGTTGTAGAAGGTTACATTTTTTTTTTTAGGAATTTGTCCTTTTCATCCACATTATTCAGTTTGTTGGCATACAGTTGATAGTATTTTTTACAATCCTTTGTATTTCTGTGGTGTCGGTTGTTAATTATCTCCTTTCATTTCTGATTTTCTTATTTGGGTCCTCTCTCTGTTTCTTGATGAGTCTGGCTAAGGGTTCATAAATCATTTTTTTTTTTATCTTTTCAAAGAACAAGGTATTGGTTTCATTGATATTTTTGTATTGTTATATTTTAGCCTCTATGTCATTTCTTTCTGCACTAATCTTAATTGTTCCCTTCCTTCTACCTACTTTGCACTTTGCTTGTTATTTTTTTCTAATTCTTTAAGTTGTAGGGTTAAATAGTTTTTTATTAATTTTTCTTGTTTTTTGAGGCAGGCATGTAGTGCAATGAAATTCCCTCTTAGGACTGCTTTTGCTTTGTCCTATAGATTTTGAGTTGTTGTGTGTTCATTTTCACTTGTTTCTAGGACGTTTTTGACTTATTTCTTGATCTCATTGGTAACCCATTTATTATTTAATAACATTCTATTTAGCCTCCATATGTTTGAATGCTTTTTAGTGTTTTTACTATAGCTGATTTGTAATTTTATTGAATTGTGATCTGCAAATATGCTTTATATGATTTCAATCTTCTTGAACTTATAGATACTTGCTTTGTGTCCTAACATTGGTGTATCTGTGAGAAGAATGTATATTGTGCAGCTTTGGGGTGAAATGTTCTATTAATGTCTATTAAGTCTATCTGATCCTGTGTATCATTTAGAGTCACCATTTCTTTGTTAATTTTTGTGTGGAAGATCTATCCAGTGAAGTCATTGGATGTTAAAGTCTCCTACTATGACTGTGTTGCTATTGATCTTGCTCTTAAAGTACTCCTGAATATTATATATACATATACATATATATGTGTGTGTGTGTATATATGTATGTATATATATATATATATATATATATATATATATATATATATATATTACTGCTCCTATATTGGATGCATATATATATTTTCCAGGGTTATATCCTCTTGTTGGTTCAATACTTTTAGTATTATATAGTGACCTTTATTGTCTCTGTGGTAGCCCTCATTTTAAATTATATTTGGTCAGATATGAGTATTGTTACCCCAGCTTTCTTTTTTTTCATGTCCATTTGCATGGAAAATTCTTTTCATCCCTTCACTCTCATCCTGTGTGTGTCCTTTGTTCTGAGGTGGGCCTCTGGTAGACGGTATATAATTGGGTCATTTTTTTTTAATATATTTTATTGATTTTTTACAGAGAGGAAGGGAGAGAGATAGAGAGTTAGAAACATTGATGAGAGAGAATCATCGATCAGCTGCCTCGTGCACATCTCCCACTGGGGATATGCCCGCAACCCAGGTACATGCCCTTGACCGGAATCGAACCTGGGACCTCTCAGTCCGCAGGCCGACGCTCTATCCACTGAGCCAAACCGGTTTCAGCAATTGGGTCATGTTTTTGAATCCATTCGGCTACCTATGTCTTCTGCTTAAAGCATTTAATTCATTTACAGTTAAAGTTATTTTATTGATAGATACTATTTATTGCCATTATAATTTTGTATGCCTATGTTTCTCTCTATATTTTTTCTTCTAATTACAGCAGACCCTTTAGCATTTTTTGCAGTGCTGGTTTGGTGGTGCTGTATACCTTTAGCCTTTTTTGTTTTTTTGTTTTTTTAGAAAGCTCTTTATTTCACCATCTATTTTGAATGATAGCCTTGCTGGAAATAGTAATCTTGGTTTCACACCCTTGCTTTTTATTACCTTTAGTACTTCATGATGCCATTCCCTTCTGGCCTATAGAGCTCCTGATGAGAAATGAGCTGACAGCCTTATGGTAGCTCGGTTGTAGGTAACAGATTGCTTTTTTTCTCTTGATGCCTTTTATGATTCTCTGTCTTTAATTTGGGCTATTTATTTATTTTTTATTTATTTTTATGATTCTTTATTGTTGAAAGCATTATATATGTCTCCTTTTTCTCCCATTGACTACTCCACACCCACTCCGCCACCCAGCACAGGCCCTCACCCCGCTACTGTCTGTGTCCATTGGTTATGCTTATATGCATGCACACAGGTCCTTTGGTAAACCTGTTATCCTCCCTCCCCCACCCCTGCCTTCCTTACCCTCTATCAGAGGTTTGATAGAATTTTGTTGAGGATTTTAGATCTATGTTCATCAGAGATATTGCCTATAATTCTTTCTTTGTAGTATCTTTATCTGGTTTTGGGAATAGCATAATGCTGTCTTCATAGAAAGAGTTTAGAAGTGCTGCTCCCTCTTGAATTTTTTGGAATAGTCTGAGGAGGATAGTTCTTCTTTGAATATTTGGTAAAACTCCCCTGTGAAGCCATCTGGCACCGGGCTTTTATTTGCTGGAAGTATTTTTTTATTTATTTTTTATTACTGCCTCTATTTTCTCCATAGTTATTGGCCTATTCAGGTTTTTTTGTTCTTCCTGATTGAGTTTTGGAAGGTCGTATTTTTCTAGGAATATGTCCATTTCTTCTAGGTTGACCAGTTTGTTGGAATAGAGTTGCTCATAGAATTTTTTTTTTTTTTTTTTTTACAATCTTTTGTATTTCTGTGGGGTCTGATGTTATATGCCTCTTTCATTTCTAATTTTGGTTATTTGGATCCTCTCACTTTGCTTTTTGGAGAGCCTGGCTAGAGATTCATCAATCTTGATTAAACTTTCAAAGAACCAGCTCTTTGTTTCATTGATCTTTTGTATTTTTTTTCTCTATGTCATTTTTTTTTAGGCTCAATCTTTTATTATTTATTTCCTTCTACTCACTCTGGGCTGTTCTTATTGCTCTCTTTCTAATTCTTTAAAATGTAGAGTTATTTAGTTTATTACCAATTTTTCTTTTTTTTTCTTTTTTGAGGTAGGCCTGTAATGCTATGAACTGCCCTCTCAGGACTGCTTTCACTGTGTCCCATCAATTCTGGATTGTTGTGTTTTCATTGTCATTTTTTTATAGGGTGTTTTTTGTTTATTCTTTGATCTCTTTGATAACCCAAACTTATCTTAATAACATGCTATTTAGCTTCCAAGTGTTTGAATTTTTTTCATTGTAGTTGATTTCTAATTTTATGCCATTGTGATCTCAACAGATATTTGATATGATTTCTATCTTCTAGAATTTGAAGAGACTGCCTGTGTCCCAATACGTGATCTATCTTTAAAAATGTCCTGTGTGCATTTGAGAAGAATGTATATTCTGTAGCTTTCTGGTGAAATATTCTGAAGATGTTGATTCAGTCCATCTGATATAGTGAGTCATTTAGGATTGCTGTTTCTTTGCTGATTTTTTTGGCTAGAGGATTTATTCACTGATGTTAATGGGGTATTAAAGTCCCCTACTATGATTGTGTTGCTATCGACCTCTTCCTTCATATCTTCCAGAAGTTTTTTTGTGCGTGTGCCTGCAGTCCTATTGACATTCATACTTGATTAGCCTCAAACTATTGACCACAGGGTCGGGAGGTCTTCCAACAGGGTGAGCTACTTAACTCCCCCCCACCCCACCCCCCAACCCAGGCAAAAAAAGCCTGGATAGCAAAGGTCCACCAGAGAAAGATGTCGTCTGCAGCATGAGGGAATGACTCTACACAGGAAACCAGGGTGGCTGCCCTCAGAGCTCCAACCACAGAGCCCCCAAACTTGACTTCTGCTCACAGCTCCAGTCAACTCTGCCCTCCCTCTGCCAGAACCCAAGGTGAGTGGCTGCACATGAAATGTTGTGCATTGGCCATTTAGGAATGTGCCTGCATTTCCAGCCATCTCTCCCAGGCAGATTGAAACCTAGTTGCTTTTCATAGTCTTTCTCAGTCCTGGTTGGGCACCTTTCTCAGTTCTGGTGCTCTGCGCTTGGGGGGCCAAGCTAGGAGTTTAGACTCCAGAGTTCTCAGTGGGAATCTCCCCCTCACCCACTACCACACACACTTCTAAGATATCCCTATGGAACTTCAACTGCTAGCTCTGGGAGCCTGGCCAGCCCTTTCATGCCTCCACTCTTCATCCCAGTATCAATGCTGTCTTCACTTTCCTTCCTTGGCTATCAGGGTTCTCTCCCACTGGTCTTCAGCTGATTTTTCAGGTGATTTTTCTATATCTTAGTTGAGTTTCCAGTTTTGTCCTGGGAGAGTGTCAGTGTAGCTTCCACTTTACCACCATTTTAGAATCTCACAGCCATGTTTCGTTGCTTGTTCACATCCCTTATAAATTTTGTTACAAATTGGTTGCCTGCCTTAAAATGTGCTAACTATAGAGATCACATCACTGCCCCTTCATCATTGTTTGATTTTTTTTCTGTTGTTTTCATTATTAAAGGCTGTAATGTACATTTATTTATAGATATTTCCTTTTTTTCAAAGACTTATTTATAAAATATGATTGCTAGGTCTCTGTACCTCTAGCACATGAGAGGCTAATGTATAGACAAAGATTTATTTAGTGTCAGTAATTAAAATAAAGCAAAACAACCCAAAATCTATCATGAAAAGACAAAAGGAGGACGACACCTATTCCCATTCTTTACAGACTGGCTCTGTTTGGGCACACCTTCACCCGTTAGCCAGGCTTAATCTGAGCCTAGGAGTCATCCTTTCACAGTGCATTGCTGAGCACGTGTGCCCGGGGCTTCCTTTGTCTTGCTATATCCCCTCCTATACACAGATGTTTTGGAATGTCCTAATTTTGCAAACTCTCTTTTCAGCTTCTCCTCTGGGCCTTAGATATTCTGTTGTGTGTTTCCATCTCTTGTCCCTGGTGCTTGTGGTCATCTATCATTTGTTGCAATGTCTTATTGGATCACCTTGCTTTAGTAATTTAGATATCCTCCTGCCCAGTTAGACCAGGATTATACAATAATTTTCAAACAATGTCTGTTCTGCTCCCTTCAGTTAAGGGATATATTTTACAGTGTATAAATATTGTTTTTTTTAATTGTCTTAAGATTTAAAGAATACCATGTGAAATTTATGGTATGCAACAAATGATTAATAGCTAATTATAACAATAGAAATTTGTTATCCTGAGAGTCTATAATTTTAGGCAATATTTTGGACTAGTATATATAGACTAGTGGCCCAGTGCACGAAATTTGTGCACATTAAAAGGGGATTAATTAGAGGAAATATTTTAATATTGCTATTTGCCCTTTCTCTATAATAGAAGTATCAGAGATGAAAGAAAATTAGTAAAATATATAAGAAAATCTTCCTCCTGTCAGTCTGGGGCACACCATGGGATCCAGTGTCAAGTCCCTGCCTGCCCACAAGCGCCTCAAAATCGCACAAGACCCAGACCTGGCCGGCCCCACCCCCATTGGGCTAGATCCAGACCCAGCTGGTCCCACCCTTGTCAAGCCCCTCTGGGCGGGGTAGCAGCCTCAGGTCTCCTGGTCCAGCGCTGGGCAGAGGGCTCAGCCTGAGGTTCTCCATTAAGTCCTGCTGGGTAGGGAACATGACCAGAGGTCCCCCAGCCTGGCACTGGGAGGGGGTTTTAGCCTCAGGTCCCCTGTCAAACCTCGCCGGGAGGGGGCCGCAGCCTCAGGTCCCCTGTCAAGCCCTTCTGGGAAGGGGGTGTGGCCTCAGGTCCCCTGGCCCAGTGACAGAGCAGGGGGCATGTCCTGAGGTCCCTGTCAAGCCCTGCCAGGTGGGGGGCATGTCCTGAGGTCCCCCGTCAAGCCCTGCCAGGTGGGGGGCATGGCCTGAGGTCCCCTGCCAAGCTCCATGGGGAGGAGATTGGGAGGGCGCAGCCTCAGGTCCCTGCTGATTGCTTGTTAAGGCTCATTATGGGAACTCGGCCTCTGCTGTGGGTACAGCCATCTTGTGTTATGGAAACCCAGGCCTCCGCTGTGAGTGCTGTCATCTTTGTGGTGGAGTGATGGTCAATTTGCATAGTCCCTCTTTATTATATAGTATATTAAGGTTAATTTTTTTATTCTAGAGAATATTAAACTTGATTCTGTCTATTTCCTCTATTTTTCTATTGCAGACGTATACAAATGTATTTGTAAATAGTGGAAGTACATTTGCCTGTTTATTATTTTCTCTTCTCCATTCATTATATGTGATTGGAGTGCTTTTGTTGAGGCAGCATAGGATCTTGCCAAGGCTGATAACATACATTGCTCAGGAGGACTACTCTAGGCAAGGTTTGCTGCCTAGCATAGTGATATCCTGATTTAATTAATCTTTCTGAAACCCTTACCTGTTGAGTTAGAGAATTGAGAAACTGCAAACCCAAACATTTCATTCATTTAGATAATGTTCATATAATTATACTAGAGGCCTGGTGCACGAATTCATGCACCACTGGGGCCCCATGGCCTGGCCTGCGGGATGGGTCCGAAACCGGCTTTCTGACATCCCCCAGGGGTCCCAGAATGCGAGAGGACACAAGCCAGCCCAAGGGATCCCACCGGTGCACGATCAGGGCTGGGGAGGAACACAAGAAGTTGGCCAGCCGGGGAGGGACCTTGGGAGGGCTCCAGGTCATGTCCAGTCCATCTTGCTCAGTCCCGATTTTCTGGACCCCAGCAGCAAGCTAACTTACTGGTTGGAGTGTCTGCCCCCTGATGATCAGTTCACATCATAGCAAGCAGTTGAGTGGCCTTAGCACATCATTAGCATATTACACTTCAGTTGAACAGACAACCGGATACTTAACATATTAGGCTTTTATTATATAGAATATTAACTTTTCATTGGATAATGTAGACATTTTGGAAATGCAAAGTAATATGAAATTATTTACAATTTTAAAATCTTCTTGAATCAGAAGATTTTGAAGGAAAGCATGAACAAAGAAACAATGCTTTTACCAAGTTAGGAATGGCCAGACTTACTGACCATACACACCAAAGGTTTTGGAGAATAAGGAACAAGATAAAGTGTAGTAGGTGGAAGATACTAAGCTTGTTCCTGTGCAGAAATAAATGTTCTCAAATTATTATTCTTGAAATTATCTTACATAAACATTTGCTAACATATACTTTATTTTATGTGTCTATGAGGACTTCTTTCTCTATCACCAACTTACTTTTCTCTAACACTATAGTAAGACCTCAAGAATTATGTTTTAAACAACTTAACAAAATGGTCTCTTATATTGTAACCTTGACTTAATATTTCAATTAAGTGATAAGGGATGTATATTCTGCTTTTTTCTCAAGGCTGCACCCAACTCTCTGTTTTCTTAAAGGATAGCTTTTTTTTTATAGCTTAGAGAAGTCTGTTTGTGCGGGGGAGTGGCATGGGAAAGGGAAAGGGCTTGGTGCAAACCATGAGAATCCACAGGTGTATGCGGTAAATCTACAAATTTCTGTTTGAAGAAAGATAATTCTGAGGAGAGAAACTTGAGAAGCAGTAAATTAGACTTCCTCAACCCACTCCCTCTCCCAGGCCCCTTTGTCAGGAGAAATAGCACTTCCCTTCCCCAGGTAAATGTGCTCTGTTTTCCCTCTCTACCCTTATAAAAGCTTCTGCCTGCATTGAGATTGGGAAGGTGGGTTGTTGAGGACTGACGAAAGTCCCCCATCTTCTCGAAATGCTCACACTGAAATAATCCCCTTGGCTTTTATGAAAGCATCTGTCTCATGAGTTTGGCTTTCATTGTGGCAGGCAGCCAAACCTGGATTCAGTTCTAATACCACCTATCGAAGAGACTAAATATACTAGAAATTTAATATGAGTTTATAAATATTAATGATTGAATTGAAGGTCAGATGGGTGTGAATAAATTGATAAATAAGGCTTATGATAGGCATTTTCAATATGTCATTGATTGCAATTTTCTCTAAAAATTTTCACTCAGAATTTTTAAATATCGTATTTCCTTTATGCTTATATAGTTTTATCACTTACAGATAAAATGTTGTTAGAAGAAATTTGTCACTTTCCAAAATGAGTTACAAAATCTACTTGGGCACTGCAATTTTATTCAACATGCCAAACTCAAATATCAATATTATATTTTTGAGTTTTTCTTTTCATCTCACAATAAAATAATGTGGAATTTTTTATATTAAATGCCTCAGCCCTACAGCTTAAACAGCTCCCTAAGAAGAGAAACAAACAAACAAAAAGCAGAGTGGAGGCCTTACAGAAGTGCGTACACATTTCCCCTTGAAACCTAATGGAACAATACTGGCAATATGCATGTGTGAGATCATTCTGATCTCCTAAATGTAATTATTCACATATTTATTTACTATTTAAATATATTTGCTGTTTGATTTCCAATTCCTAAAACTTACACACCCCTGAACATTATATTTAACACCTTCTAGTTTAGATGCTGACAAATGTTAAAAATATTTATTCACTCTGAACTAAATAAAAACCTGATAAAATATGATAAATTATGTCAAACTTCCTACTATCTATCTCCACAAGATCATGTAACCTCATTAGACATGTTTAAAGGTTAATTATTGATATTCTATCTATCTTAGACTAAAAATTGACAGTTACAATAAAATAAGTTTTATAAAAATAAAAATATTTTATATGAATACTTTATCCTTTTTAAAAAAGCTTTTGTATCTATCTTATTCAATGCCACAAACCACTGTATAGGAATTAGGAAAAGCTTCTCAGTTTCCTTTTGACACAGAAACTGAGGCTAAGAAAGAGAGCCAGAGTCACAGCAAAGTTTTAGAACGCAACCTAATAGAAAGTTCCAGGTGTGGAAGCTGGTTATGTAAAACCTGCTGGAATAGTGCAGGAGAAGAAGGAACAGGAGGAAAAAGAATACGGGTAGTGCCAAATGCTGTAATAAATAAAGTGATTATAACAATTAATTGGAAATCATAAATTACTGGCAAGAAAGCAAAATGTGACAGCCACTCTAGAAAACACATAATATTTGACATACAGTTACCATATGACCCAGCACGCCCACTTCTGGGTATTTACACAAGAAAAATGACTAGTTACATTTACTAACAAACAAACAAATGAAAACGCTTGTACATGAATGCTGTGGCAGCTCTATTTATAATCATCCTTAGTGGGTTATATCCTGGATGGCTTTCAATGCGTGAATAGATAAACTATGATGCATGTATGCAAGAAATAAACTACCAAGGAAGGACATAGAACAAATTCTAATATACAACTTGGTTAAATTTCAAAGACATTATGCTGAGTAGAAAAATTCGTTTGGAAAAGCTCCATACTTTGTTTTCTCTTATGTGACAGTACGAGGGATGCAACACAAGCAGTGGTTTTCAGGATTAGAGTAGGCAGGAAAGTGCAACTATTAAGGGAGGTCATGAGGGAAATTATTTAGTGATGAACATGTTTTGGTTCCTGATTGTGGGGTGGCTATAAGTATCTATACATGTGTTGATATTTATCAAAATATATTTTAAAATTTACTTTTACTATAAGATAACAGCACTAAAGTTAAAATATAAAATACAAGTTTTTAAAAGCACTGTACAGGTGATGTAGGTCAAAGCAAATTTAATATTCTGCTGCCCTTTGCCAGGGTAAATAATGTCTACAGTTAAAAAAAATTAAAGGTTTATTTTATAAAATCAGTAGTTAAAAAAGGTAAATGAAGATAACCTGAATAATGTTGTGTTCTCTGAATAATGCTTACAGAAATATTATTTTCAATCACAGACAATATTTTTCAGGTATTTTATATGACTCCATATGTAACTTTTTAAAATACATGACTGTCAGAGTAGCCACATTTTGAGGGATTGTTTCCTCTATTTTTTGAAAATCAGTGGGTGACAAGTTTTTAAGAAAATTTTATATTACCATTGATGCTGGGATATAAGCTAGAAATAATACTTTCAAAGAAACTGTCTAAAGGTAATGATAGAAGTGTTTTGAAATTTTGCGGCCTAATTAAAGAGGAATTATCTTCTGCCTACCTTCTATGATTCTTAAATTCATACTAGATGCCCATAAATATGGAAGACAGATTCATTAATTCCTCAGGGGCTTTCATTCACAGTTTTATATTATTTCTGATTAACATGTTAATAGTGATCTAATTCAATAGCAATATGTTAACATTCAAAAGCAAGCAGATAATATTCTGGTTAAATTCAAATTTTACTTAAACTACTTCCTTTCCCTCAAATTATTTTGGGTCAACCAACTCAGATAGAAGCTCTTTAATTTGTGGCTTTTAAATTATAGTTTTTAGGGTCAAATTCATAAAATCGTCTCTAAGACCACAGTCCATGAGTTTAATACTTGTGATTTCTTTTATGTAATTTATTGTTTCAGATCTCATAATTAGGTCTTTGATCCATTTTGAGTAAATTTTGTACATGGGCACAGGATTTAGGTTTATTCTTTTGCATGTGGCTTTCCAATTTCCCTAGCACCCCAAAGGCAAGGGAAGTAAAGTTTCTGCACAACAAAATGAAACAACCAAAAAAACAGAAATTCAACCGATGTAATGGGGGAAGATGTTAGCAAACAACAGCTCCAAAAGGGATTAATATCCAAATATATAAAGAACTCATGTAACTCAACACCAAACAAATAAACAATCCAATAAAAGAAAAGTGGGAAGAGGATCTGAAGAGACAAGTCTCCCAAGGAGACATACAAAGGGCCAACAGATATAAGAAAAGATGTTCAACTTCACTTGCAATTAGGGAAATTCAAATCAAAACTACAAGGAGATACCACCTCACGCCTGTTAGAGTGGCCGTTATCAACAAGACAAGCAATAACAAGTGTTGGGGAGGTTGGGGAGAAAAAGCAACCCTTTTCACTGCTGGTGGGAATGTAAACTGGTAAAGTCACCATGGAAAACAATCTGGTGGTTTTTCAAAAAATTAAGAATAGAGTTATCATATGACCCAACAAACCATTTCCTGGAAAACCTAACAAACATTTATTGCTAAAAATATATGTACCCTATAGATTCATTGCACATTATTCAGGGTGGCCAAGATGTGCAAATAACCAACTGTCATTTTGATGCCATTGTGATATCTGGTTATTATTTAACAGGAAAGGAGTGAAATTAATACCAAATAATGTAGGCATGCCATTAATACAGCTTTGCAAAAATGCTGCATTTAACACTTTCCAAGTCTGTTCCCCACTGACTGATGGAAGCAGGGGCTGGACAAAGGCAATTTAGATGCAAGCCAAGTAAGCTCTAAGTGACTTGGGAAAATGCTTGCCCATCAATCACACCTGCAAACAGGTAATTGGCCAGAATGGGCATGGCCACTGCAAGAGCAAGTGAAATCTTAAATATTTAAACTTGAAGGAAGGAAGGAAGGAAGGAAGGAAGGAAGGAAGGAGGGAGGGAGGGAGGGAGGGAGGGAGGGAGGGAGGGAGGGAGGGAAGGAAGGAAGGAAGGAAGGAAGGAAGGAAGGAAGGAAGGAAGGAAGGAAGGAAGGAAGAAAGGAGGGCCCAGTTTTTTCTGACTGACTTATTGCACTTAGAAATACAACTATGTATATTGGGAAAGCCACATACTGCCGGTTTAGGCCCTATAGCTGTGGCTGTTGGACATCCCTCTCGCAATCCAGGACTGCTGGCTCCTAACCACTTGCCTGCCTGCCTGCTTGCCTGATTGCTCCTAACCCCTCTGCCTGCCTGCCTGATCACCCCTGACTGCCTCTGCCTACTGACTTGATCACCCCTAACCACCTCTGCCTCAGCTGCTGGTCTAACCCACAGTCTGGCCTCCCTCTGCAGGAGGTGACCTGGCCAATCAGGGGAAGGTGCTGCCCGCATTACCCCGCTGCTGCTGCCACTGCTGACCTGAGCCTTGGCCCTTCATTGCCACCCATGGTTGCCTGAGCCTGGGCCCTTCGCAGCCATACCTCAGCCCTTCGCAACCACTGCGGCTTTATCAGGAAGGACATCTGGAAGGTCTCAGGAAGACATCTGCCTTCATTAGCATATTGTCCTTTTATTAGTATAGATGGTGCTTCGGAGCAAAAAAGTTTTTAGTACTAATGATTAAGAAACTTAACATGTATGTATATACAGTGGGGCCTTGACTTAAGAGTGTCCCGTCTAATGAGTTTTTTGAGATACCAGCTGTCTGTCGGCCGATTTTTTGCATTGAGTTGATAGAGTAATTTGAGTTAACGAGCTCCTTAATGAGCTCCTTAATGAGCTCGGTCTTGGAATGAATTAAACTCGTAAGTCAAGGCCCCACTGTAACATATATTATTATTGTCATATGAAGTCTAGTATTTACTGTAATCTCATATTTTATTTAATTGCAAAAACAAATATTTCTTCTTTAGTATAAACTGGGTGCTGATATAAAATGTAGTGAATAAGCAGTGGTGAGTTCCTGTTGACACACACATCAATGAGGGAGTGTTAGGCTAGCTTTCTGGTTGTTGTGGTCTGCACTTATAGAACTCTGAGCCATCTTACGGTGACCCTTTATTCAGGTTATGGTGGAGAAAGGTGGTGTGGAAATTTACAGCTCTTTTAATATTCCAGTTCTTTTCTTTCCAAGAACATGGTGAGAGAACTCTCCCCTATGCCTGTGAAGCTTTGTGATTGGAGCAACAACAACATTTCATCTATTTGTAGATGATGATATTGATTTTCCTTTCCTATGAAGACTGGCAATGCTCCAGAGAGAGGCGTCCCTGACAGTGCATTCAGTGGACATGACACATGAATAAGAAACAACCCTTTCTCTCTCAAATGTGATGTCTTCGTTTTGGGTTTTGCAATATAATCTAGTTTCCCTGGCTTGACAATTCAAAGGGGGTCAATGCGGAAAAGGGGACATCTGTAAAACTTTCAGCAATAAAGATATTATATATATATATCACACACTCTACATGATGATGGATCACCTATTTTTTACTAATAAATAGATAGTTTATTACCATTTTGAAAGTAACAAAACTGACATTTTATAAGTTATAGAACTTTGAAAATTTTAGTAAAGCCCGTAAACCTCTGTGATTCAAATCAATTTCTGTCTGAATTTGAAGGTCAGAGTCATTTCACAAAATTCTCTTTCTGGACCCTTGAGTACTAATGACAAAACTAGAATGATCAACACTGAAAATTCATGTGATAGTACTAGATTTTGTTTTGTCTGTCTCCAAGTCCTAAAATAAAATCCCCGTAACAAATTTTGTAATTAATTTGATTCGGACATTTAGAAAACTGGATTCAAAAGCACATAATAGAATTATGATTCATATACAGAAATCAAACAACTCCAATAAAATAAGTCAAAAGGTATGTTTTGCTGTCTCTTTATTAGTTAAAATATTAAAGTTGCAGGATGAAAAATAAATGTACAAAATTCATTGTGTTCCTATATACTAACAATAAAATCTCAGAAAAAGACTTGACTTAACATTTACAGGGAATTCATACAACTTAACAAAAGGAAGATAAACAATCCAATCAAAAAATGGGTAACAGACGTAAATAGATACTTTTCGAAAGTGGACATACAGAAGGCCAAGAGGCATATGAAAACATGCTCAAAGTCTCTTATCATCTGAGAGATGCAAATCAAACTGACAATGAGGTGCCATCTCACACCTGTCAGAATGGCTATCATCAACAGATCAACAAATGACAAATGATGGCAAGATGTGGAGAAAAAGGAACCCTCGTGCACTGCTGGTGAGAATGCAGACTGGTGCAGCCACTATGGAGAACAGTATGGAGTTTCCTCAAAAAACTAAAAATGAAACTCCCATTTGACCCAGTGATCCCACTTCTAGGAATATACCCCAAGAAACTAGAAACAGCAATCATAAATGATATATACACACATATGTTCTTAGCAGCACAATTCACAATAGCTAAGATTTGGAAACAGCCTGTCCCATCAGCAGATGAATAGATTAGAAAATTGTGGTACATCTACACAATGGAATCCTATGCTGCTGTAAAAAGGAAGGTACTCCTACCATTTGCAACAGTATGGAAGGACCTTGTGTGTATTATGCTAAGTTAAAAAAGCCAGTCAGAGAAAGATAAATATCACATGATCTCACTCATTTGTGGAATATAATGAACAACATAAACTGATGAACAAAAATAGACCCAGAGACAGAGAAGCATCAATCAGACCACTGAACCTCAGAGGGAAGGCAGGGGAGGGTGGAGGGAGGAGGGAGAGATCAACCAAAGGACTTGTATGCATGCATATAAGCATAACCAATGGACAGAGACACTTGTAGGGTGAGGCCACGAGCAGTGGGGTTGGGGGGCAATAGGGAGATAAGGTCACATATGTAATGCCTTAATCAATAAAGAAAAATATGGTAAAACAATGACTTGAGTTACTTCAGCTGGTGTGGCTCAGTGAGTGTCAACCTATGAACCAGGAAATCAGGGTTCAATTCCCAAGCAAGGCACACACCCAGGTTCCAGCTCAATCCTCAGAAGGGGGAGTTCTGGAGGCAGCCGATGGGTGATGCTCCCTCATCATTAATGTTTCTATCGTTATCTCCCTTTTCCTTCCCCTCTGAAATCAGTAAAAAACATATATGTATATTAAAAAAAGACTTTGGGCACACAATGCAATATACAAATGATGTATTATAGAATTGTACACTTTAAATCTATACCAATTTATTAACCATGTCACCCCAATAAATTAATATAATAAAATAAAAATTTTAAAAAGAAAATACATTAAATTCAAATCCATTAAGGAAGCTATTTTTACTTTGTAAATTATAAAATGCATGTAGTAGTTGATAAAGTCTATGTACATTGAATAAAAAGTATAATAATGACAAACCTACAATTTCACAAATTTGAGATTAAGGAAGTTTGCTCAACACTGACTTATTTCATCAAAGGGAAGTAATGTAGATAGATAAGAAAAAAATGATTAAAACTATGTCTTCACAAACACCATTTGACAGATTTTGGCAAAGTAAAGTTTATTAAAACAACAACAAAACACATGAAGGCAAGAAGCATATTTGGCTGAATATTTAATTTTACAGATAATTACACTGTCTCAAACAAATAAGAATATAGAATTCTACATGGCAGGGCAACCATAAAAATTAGGGACACTTTAAATGTATGTGGATATAGAAAGCAACGTGAGAGCAAGGGAAATCTGGTCCACTTGACTCACAGAGGCCAAACTTTGGCCACAGAATCTATGACGGTCATAGTTATGTATTGTGATTTGCTGAAATAAAATTTATTTTTAGAATAAATTCTGCCACCTGAAGGGTAAGACTTTACTATATCACGAAATAGAATGTAGGATTTTGCCTCATTTTACATAAATCAAAATATACTCTGGTTATGTCTGACATAAGTATAAATTAATAAGCCAAGTTACACATTCTGTGTGTGTGAGGGTGTGTAATTGTGCTCATAGGTATACATTCACATGCAGAGAAGGAGAAGAATGAGAGCACAAATCTAAAACTACTACGAAGACATACATTTAAGGGTGGAACAGATGTGAAAAGTTAAGTGGAGCATTTGACCTAATGCCCTTATTTCCCAGTTAAGAAGAAGCATGGGACAAGGAAAGAACATGGATTTAGGAATCAAGCTTGCTCAGTTTTTCTTAAATGAAATGTTGCTAACAGAAAAGTGAGGAATGTGATTTAAATGAAGTAATGTTAAATTTAAGCCATTGATCAGCACACTTGTAGATGAGAAGATACAATGCCTGATCATAGATGAGTTGAGTAGCATTTACTTGACGTCTATTGGCTTGACAGGCAGATGGACCCTTCTAAGGCAAAAGGTAATTTTCAGTTCATTGTACAGCAGTTCTTATTTTAAAGTAATTATTTTTTAATATTTAAAAAAATGTTGAACTGACAGTTGACATCTATCTATATAAAATCCTAATTCGCAAATTGACTGAATGGCGGAATGAACTCTAGAACAACAGGTCAGCGGGGGATGGGGCCAGCGAGCAGGCAGTGACAGGCCAGCCAAGGCGGGTGCCAGTGGGCAGAGGGAGATGACTGGCAGTGTGGCTATCAGGGGGCAGGGCCAGTGGGAGTGCCACTCAGCCAGAAACCAGGTTCATGTCTGGCAAGTGAAGTGGTGGTGGCAGGAGTCTCTCCCACCTCTACTTGCAGGTGGGAGGTAAGGAGCAAGGGATCCCGGACTGGGACAGCCCCGGAATGCGAGAGGGATGTCCGACTGCTGCCTTAGGCCCATTCCTCAGGGGGAATGGGCCTAAACTAGCAAGCAGACATCTCCTGAGGGGTCCCAGATGGCAAGTGGCTGCAGGCCAGGCTGAGGGACCCCCCCCCCCCACAAGGCACAAATTTTGTGCATCAGACCTCTAGTATAATATTGTATTAGTTTCAGGTGTGCAGCCCCATAATCAGACATTTATGTAACTTACAAAATGTTCACCCTGAAAAATCTAGTACCAATCTGATACTGTATGTAGTTATTACATTATTGACTACTAGTGGCCTGGTGCATGAATTCATGCACATTGAAAGGGAATTAATTAGAAGAAATATTTTAATATCGCTATTCACACTTTCTCTACAATCGAAGTGTCAGAGATTAAAAATAAGTAGTAAAATGTATATGAAAATAATATATAAATTTATTAGTAAATTAATAATAACAACATGATATAACAACAAAGATATGATATAAAAAAAGATGACATGAAAACAACATTGATACAATGACTGATAAATTGATTAAACTTATTCTATTATCTCCCTGTATACCACATTAAGAGTAAAAACACTTTTAGAGTGCTTGACTAATTTCCCTTGTGATAAAGTATTTACAATTTTAACATCACACACTCTTCAAACTCAAGAGAAAGCAACATATAACTGACCATGTCCGGAAATGAGTTCAAGTAGGAATATTCCTACTCTGTCTAGAGTTTGTCCTTGTGATTTATTAATTGTCATCACAAATGCTGGCATCATGGGAAACTGTCTTCAAATTAATTTAAATGGGAGGCCAGTGTCAGACAGTGACTAATCAATACTTGGAATCAGAACAACCTCTCCTTCTACAGGTGCTGTTAATACTTCAGTTTCGATTATGTTAGGTCACAATCTTTTGATAATAAATCTAGTACCATTACAAAGACCCCATTTACTATTAAGATTTTTCAGTAGCATGATGATTGCACCTACTTTCAATTTTAATTTATGGCACAGCATTCCCAAAAGTGTAATACTATAAAGAAATTCGATGGGAAAATTTTCCTTTGAGCATCATCCATTGAATCGATGGAATCATCACTCAAACAGGTGTGACAATCTCTATCAAGTATATCCAAAATTTCTTCATTTAATTTATGAATGTGTTCATTTTTAGGACAAAGAATTGCATGTTTAGATATATTTTTAATATTATTTATAGATATAATATTTCCAAAGGTAGCTTTAATAATAGCTCTGTTACAAATCATTTCATGGGGGATTTCAATACTATCCATTCCTAAATGAAAACTGCTTTCAAGTTTGCCATCTCCAAGTTTTACTAACCATCCTATCTAATAATAGACAAACATGGTAATTGACCGTACCTTTGCTACATCTCTCATTGGCTAATCAGTGTAATATGCAAATTAACCACCAACAAAGTTGGTGGTTAATTTGCATATGTAGGCTCCAAGCAGCGGAGCGAAGCCGGATGGCCCCGGGGCCAACAGAGTGAAGCCGAACAGCCCTGGGTTTGGAGCAGTGAAGCTGGATAGTTCTGGGGCCGGAGCAGGGACACCTGAGGACCCCAGGTTTGGAGCAGAGAAGCCGGAGGGTCCCAGGGCCAGAGCAGTAAAGCCGAGCAGCTCCGGGGCTGGAGCAGCAAAGCAGGATGGTTCCGGGACCGAGCAGCGGAGCTAAACAGTTCTGGGGCCGGCGGAGCAGAGCTGGATGGCCCCAGGGCTGGCTCCTGCTCCGGCAAGAGCCCGGCCAGAGCGAAGACCTGGGTCCCAGGTGCCAGAGGCAAACCGGTGCCAGCAGCCAAGGGAAGGGAAGGCCTATTGCATAAATCTCTTCATGCAACAGGCCTCTAGTTTACTATAAGCAGAATCCTCTGATCTGCTGACCAAGCCAATTCCACGAGGAATGGGGCTCCCTTCTCCCTGCTATCAGGGTTCAGGGTACAGGTGAACAGGATTTGGGCCTGTCAGGGCACCAACAGCAAGCTGACCAGCACTGATTCTGTGAGGAAAGGGGCTCCCTCCTCCTTGCTGTCAGGATTCAGGGTGTGGGTAAACAGGATTTGGGGCTGTCAGGGTGCCAACAGGGTCTGGGTCAGTGCTCGTCAAAACTACCAGCTGATGGTCTGGTCATTGGTTGTTCTGTTCATTACACTGTAATGGTTTCGGGGCTTTTATTATATAGGATAATCCCTATGCTGTCTTTTATATCCCTATGAATTTTGCAACTACCAATTTGCACTTCTTTTTTTAATTTATTTTATTGTTGAGAGTATTACAGATGTCCATTCCCTTGTCCCCCTCCACTAATCCTCCCCTATCCAGACCTTCACCTGTCTATTGTCTGTGTCCATGGGCGATGCATATCCTATTTAATGAAGAGGGAATATGCTAATTGACCCTCAGGCCATAGCAAATTTGGTGGTGCCCACAGCCAATAAGGAGGGAATATGCTAATTGGCTGTCCTGCTCTCAAAGATGGCAGTGCCCACAGCCACAGGATGGCCACAAGGACAGGGGAGGACAGTTAAGGGTGACCAGGCCAGCCAGGGAGGGCAGTTGGTGGTGACCAGGCTGGCAGAGAAGGGCAGTTGGGAGTTACTGGGCCAGCAGGGGAGGGCAGTTGGGGGCAGTCAGGCCGGCAGGGGAGTGGTTAGGAAGTGATCAGGCTGGCAGGCAGAAGCAGTTAGGGGCAATCAGGAAGGCAGGCAGGTGAGCGGTTAGGAGCCAGCAGTCCTGGATTGTGAGAGGGATGTCCGACTGCTGGTTTAGGCTCAGTCCCACAGGCAGTAGGACATCCCTCTTGCAATCCATGACTGCTGGCTCCCAAACCGCTTGCCTGCCTGCCTTCCTGATTGCCCATAACCATTCTGCATGCTGGCCTTCTTGACCCCAACTGAATCCTGACATTCTGCTCGACCCCAACTGCCCCCCCTCCCGCCAACCTGATCACCCCCACATGCCCTCCCTGCTGGCCTGCTCACCCCCAACTGCCCCCTGCCAGCCTGCTTACCCCCAGCTGGTCCCCCCTGCTGACCTTATCACCCCACCAGCCTCCCCAACTGGCCTGATCACCCACAACTGCTGTCCCTTCTTGCCTCATCACCCACAACTGCCCTCCCCTCTTGGCCCTGAACTGCCTCTACCTCAGTCCTGCCACCATGGCTTTGTCCAGCAGAACGTCTGGAAGGTCTCCTGGAAGGTTTCCCAGTCTAATTAGCATGTTACCCTTTTATTAGTATAGATAGAGGCCTGATGCATGGGTGGGAGATACCTGGTTTACCCTGAAGGGTGTCCTGGATCAGGGTGGGAGTTCCCTTGGGGGGCAAGGACCTGAGGCAGTTTTCAGGCCAGCCATGCCACGATTGGGGTGGGGAACCCCACTGGGGACAGTGCTGGCCTGGGCGAGGGGCTGGGGCAGTTTGCAGGCTGGCCATGCCCCCATGGGGTGATGGTCCCCACTGGGGTGCCTGTCCAGCTTGGGTAAGGGGCTGATGGCTGTTTGCAGGCTGGCTACGCCCCCCAGTGGGGACCCTCACCCCGATGGTGGCATGGCCAGCCTGGGTGAGAGTTTGAGGGCCGTTTGCAGACCCTTCCCTCAGTGGCCAGCCCAGGCGACTGAAGCCTCCTGCTTGCTCCGGCTTGCTCTGTGGCTGTCACCCACAGGCCCCTCCTTCAACGGCCGGCCCAGTCAGGCTAGAAGCTTGTTTCTTCCATTGCTGGGGTTACCCAAGCCTCCTGCCCCCTCTGGCTGGCTCTTTGGCCGCCGCCATCTTTGTCCTGCTAATTTGCATATTTCCTCCTAATTGGCTGTGGGGAAGTTGCGAAGGTATGGTCAATTTGCATATTTGTTTATTATTAGTGTAGATATGAAAGGTTCTTCTTTTGTCATACATTCAGCATTCATGTCTTTTGATTGGAGCAATTAATCAATTTGCACTTAAAGTGAATGTTAATAGATATGAATTTATTGCCATCATATTATTATTTTTTTGACCTTTTTCTTCTTCATCTTCTTAAAGACTTTTATCATATCTTGTAATACTTGTTTGGTGGTGATAACCTTCTTTAGTTTTTTCTTGTCTGGAAATCTGTTTATCTGTCATATTATTCTAAATGATAGCTTTGCTGGGTAGAGTAATTTTGGTTTTAGGTCCTTGCATTTCATTACTTTAATTATTTCTTGCCTGCAAGATTATGTTGAGAAAACAGCTGACAGTCTTATGGAAGCTCCATTATAGGTAACTGCTTTTTTCTTGTTGCTTTTAAGATTCTTTCCTTATCTTTCATCTTTTGCATTTTAATTATGATGTGTCATGTGGGTCTCTTTGGGATCATCTTGTCTGAAATTCTCTGCACTTCCTGGAATTATATGAATATTTTCTTCACTAGGTTGAGGGAATTTTCTCCTTTTTATTTTCAAAACAGGTTTTCAGTTTATGGCTCTCCCTCTCTCTTCTTCCGGCACCTCACTGGTATGAATGTTTGTACACTCGAAGTTGTCCCAAAGACTCCATATGATATTCTCATTTTTGGGTTATTTTTTTTTTTTAATTTTGCTCTTCTGACTGGGTATTTTCTGCTACCTCATCTTCCAAATAACTGATTTAATCCTCTGCTCCATCTACTTTACTATTGATCAGATAAAATGTATTCTTCATTTCAGTTAGTATAGTCTTTATTTCTGACTTTTTAAAAATGTTTTCTATCTCTATTTTTGTTTCCTATATCTTTGCTGAAGTTCTCACTACATTTTTCTAGTCTTCTCCTAAGTTCATTTAACGTACTTATAACAAGTGTTTTAGCTTTGCATCAGGTAGATTGTTTGTTTCCATTTGTTTAATACTTTTTCTAAAGTTTTCCTTTTTTTTTAATATATGTAAGACCTTTCTTTAGCTCCTCATGTTTCTTAGTCTCTGTGTTTGTTTCTATGTATTAGATAGAGTTGTTATGTCTCACAGCCTTGGTAGAGTGGCCTTATGTAGTAGTTTCTATAGCGCCTGGTGGCACAGCCTTCCACCCAATCTGACAGCTCCAGGTGCACCCCTGTTTGGGTAATAACTTAGCCTTAATTGCTGTTGGTATGTCCATGTGAGTGATTCATCCCCAGGTTGATTGGCTGTAAGGACTATTCATGAAAACCTTGGAAGATCTGCTATGCAGGGATCAACCCCACAAAGGATTACACATTTTAGTGAGGCTCAGGTACCCACTGATTTTACCCCTTGAGTATATCATTAGTAGAGGTGGTTGGGTGTGGCCCAGGAATGTTATGAAGCTGCCCTCTGGATGTGTTGTCTCTGGGGCCAACTGCCTGTGCCTTGCTTTGGGCTACCCACATGAACAACAAAACAATCTGAGGATGGCTGATACTTTTGCTTGGTTTGAAAGTACCCAAGAGAGGCCAAGGTGAGAACCAAGCCTGGCTGCTGTTAGTGTCAAGCCTAGGTCCACTTAGCAAGAAGCATGGGATATGCAGATGTTAGATACTATTTGGTTGAGAGGTTTTAAGAAAATCTAAAGCATGAGCCAATATAGGCCATTCATATAGAAAAGACACTGAAAAGGGGTTGGCTGGGTGCACTATTTGGGTGGAGCAGGGTATCAGAAATCACCTAGGCAAGAACTGTGTTAGCCAGATTGATGGAGACTCAGATATGGCACCTGCCTATGGGCTCTATGGGGAGCTGGGGAGAGGGATCAGCAAAGAAACTATGGCCTCTACCAGCATTTCTGTCTGGAAGAAAGCTGCTTCTCCAGCTTTTGCCCTGATGTCAAACATTTCAGTTCCTCCTCAAATGTCCCTGGCATCTTTGGAGCTGCTGCCCCAGTGCTAGAGCTCAGAGAGAGTGAGTTTGTGTAAGTCAGTGCATGAGCCCTTTAAGAGGAACACCTGGGACTCCAGAAACCCCAATCTTACTCAAGCATAATCTCTACTGGTTTTTACAGCCAGAATTCATGAGGTTTTCTCTTCTTGGCACTGGAGCTCTGGGCTGAGGTTTCTGTGTAGAGCTAGGACCCCTCACTCCTCAGTGGTACTTTCCCAGATGAGATATTTCTCTTAATTTTTAACTGCCACAGTGGGTGTAGGACCAGTCTGTTTCTTGTCTCCACCCTTCTTACCAAGCTCAATGTGTCTTCTTCTTACGTGGGACTCTCTGTGCCTCCTGAATCTGTGTGATTTTTCCTTCACCAGGTTAAGGAAATTTTCTGCCATTATTTTTTCAAAGGTTCTCTATCTCTTGCTGTCTTTCTTTACCTTCTGGTACTCCTATGACTCAAATATTGTTAAGTTTCATGTTGTCCCACAGCTCCCTTAATTTGTCATCCTGTTTTTATTTTTTTTCCTTTTTGTTTCTCTATTTGAGTGATTTTTTTCTACCCTGTCTTCTAAATCACTGATCTGATCCTTGGCTTCCCCTAATCTTCTGTGTATTCATTCCAGTGTGTTCTTTATTAGTACTATGTCATTCTTCATAGTTACTAGTCTTTTCTCATGCTGTTGAGTATCTTAGCCATCATTCTTCTGAACTCATTTAGCTCTTCCTCTGGAGAATTCTCTTGTTCTTTCATTTGGGATTTGTGGATTGTTTTGTTTTTGTTTGTTTTTTGTCTACCCATTTTGTCTGCCTACTTGGGTTTGTGTCTGTGTGTTAGGTAGATCTGCTACAACTCCCAATCTGTGGTGCAGAACAATGTTAGACACTATTTGTGACTGGCCCTAAGTACCCTATTTGGAGCTATCAGCAATCCACAGCTTGTAGCTCCTCTGCTGGGGGTGGGTGCCTTTGGAAAGGACCTAAACCTGGGCCTGGTATTAGATCAGACAAAGACTCAAAAGCCTCCAGAAACCCTCTGCCTGTAGTCCCATTCACACTCAGATTTTATTAGCCTCAGGCTATTGACCACAGGGTGGGGCAAGAGGTATTCCAACTGGGTGAGTCAATTGCTTCTGCCAGCAGGCTTATTGTTATTCTCAGCCTCTTAATGGGCCTGAGAAACTCCATAGGGTAGGGCAAGGGTTTTTCCAATAAGGTAGGGCAATTTCTCCAAAAGCTGCTTGGATGGTAAAGGTCTGCTGGAGAAAGATGTCTTCTGTATTATGAGGGAATGACTAAGCACAGGAAACTGGGGTATCTTCCTTCCAAGGTCTAACTCCAGAATCCCCAACACTGGCTCCTGCTCACACAGCTCCAGTCCACTCTTCCCTCCCCGTGCCAGACATGAAGGTAAGTGGTTGCACACAAAATTTTGTGCCTTAGCCCTTTAAGAGTGTAACTGCATTTCCAGCTGTCTCTCCCTTGCTGCTTTTCACAGCCAGAAGTTGTGTGGGCACCTTTCTCATTCTGGTGCTCTGGGATAGGGAAGGCAAGCTTGGGGTTTAGACCCCAGAGTTCTCAGTGGGACCCCCCGCCCCCCCAGTTGCTGATATTCCGTACAGAACTTCCACTGTGTGTGGGAGCCAGCCAGCCCTTTTGCACCTCTGCACCTCCTGCCAGTCTCTATGTGGTCTCTACATTCTGTTCTTGGTTATCAGGGTTCTCTCCTGCTAGTTTTCAGTTAATTATTCAGGATTATTTTTCTGTTTTTTTGTGGTAAATCCAGTTTAGTCCCGATATCGTGTCATTGGCCATTTTGGAATCTCAAAAAAGTACTTAACTAAGATGATGAATGACTCACCTATAGAAAATGAAGGAAAGACAGATTAAAAGGATCCAGATACACGTTAGTGGTCTTATGTGTGGGAGGATTCTTATAACAATCTTCTGATGACTTTCATTTTCTCATTAAAATATGAAACAAGGGCCCTGACCATCGTGGCTCAGTTGGTTGGAGCATTTGCCTGTGCACAGAAGGGTCATGGTTTCTATTCCCAGTCAGAGCACACACCCAGGTTGTGGGTTTGAAACCCTATTGAGGTGCATATGGGAGGTAACCTGAACAAACCTGTTGGGGTGCTTATGGGAGGCAACTGATTAAAGTTTCTCTATCATATCAATATTTTCCTCTCTCCCTCTCTCTTCCTCTATTTATAAAATTAATTATAACACATCCTTGGGTGAGGTTTTCTCAAATAAAGAAACAAGATTGTTGACTTAACATATAGATAATGTAAGGATGCACTGGTGGACTTGGGAGAAAGAAAAAAAATTAAAATAATCATTTATATGAGTGAAAAAGAAGATCAGAACAAAAATAAATAGAGGAAGACAATAGAAAATTTTGAAAAATGAAAGTGTTGGTTCTTTGAAAATATAAACAAAATTGATAAATCTTTAGCTAAACTAAACTGAAAAAAATGAAAGGACTCAAATAAACAGAATCACAAATTAAAGAGAAGCTATTAAAGAGTAACCCAGAAATTAAAAAGGCTCATGAGACTACCATGAACAATTATATGCCAATAAATTAGATAACAAAGATATGAATAATTTTCTATAAGTTTAAAACCTACCAAGACTGAATCAAATGTAACTGAAATTTTTAATGGAAAAATAACAAATAAGGTGATTGAAACAATAATAAAAACCACCGAAAAATAAAATCACAGAACCAAATGTTTCACAACAATTTCTATTAAATATTTAAAGAAGAATTATTGTCAATTCTTTTCAAACTCTTTTTTAAAATTAAAGACTCTAAGAGTAAATCACTCAAAACACATTTTACAATGCCAACACTATCCTAATACAAAACCAGACAAATACACAAGAAAAGTAAACAAGAGGCCAATATACCTATACAAATAAATGCAAAAATTCTCAGCCAAATACAAACAAACTGAATTTAATAGCACATTAAAAGAATAATACACCATGAGGAACTCAAATTCTTTAAGGGGATTAAAATCAATCACTGTGATACATTTTATTAATATAATAAAAATAAAATCATATGGTCATCTAAACAGACACAGAAATTAATTTTTCATGATAAACACTGTAAATAAACTTGCTATAGAAAAAAGTGTACTTCAACATAATCAAGCCTACATATGACTAGCTCCCAGTCAACATTATAATCAACTAGAGGCCCAGTGCATGAATTTGTGCATGGGTGGGATCCCTCAGCCTTGCCACAATCGGGGGCTGATCTGGCCCAGTGGCTGGGGAAAGACCACAGGAGGGACAATGAGAGGGCTCCAGGGCATGTCTGGCCCCATCTCACCCATCCCCAATCAGCCAGACCCCAGCAGCAAGCTAACCTACCAGTCAGAACATCTTCCCCCTAATGGTCAGTGCATGTCATAGCAACCAGTCGGGTCAACTGTTGGTCAGACACTTAGTGTGTGTATATATATATATATATATATATATATATATATATATATATATAGTAACTCATGGTGCGGATGCTCAGCACACACTTTCCCTCCAGCCCCTGGTCTTGGAGACCTCATGTCCTTCCCAGGCTTTGCTCATCCTCCTCAGCTGCCACAGGAAGTAAATTGCATCATGTGCATGGAAACCCTTTGCAGGCTCCATGGGATTGTCTTTACTTTGCTGTAGCTCCAATTACCCCAACATAAGGAGAGACACCCTCATTATCAGGTAACAACATCATGGTAAGGCCCTGCTCAGCCTACTGCAGTGGTTTTAAATAGGCCATGGGTCACCCTAGATGGTTTGGCTCAGTAGATAATGCCACGGCCTGTGGACTGAAGGGTCCTGGGTTTGATTTGGTCAAGGGCACATTCTTGGGTTGTGGGCTCAATCCCCAGTAGGGGCCATGCAGGGGGCAGCAGATCCATTCTCCCTCATCATTGATGTTTCTATCTCTCTCTCCCTCTGCCTTCCTCTCTAAAATCAATACAAATATATTAACAAAAATAAAAGTAAATAGGCCCTGAATCAAACGTTGCTGCTCTCCATCCATCTAGTCCCCTCACACACACACACTTTGCTGGGGTCTGTAAAATGGGGTCAGGATTTCTACTTCAACCAAGGGTGATGCTTCTGTATGGCCCTCCTTCCCTGCCCATCTCTGTCCCCAGTCCTGTGGGGTGTCTCCCTTCTTCCCCTCCATCTAATTTGGTGGCCTCTCCTCTGCCCCTTCCTCCTGCAACCTCCTGTCTGCAGCTTCCCCTTTCTCCTCTGGGGGCAGAGCTCCCCAAAGGCTGTGTGGGGAGGGGCAGGGCTGTGCTGGGTGAGCACAGGCAGGGCTTCAGAAGAGAGCTGGGGTGACAGACAGGTCATGGGGAAGGAGAAGGGAGGGACGTGGAACCTGTCCCATGGGAGAGGCGCCAGGCTCCTCACTGTCTCCAGCTTCTTTTAAAATTTTGGATTCGGTTTCTCCAAATCAGCCCTGCCCCCCTCTCTGCTGTGTACCTGGGAGCCCGAGGCCACCCCTTGGCCTTGGGCTAGCGTGCCTGGCCATACCCTATAATGGTGCTCCCTGGTCTCCTGGAATAGTTAGTGAAACTTAACAAATAAAAAGAAGCAGCTCTGAAGATTATAAATTGCGCACTGAGAACGCCACAGGCTACTGAGGGCTGCACAGTCCATGGCTCACAGATCACGGGTAGCAGCCTCCCACGCCACCTGGTCCCTCCTGGTGCCTGCATCCTTCCGGCTCTGCTAGGGGCTCATGCCAAACCCTGGGAGCTTCCTGGTGGCTCTCACCTCACACTTCACTTTCCAATCCAGCCCACCAGCACCCACAGCAAGCTAATCTACTGGTTGGAGCATCTGCCCCCTGGTGGTCAGTGCACATCATAGTGATTGGTGGAGGTGGTCGAACTCCTAGGGGAACTACAGTGGAGGAGGCAATTTGCATATTACGCTTTTATTATACAGGATGATGACAGTTCGAAAGCTTTTCCTTCATGAGCAGGATCAATATAAGCATGCCCACTCTCACCATTCTAGGCAACACAGTAGTGGAAGTTCTAACCAAAGTACCTAGGAAAGAAAAATAAATAACAAGAATCTAAATCAGAATGAGTGATAAAATATTGACTTTTTTCAGATATAGAAAACCTTAGAGTTCTGCAGAAGAAGCTAGAGTAAATTGATGCTATGCTCACCTTCCATCACCTCATCAAAATTGCAACTAAATTATAAAAAAACAAACAAACAAAACAAAAAAAAACAACAACCAGAAGCACTATCTGTAATCTAGCTAATCAGATGTTTTGTAACTAAAGATACAAAGAGAAAGCCATTTCAAGACGCATAAGAGGAGCAATGACACAAAACAGGCTGGCCTCACAACCATATGCAGCAAGTGAGAATTGGGAGGGATATCTCAGCTGAAAGGTCCCCCATGAAGAGCAAAGTGTCCCAGCCCCACACAGAGCCTCCTGGCCTTCCCATTCCAGAGTAGTGATGCCTGGGAAAAAACACCCCACAAGATCTGGCTGTGAAACTCGTTGGAGGTTATCTTCATCTGCGAGAGATGGAAGGCGACTGGAAACCCAGGAGTCCTATTAAAAGGCCCACGTACAGATTCACTCACTAGTGAGCACTCATTCTCCTCTCCACCAGAGTAACTATGGCTGGGGGGGAATCAGAGACATGAAGGGAGAAAGTGAGTTGTGTGGCTTTAGGGCTAGAGTTGGTGGGGCAGTCACAAGTGTCCCTTTATTGAGCCTTCCACCCACACAGCAGGAAAGGGTGTACCATCTTTTCTGTGTTGAGCTCTCCCCCACAGTCATAGGGCCAAATCTGAATCTGTATTATGATGGTGAACACCTATTAATCCACACAGATGACTCCTTGAAACCCCACCCACTCAATTCCCTCATTGCCAGAAGATCTTTTGGCCCCAGACAGACAGCTTTGGCCTGCGGTGTAGTGCTTGTTTTTTTAACTCTGAAAGATCTGCAGGCCCCAAGTGCATGGTGGCTGGCCTTGGTGTGCCCGTGCCTCTAGCTGAGTGGCCCCAGGCTCAGCACTGGTGTCAAATATGAATCTCCATTAATTAGATGAATCATTTGTTCCATTCTGTTGATTTTCTTATATCCCGCATAACACAGGAAAGAGTGGCCTTAAATGACACGTTAAGGAAGATGGATTTAATTAAAAATTTTAGCCCACCCTGTGTGGTTCAGTGGTTGAATGTCAACCAGGAGATCAAGGTTCAATTCCCACTTGGGGCACATGCCAAGGTTTCAGGCTTAATCCTCAGTGTGAGGTGTGCCGGAGGCAGCCAATCAGTGATTCTCTCTCATCATTGATATTTCTATCTCTTTCTCCCTCTGCCTTTTTCTCTGACATTAATAAAAGTATATTTTTAAAAATTAGAACAGTTTATGCCAAAGCAGCAGAATGTGCACTCTTTTCAAGTGCACAAGGAACATTTTCCAGAATAAATCACATGTTAAGCCAGAAAATATGTATTAATAAATTTAAGGAGATTTAAATCATACCAAGCATCTTTTCTGATCACAATGCTAAGAAACTAGAAATCAATTACAAGAACAAAACTAAAAAACACACAAACACATGGAGTCTAAACAACAAGTTCCTAAGCAATAAATGAACTAACCACATGATCAAGAAAGGAATAAAAATATACATTAAGACAAATGAATATGACAACAAAACAACCCAAAATTTATGAGACACAGCAAAAACAGACAGAAGAGAGAAATTCATAGCAATACATGCCTACCCAAATAATCAAGGAAAATCTCAAATAAATAATTTAATCTTATACCTAAAGGAACTAGCCCAAAGAACAAACAAAGGCCAATGTGAGTAAAAGGACGAAAATAATTATGATCAGAGCAGAAGCAAACAAAAACAGATCTTAAAAAATAAAACAATACAAACTATAAATAAAACCAAAAGCTGGTTCTTTGAAAGAATAAACAAAATTGAAAAACTTTTTCAACATCCTCATTAAGAGTAAAGATAGAGGACCCGAATAAATAAAATCAGGAATGAAAGAGAAGTGACAATTGACACCACTGAAGTACAAAGGATTATAAAAAAAATAAATAAAAACTACACAAATTATATGCCAACAAATTAGACAATGTGGGAAAAAACAGGCAAATTTCTAGAAATATACAATCTCCCAAGACTGAATTAAAAAGAAAAATATCTAAACAGACTGAACAACTAACAAAATCAAATTTGTAATAAAACTCTCAAAACACAAAAGTCCTAGACTAGATAGTTTCATAGGTGAATTTTATGAAACATTTAAAGAGGAACTAACATCTATCCTTCTCAAAGTATTCAAAAAATTCAAGAGTAGGGAAGGGCTTCCAAACTCAATTTATAAGGCCATAATTACCTTGATTTGAAATCCAGACAAAAATATTACAAATAAGAAAATTACAGGACAGTACCCATGATAAAAATAGATGCAAAAATTCTCAACACAGTGCTGCCAAAACAAACTCAGCAATACATTAATTGATCATAAACCATGTTCCAGTGGGATTTATTCCTGGGATGCAAAAGTTGCTTCAATAGTCACAAATCAACTGATGTGATACACCACATGAAGAACATTAATGATAAAAATCATATGTTATATAAATTGACTTAGAACAGTATTTGACAGAATTCAGAATTCAATTATTTTCTTTTTAAAAAGAGAGAAAAAATAAAAACCTCTTGGAAAAACTGAAAAGAGAAAACATTTGTCAATATAATAAAGGTTTTATATAACAAATCCATATCTAATATACTCAATGGAGAAAAACTAAAAGCATTTGCCTAAAGATCAGGAACATGAAAAGAATATCTACTTTCACTACTTTTATTCAGCATAGTTTTGGAAGTCTTAGACACAGAAATAAGACAAGAAAAAAAAACTTATTCAAATTTGAAAGGCAGAAGTAAAACTGTCATTATTAGGAAATGACATGATACTATATATGGAGAATCCTAAAAATTCCATCAAAAACTATTAGAATTCAATTAATTCAGAAAAGTAAGAGAATACAAAATTAATATTTAGCAATCAGTTACATTTTTATAAGCAAATAATCCTATATAATAAGAGAGGGATATGCTAATTAGCCTGGATATGCTAATTAGTCATGAACAGCATGCAAATTGACCATCATTCTAACACAATGATATGAGAGGGATATGCTAATTAGCCCTGATATGCTAATTAGTCATGACCAGTATGCAAATTGACCATCACTCCAACACACAAGATGGCTGCCCCCATGTGGTCAATGATGGCTGCCCCCATGTGGCCACAAGATGGCCACCACAAGATGGATGGTAGGAGAGGGCAGTTGGGGGGGACCAGGCTTGCAGGGGAGGGCAGTTGTGAGTGACCAGGCCTGCAGGGGAGGGCCATTGTGGGAAACCAGGCCTGAAGGGGAGGGCTTTTGGGGGCAACTGGGCCTGCAGGGGAGGACACTTGGGGGCAACATGAGGAACTGTATTAAAGTGTCGCGGCATTAGGAAGGTTGAGAACCACTGCTCTAGACCCATTCATGTTTTCACAAATGACAATATTTTATTTTTTAAAGGCCAAATAATATATATATATATATAAAATCTATTCAATAATCTATTGATTGAATAAACTGTCTTTATCTCATTGTATATTTTTGCCTCTTTTGTGGCCAACCTGAAAATGGCCCTCAGCCCCTCAGCTAGGCTGGCCAGGCACCCCAGAAAGACCCCCACCCTGATCCAGGACACCCTTCAGGGCAAACCAGCCAGGCCCCACCCATGCACCAGGCATGTAATAAAAGGGTAATATGCAAATTGACCCTAACAGCAGAACGACTGGGAATGACACACACTGAACACTAGGGGGCAGATGCTCAATGCAGGAGCTGCCCTCTGGTGGTCAGTGCGCTCCCACAGTGGGAGCTCTGCTCAGCCACAAGCCAGGCTGACAGCTGACAGCACATAAGTGATGGCGAGAGCCTTTCCTGCCTCCTCAGCAGTGCTAAGGTGGTCTATTGCAGCTTAAGCCTGCTCCCCACTGGCAAGCGGACATCCCTCGAGGGCTCCTGGGCTGCCAGAGTGATGTCTGATTGCCATCTTAGGCCCAGTCCCCCGGGGAGTGGGCCTAAGCCAGCAGGTGGACATCCCCCGATGGATTCCAGACTGCAAGAGGGCACAAGCCAAGCTGAGGGACCCCTCTGCGTGCACACATTTTTGTGCACCAGGTGGGCCTCTAGTCTAAACTAATAAAAGACAAAGATGCTAATTGACCATACCTTCACTATGCCCATCAGCCAATCAGAAGAGCATGCAAATTAACCCAACAAAAATGGCTGTTAAATTTGTATACTGCAGGTAGGGCGGGACATCGCCATCCGTCACCTGCACGGCAGCCATCTGGGCCTGCTGTGTGGCCCAGAGAGGTGGGGGAGGCACCGCAGGATCGGGCCTGCCATCTGCCACCAGGGAGCAGGCCTAAGTCAGCATGTGGTTATCTCCCTAAGGTCCCAGACTGTGAGAGGGCACAGGTAGGGCTGAGGGACACCTTCCTCCCACCAGTGCACAAATTTTTGTGCACCGGGTCTCTAATATATAGGTAAAACCCTAATATGCAAATAGACCGAACAGCAGAACAACTAAACAACCAAACAAGCAGTCATTATAACATGTGCTGACAACCAGGGGGTACACGCCAAACATGGTGGGTATCAGCAGTAGGCAACAAAGTGTGGAACATGGTGGCCATTGGCCATGGCAGGATGCTGGAGAAACTAAGCAGGGGTGCCAGACCACAGCGAAGCGCTGGTCTCTGTCATTGGGGCGAACGTCTGGTGGTTACTGAAAATTCTTTGCTTCCATGTGCTGCAGTCCCACCAGGCGATTGCACCTGCTGCTGCCGCTTGGCCCTGCTCACACCTTGTGCTGAAGCCATTGTTTGCACCCACTGCCAGCAGCAGAGCCACTACTAGCACCTGCTGTTGGCACCTGGCACTGGTCCTGATCGCTCTGTGCTGTCAATGGGTGTGAGTGGCAGCTGCCAGTCTCAATTGCCCCTGAGGGCTTCACCTTCCCCTGCTCTTGAGGGGTGATCGAGGCAGCAGCCTGCTCACATGCCCTGCTAGTGCTGGGCCCCATTGCTTTTGCGCCATCATTGGATGTGAGCGGGGTTGGCGCCAGTGTGTGGGAGCAGAGCTGCTAGCAGACAGGGGTTTGGGGCCAGGGTGGGAGGTGCCAGATGGGGGATTAGAGAATGGGCCACGTCCCACCCCTGTGCCCACTGCAGCCTCACAGCCCACAATATCTTTCAAGGTGTATGAATTTGTGCACTGGGTCCCTAGTATAAAATAATATTGAATGTGTACTGTAATTGAATAAAAACAAAGAAAACCCTGAAGACTTCAGCCCACAACTGTAATAAATAAATTAGGTATAGTTGCAAGAGACAGAATCAGCATATAAAAATAAGTTTTTTTTAAATATATATTTTTATTGATTTCAGAGAGGAAGGAAGAGGGAGAAAAAGATAGAAACATCAATTATGAGATAAAATCATTAATTGGCTGCCTCCTGCACACCCCCTACTAGAGATTGAGCCTCAACCCCGGGCATGTGTCCTTGACCAGAATTGAATCTAGGACCCCTCAGTCAGCAGGTCTATGCTCTATCCACTGAGCCAAACCAGATAGGGCAGTAATAATAAGTTGTGTTTTTGTACACTAGCAACAAACTTCCTGAAAAATAAATAATGAAAACAATCTTATTCACTATTGCAGAAAAATCAATAAAGTATTTAGGAATAAATTGATTTAAGGAGTGTAAGATCTGTTCACTGAAACCTATAGGACATTACTGAAAAAAAATAAAAAAACACACACAAAATGAATAAATTTAAACAGAATAAGAGTAAATAAAAAAAGCCCCATTTTCAAGTATTGGAAGAATTAATGTTGTTAAAACATCTATATTTCTGAAGACCATCTATAGATCCAATGAAATCCCTATTGCTGGAGGCTAAGATCAACAGCAGTTAGCATATTAATGTGATATTCAGCAGAGCTGAAAATCAGCATAATATTGCCTGCCATTGGCCAAAGGCTCAAGGCAATTCCCTATCCTGATAATCCTTTTACAGTTTAGCAAACTTTATCTTTGATATGCCTGTTTGCATTCCTAAAGAGCAAATGTGTATTCAAGTGAATAAAAAGCAGATGGGAGTTTTCAGAGAACTTCTTCACTAGAGGCAAATTTCCACATGGCTCCCCCATGCCATCTAAATTCATATTTCTTGTCTAGTGTTTTCATTTGTGTGTGGTCCCTTCTTCAGATCCTGAACCCTAGCCACAAATGTATGTGGCATTCACACTCTATCATGATTCAATATCATTTTTTTATAGAAAGAGAATAAAAACTATCCTAAAACTTATATGGAACCAAAAAAAAATACCTCAAATAGCCAAAAGTTCTGACACAGACAAACAAAGTTGGAAATAACATGCTGTCTTAATTCAAACTGTAGTATAAAGCTTTCGTAATCACAATAATATGGTACTGGCATAAAAAGTAGGCACATAGACAAACGAAACAGAATAAGTATTCCAGAATTAAATCCATACACATACATTCAACTAATCTTCAAAATAATTGTCAAGAATATATAATAGAAAAAGTATAGGAGAGAACCAAGATGGCGGCATAGGTTAACGCCGGAGTTTGCTGCTTTGAACAACTACTTCAAAAGTGAAACTAAAAGACGGAATGGACATCACCCAGAACCACTGGAACGCTGGCTGAGTGGAAGTCCTACAATTAGGAGGAAAGAGAAACGCATACAGACACTCAGAGGAGGCGCAGTGCTGAAGTCAAATTCTGAGGTGCGGAGTGCGTGGAGCGGGCTGGCGGCGGAGGGCGCGGTTGGCGTTTTCAATCGGGAGGGAGTCGCAGACTCTGAGCTCCAGATCCGGGCGAGTCTTTAGGGACCCAGACTCAAACGGGAGAAGCGGGACTGCCTGGCTTCAGTCAGAGCGAGTGCAGCTTTCACTCCGAGCTTTGCAGCGGGTGCTGGGACTCAGAGAGGCAGAGCCCCTGGGGACAGGACTGAGAGTCGCCATAACTGCTCTCTCCGGCCCACCCTATTGATCCTGTGCGACCCGCCCCGCCCAAGCCCTGCACAGAGGTATTTGCCAGATAGCCTCAGGCAAAGGCTGGATTAGCACCTCCCTAGAGGACAGAAGTTCTCTCACTGCAGACACAGCTGATTCTCATAGCCACTTCGCCTGGAGGTCAAACCCTCCCTGGTATTAGCTACAGCAATCAAGGTTTAACTATAAGACCGCGCACAAAGACCACTAGGGGGTGCACCAAGGAAGCATAACAAAATGCGGAGACAAAGAAACAGGACAAAATTGTCAATGGAAGATCTAGAGTTCAGAACCACACTTTTAAGGTCTCTCAAGAACTGTTTAGAAGCCGCCGATAAACTTAATGAGATCTACAAGAAAACTAATGAGACCCTCGATGTTATATTGGGGAACCAACTAGAAATTAAGCATACACTGACTGAAATAAAGAATATTATACAGACTCCCGACAGCAGACCGGAGGAGCGCAAGAATCAAGTCAATGATTTGAAATGCGAGGAAGCAAAAAACACCCAACCGGAAAAGCAAAATGAAAAAAGAATCCAAAAATGCGAGGATAGTGTAAGGAGCCTCTGGGACAGCTTCAGGCGTACCAACATCAGAATTATAGGGGTGCCAGAAGATGAGAGAGAGCAAGATATTGAAAACCTATTTGAAGAAATAATGACAGAAAACTTCCCTCACCTGGTGAAAGAAATGGACTTACAGGTCCAAGAAGCACGGAGAACCCCAAACAAAAGGAATCCAAAGAGGACCACACCAAGACACATCATAATTAAAATGCCAAGAACAAAAGATAAAGAGAGAATCTTAAAAACAGCAAGAGAAAGAAACTCAGTTACCTACAAGGGAATACCCATACGACTGTCAGCTGATTTCTCAACAGAAACTTTGCAGGCCAGAAGGGAGTGGCAAGAAATATTCAAAGTGATGAATACCAAGAACCTACAACCAAGATTACTTTATCCAGTAAAGCTATCATTCAGAATTGAAGGTCAGATAAAGAGCTTCACAGATAAGGAAAAGCTAAAGGAGTTCATCACCACCAAACCAGGATTATATGAAATGCTGAAAGGTATCCTTTAAGAAGAGGAAGAGGAAGAAAAAGGTAAAGATACAAATTATGAACAACAAATATGCATCTATCAACAAGTGAATCTAAGAATCAAGTGAATAAATAATCTGATGAACAGAATGAACTGGTGATTATAATAGAATCAGGGACATAGAAAGGGAATGGACTGACTATTCTTGGGGGGGAAAGAGGTGTGGGAGATGCGGGAAGAGACTGGACAAAAATCGTGCACCTATGGATGAGGACAGTGGGTGGGGAGTGAGGGCGGAGGGTGGGGCGGGAACTGGGAGGAGGGGAGTTATGGGGGGGAAAAAGAGGAACAAATGTAATAATCTGAACAATAAAGATTTAATAAAAAAAAAAAAGAAAAAAAAGAAAAAGAAAAAGTATAGACTCTTCAATAAATAGTGTTGGGAAAAGTAGATAACCAGATGCAAAAAGAAGCAAAACTGGACCCCCTATCTTAGGTCACTTAAAATATTAACTCTAATTGGATTAAATATTTATATGTAAGGCTAGAACCCATATACTTTTGGTATGAAAACAAAGCTTCTTGACAGTGATCTTGGCAATAATATTTTTGGATATGACACCAAAAGCACAAGAAACAAACAAGCAAAAATAAATAAATAGGTCTATATCAAACAAAATCCTCTGCACTACAAAAGAAGCAATCAACTGACTGAAAGGCAACCTACAGAGTGGGAAAAAAAAAAAAAAAAACTTGCAAATCTTAGATCTGATAAGAGATTAATATCTAAACTTTATGAAGAATTCACAAAATCCAATAGCAAAAATACAAATAATTCAATTTAGGTAAATGGGCAATGGGCTTGGATAAATAATGCCAGAACCTTATCAATCTCCCCACCCTTAATACCTTTATCTAATCTTACACTCCTTTCCCCCATCAGAAACACAATCCTCAAATAGAATACGTTATCAAATTATTTGTTTGCTTTGTAACATTTACATTTGTTAATACCTCCTAAAAAACAGATTAATTTTGTCTTTAAAATGTACATAAATGGAATCATATTGTATGTATGAAATTTCAATTTGTTTCTTTTGCTCAATATTAATTTGTGAGATGCATCCATCATATTGTGCATCACTTTAGTTTATTCATTTCTTTCTATGTAATATCACAATTAATTTGCTCAATTGAGATAGACATTTGACAGATGATAGACAATACTTTTATTGTTGACTTTCACAATCAATGCTTCCAGAAACATTATTGTATGAGTATTTTAGTGCTCATATACCAGCATATAGTCACCTTGTGTTTATATGCCAAATTCGTAATTGCTGAGTCATAAGATAAACTTACCTTCAAAATCAATAAGCAATGGAATTCTGCTTCCCAAAACTGTTATGCCCTCCCACCAGCATTGTGTGAGAATTTTCTTAGCGATAAAAATTTAATTTTTGCAAATCTGACATATTATCATTTTCCTTTTCTTCTCCTGGGGCAATTATACTTTGAAACTAATGAAGTTTGAGTTTCCCTGCTAAATGATAATTATTTCATATTAATGTCAGTCATGTGACTGATATGCACTATGTGATTTCTAGCCACCTAGGTAGGAATGATTCCCAGCAATATGCTACTGAATAATTCTGTAGCACATCATGAAGGTGTTGGGTCAAAAGTTTTAACAAGATGTAAACATGTACTAATCAGATGATACTAGAATTTACATGTATGTAATAATATACTAAGAGAAATTTCAGGTAAAATGTTATGTGAGCCTGCCTGGTGTGGCTTAGTGGTTGAGTGTCAACCCATGAACCAAGAGGTCACATTTCAATTCCTGGTCAGGGCACATGCCCAGGTTGTGGACTCAATCCCAGTGGGAGGTGTGCAGGAGGCAGCCGATCAATGATTATCTCTCATCATTGATGATTCTATCTCTCTCTACCTCCCCAATGCTCTCTCTGAAGTTAATAAAAATAAATTATAAATGTTAATTGGATGTTAAAATAGTAATAATAGATTAAGTACAGATAAAATAAAAATGGGTGACTAATAAATAGATATTATCCTGCTATTAAAAAGCATATTCTTATCCGTTCAGCAACCCTATTTCTTTTGATTGGAGCATTTAACCTATTTACACTTAAGATTATTATTGATAGTTACTTATTTATTACCATTTTTTCCCTCTATGTTCATGTTCCTCTTTCTCTTCTTCTGAAAGCAATCCCTTTGCAATGCTGGTTTGGTAGTAATGAATTCCTTTAGACTTCTTTTGTCTGGGAAGTTTTTTATTTGCTTTTGATTTTAAATAATAGCCTTACTGGATAGAGCAGTCTTGGTTGCAGGTTCTTGCTTTTCATTACTTTGAATAATTCATGCCAATCTCTTCTGGCCTGAAATATTTGTGTTGAGAGATCAGTATCAGCAGAGGAGTTGATAAAAAAGTTATGGTACATTTACACATTGGAATACTATCCTATATAATAAAAGGCTAATATACAAATAGACCAAACCAGTCTCTATGAGGCACACTGATTACCAAGGCGCAGACACACAATGCAGGAGCTGCCCCCTGGTGGTCAGTCCACTCCCACCGGGGGAATGCCACTCAGCCAGAAGCTTGGCTCACAGCTGGCGGGCACAGTGGCAGTGGTGGAGCCTCTCCTGCCTCCGTGGCAGTCAGACATCCCCCAAGGACTCCCAGACTGCAAGAGGGCACAGGCCTGGCTGAGGGACTCCTTCTACCCCCCGAGTGCACAGATTTCATGCACCAGACCTCTAGTGTGGCTATAAGAAAGAAGGAACAACATGGATGAACCTGAAGAGTGTTATGCTAAGTGAAACCAGCTAGTCAGAGAAAGACAAATACCATAAAATCTCACTAATATGTGATACCAAGTCATGGGATAAAATTACTAATCCATAGCAAAAAATGATTTTAAAAGACTGATTAATGAATATTTACTCCTGTATACCTTTAGAATTTTAGGAGAAAATTAAGTTTTCATACCCTGATATATATGTTTTTATTGATTTTTAGAGAAAGAAGAAGGGAGAGAGAGTGAAAGAAACATCAATGTGAGAGAGAAACAGAGATTGATTGCCTTCTGTAGGACCCCCAACCAGGGATTGAATCCATAACAAAGGTATATGCCCTGACTTAGAATCTAATCGGCAGTCTTTTGATGAATGGGGCAATGCTCCAACCAAGTAAGCCACCCCGCCAGGGCTATAATATCTTATATTAGTGATTGTTTTTGTATAGTCACAGGATTCTTTACTTCCTCCCTCTTCTTCTCTCCCCTTCTCCTTTCCTTCATTCCTCCCTCTGTCTCTGTTTCTTCTGTTTTCATAAGGGAGGAGTTCTTTAGAAGAATCACTGTGGCCTAGGCTGAGGAAAGTGTATTCTCCAGGAATACAAAGTCACACAGAGCCCAAATCAATGCAAAACATCTGGAGTTTACCAAGAGGGAGTGACAGCAATTGAGACATATGCAGAGATGAGAGTGAATTGTTGATCAAAGCCAGAAAATGAGAAGGAAAGATTAAAACACAAGCACTTTCTGGGACTTTGACCGAATTAGAGCAATGTGATCCTAGGTTTTGTTGAATTATCCTAAAAGTCACAGAGTCAAGTTCAATGATACAGGCAAGTCATGCATTTAATATTTATATTTTTGTTAACATTCTCCCAGTTATGATATCGTCCTCATGAATGTACTCCTATGTAAAATAGGAGTATTGTAGTACAGTGAGGCCTGGTGCAAAAACTTTTGAAATTAATGCAATTTGTCAAGAAATAGAAAAGAGCCATTTAAGAAGTGTAAATAAGTAATAGATTTGCTCTAGCAGTATTGTTCAGGGAGACAGAAAGGGACTTAAGAGATTTCCATGAAAACATGTACTAGAGGAAAAATTCTTCTGAGATATATTTTATTGTATTTAATTGACCTCATCTAAATAACATAAATAAGAAAATAAATAACATCTGGGTTTTTGTCATGACATTTATCAAAACTAAATTCTAAAAGAAGTTAATTCAATACCCCTCCAACGTCCACTCTTTAACCAAAGTATTTTTATCAAAATTAACAAAAATACGTTTTTTTGATGGATAAGTTTTTAATTTGTTTCTACATTTATTTGTTTTAGAAGTGTAACAGTAATGATTTACACCCCTCATGAAATATGAATAGATAAGCATATTTATAGTTCTTTCCATCTTGTCCACCCCCATACCAACTGGTTTTATGGCATCAAATGAGATGTTGTCTTCTTTTTCCCTAAAACTATAATTTTTAAATTATAATATGTCATATGGTTATTTTAATAATTGTTATAATTGTACTATATATTATAATGTATCATAATTATATAAACTTGATTTATTTCTAAATGGACAGGATGTTCTTTGTAAGTCATTTCTCATGCAAATTCCTAAGTTTTCTTGATCATTGCCTAAAGTGCTTGTTTGGTTTTTTATTTTATTACCATAAAATGATGGTAATAATGCTATCAGATATTTTTCATATCAAAGCAAAGAAGTTCTTTGCTTTGGATTATTTTATGTGCAACAACTAAACTAGATGTGGAAATCTCAGTTCAACACATATTTTCAAAACTATCCTAAAATATAAAAAGCCAGGAGCCATCACAACTGAAACAACCAGATGGACGACTGAACAGCAGGCTGTGTGGGGCGACAAGGCTGGCAGGGGGGTTAGTGAGGGATGACCAAATGACTGAACAGCAGGCTGCATGGGGTGACCAGCCAGAAGGGGGGAAGTTGGGGGCAACCAGGAAGGCAAGGGGGGGAAGTAAGGGGCGACCAGGCCAGCAGGAAGAGGTGGTTAGGAGTGATCAGGCTGGCAGCGGGGGGAGTTAGGGGCAATCAGGCAATCAGGCAGGCAGGCATGCAGGTGAGCAGTTAGGAGCCAGCAGTCCCGGATTGTGAGAGGGATGTCTGACTGCCAGTTTAGGCCCGATCCCCAGCAGTTGGACATCCCACAAGGGGTCCCAGATTGAAGAGGGTTCAGGTTGGCTCAGGGAACCACCCTCACATCCCTGTGAAAATATGTCATGCACCGGGCCTCTAGTATAATATATTCTACTCTATTATGAAATAAGAATATGATGCTATTGAATAAAAGTCCGAGAACAGCCTATTTTTCTTTGACACTTTAGTTCAGTCTCAATATTTGGAGGATTTTAAAAATTATGTTTAGAATTAAATAAATACTCAAAAAATATAACCTCATGTTTGTTACCCCCACTTATCCTGGAGAATTAACGTATATCAACATATTTCCTTAGTGCAAAAAAATTATTTTATTTTGAAAAATTGACCTTTTTATTTTTTATGTACAGTTGGATAGGTTCAAATTAATAAATGTAACTACTGTCTGTTTTCTTTGAGGTACTTCACTAGTCCTGATGTCCTGAATTTCTCTTTTGCTTATATAGATATATTTTTAGACTACATTCTTTTTTTAAATATATTTTTATTGATTTCAGAGAGGAAGGGAGAGAGATAGAAAACTCATTGATCGGCTGCCTCCTGCACGCCCCACACTGGGGATTGAGCTGGCAACCCAGGCATGAGCCCTTGACTGAATCGAACCTGGGACCCTTCAGTCCATAGGCCGATACTCTATCCACTGAGCCAAACCGGCTGGGGCTAGTCTACATTCTTAGCATGGTATGGGAACCGTAATCAAAGTACTCCAGATGTTCAAGGCCAATCTGAGGTGGGAACCCTAATCAGACTATGCAGGATGCTCAAGGCCAATTTGCCATACACAGGTGCAAAAGCAAGGACAGAGCAATATTACTGCATGCACTGTGCAGACATACCTTTCTATAACCCAAATATTGATGTCACTATTTGGCAAACAGCCTCTTTTGTCTAAGTATAAAGATGTGTTATTGACCAACTGGTGTGTGGCTGTGTGGTATGGCTCCTGTCTTTGCTGTTGTATTAGCAAGGACTTCTTTGTGCAGCTAGTTTAAAGAATGGCTTTGTCCGATGGCTCCTTGTTAGCAATGGCTACTTGGTCTGCAATAAAGGCTCTCCTATATGCCTATGGCTGCTCATATCTTCTCCATTTAATGCCCAGCATCCATAAAGGTCTGGTTCCTGGTAGGGAACTAAGGACCCACAGTTGACGTAGTCAAGCAGGATCAAGGAGGAACTTACTCCAACCATTGGTGCAGCAAGCAGGGTGAGCAGGATTCAGGAGTAGGTACTCTGACACATGGTAAATTTATCTATTCTTTCATAGTGTTAGCACTTTTGTTAATTTAGTTTAAAAAGTACATAGTTAATGCCTAAGATTATATTTTTTCCCAGAGCTTGAATTGTTCCAAACTGTGAAAGTTCTCTAAAAATACACATGAATTTTCTTTACTTTTCAAAATGACTTTTACAGGTCCTATGGTTTATTTGTTTATATTGTGTGTCTTCTCTGAGTGGAAAAATCTCTAGCAAGTCTTCCCTTTTTGCTGAACAGATTGTTTTTGGCTCCTTAGTTTACCATGGCATCACTTTCATCATTCCTTTAGGAATGAAGCTAGAGGGCACATGCCATGGATTTCTAAATTAGATAGGCTAACATGTCAGCTATGGTAACACAAAGCACTAGCTATCAGTAGCTTAACAAAAGAGAAGGCTGTTTCCTGCTTACATAACAGCCATCCTGGTGTTCCAGGCCTGAGGTAATTAAGGAACCTAGGCCCCTCCATCATGTAACAATACCACCCACTAGGGTCCTGCAGCTTTCCCATCTAGTTAGCAGAAGGAGGAAAAGAGGATATGGAGGACATTTATCTGCTATTTTAAATGCCCTGGCCTAGAGTAACACACATTGTATTTGTCATCATTTTACTGACAAACTTAGTCCCAGGTAAACACCTAGACATTAGAGAGGAAAGCTGATAAGTGTGATGCCTGTGTGGGCAGTCTCTTTCAAGTACAACTTTTACATGTTTATCATGGAAGAGAGATTGCACATGTTGATGGACAGCTACCATCTCTGCTCCATTCATATTCTGTCCCTCTGACACTAAATATCAGTGAACACCCTTCTCACACAGAGTTCATAGTCAGCCATATCCAAGGAGACAACCCATAGTCCAGTCTCATCACAAAAGCTAGCTCAGAGAGCAGGCTCTGGGCGGTGTGCAGTCCTCTTCCGGTCTGCTGTGGCAGTTTGTAGTCCTGACCGTCACCTTACCCACCTTATAATGACAGAAAAAAAACCAAGATAACTGCAATAAACATTCTCATTCAGAAAAGGAGAGACCAGGAAACAAGTACCAAGTGTCTCAGTGGAGATACATTCCTGCTGGCAGGTGCCTTGAAGAGCTCCTGCCGTGGCAATGGGGGAGGTTCCTTGTGCGGATGCTGGCTCTCCTCCCAGGGGATAACTGTGCTGTCCCGGTTTCTCCAAATGCCTTTGGTATTGCCTTCTGGGTTATGATACCATATTTCTTTTTTTCCATATCTGAGGTGGTTACTGGGGAGTATGCATGCCTTGCATATCTATACGCCCCTCTTTGTGCCAGTTATTATGCAATTATTTCTCAGCTCCAAACCCATCTTTCTATCACCTGCTCTGTAACCCTGATGCTGGCACTGTGCATTCACATCTCTCTTTGCCAGCTGGCTCCTGCTGGTCCTTGCCAGGAGTGGCACTAAAGCAGTGGTTCTCAACCTTCTGCCCCTTTAAAGACAGTTCCTCATGTTGTGACCCAACCATAAAATTATTTTTGTTGCTACTTCATAACTGTAATGTTGCTACTGTTATGAATTTTAATGTAAATATCTGATATGCAGGATGGTCTTAGGTGACCCCTGTGAAAGAGTCGTTTGACCGCCAAAGGGGTCGTGACCCACAGGTTGAGAACCGCTGCACTAAAAGGAACCTGTCAGGCAGAAGTAGAGAGCAGAAATGTGCTCTTTCCTCTCAGCTCCCCAGCGATGCTTCTTCACCACACCTGCAGGGGAGCTCCTCCAGCTACAGCAGCTGAGTCCAGTTGGGTGTTTGGCACTTGCAGATGTAGCCTGGGGCACATCCCTCAGAGACACAAACACCAGCCCAGCAACTCCTCAGCCTCACAGGCATGGAACCCCTCCTTGAAACTCTAAAATGTAATTTCAATATCTTTCCTTTGTTCCTTCAGCTCTAAGGATGAGTTGATTCCTGAGGTGACTTTGTCTAAAATATCTTAGTCTTACTCTCTTTTTAGCCTTTTTAGTTATCTAATGAATAACTTTATGTCTGGTTAATAATTCTTTATATTACATTGCCTCTTGTTAAAATAACTCTGGTGACTTCTGCCTCTTGACTATCTGATACAGACATTGAGTCCAGGAAAGATAATGGAAAGTGCAAACACTAAGGATATTTATACAGAAAATATCCTTCTAGGGATCACATAAGCAGGGAAGATTTCTTTATAATTGGATCCCACCTACTCTGGTTAAGAATATGACCCAAGTAATCAATATTTGTGGAGAAGCACAGCATAGTGATTAAAGTCACAGGTTTTCAAAACCAACTAGTAGGATTCACATGGGGCTGCAAGTTGTTTGCTACACGTTTATGGGTATTGCTCTTTGAGTCTCAAATATTTTGTTTTCATCTGCACAATGGGATAGGGAAGCTAATAATAGTAAACTATCTCATAGGTTAAATGAAAAGGCTTATAGGACAGTTTCAGGTATTAGTAACTTTCATTAATATGCATACATATAGCATGAAGGGACCTGGAGAGTATTATGCTAAGTGCAATAAGCCAATCAGAGAAATACAAATATCAAATGATCTCACTCATAAGTGGAATCTAATGAACAAAATAAATGGATGAAAAAAATAGAGCCAGAGACATAGAAGCATGGAACATACTGACAAATCTCAGAAGGAAAGTGGGGGTTAAAGGGTGAGGGGTGGGAAGAGATTAACCAAAGAACTTATATGCATAACCCATGGACACAGACAATAGTCTGGTGAAGGCCTTGGATGGTGCAGAGTGGAGGGGGTCAATGGGGAAAAATAGGGTACATCTGTAATACTTTCAACAATAAAGATTAATTAAAATATGTACATGCATATTAATATGAATAAAATGGTGGTGGATGAGAAAGAGCAAAAATAAAATTATAACAGTGTTCAATTGTTTTTGATACATTTATTTCCAAGATCTTAGGGAAACACAGATGTGGGGCATGCAAATGAGGGTGAGAAGATGGCTCTACAACTATGAGTAGGAATAGATGGAAGAAGCAGTACCATGGAATCCAGAGAGAAAGCCAAGGTTGTGGAGAGACCTAACAGGGAAATCAGAAGGGGTGGGGGCCAGTCACAATCCAACAGGAGAGGATCCCACATGAAGGCGAGGGTCTTGTGCTCCGGGCCAGGTACTGGGCCTCTCTACTGGCATGTATGGGGAGCTACCGATGTACTTTAAACAGAGTAACTCCATACATAGACCTGCATTTTAGAACACTCTCCAAACAAAGCAACAGAAGTTTTGAAAACTGCCACAGGGAGCATCTGTACTACTTGGGGTCTGGTTGGATGGTGCTGAATGCAAGTGGGAAGAGTCCACGTTTTAATGCGTAAAAAACAGTTTTTCCATACCAATATGTGCTACTTCTTAGTAATACAGCTACTGCATAAAATACAATGTAAGTGTACATCATTAATATGAAAGTGTTATCCAAAGGTAACACGAGCCTACAGCCATTTACACAAAATTCTAAAATTCATAAAGCTTAGAAAACAATTTCTTCTTTTTTTATTTAACACAGAAGCTCACCCTACTTGGACTAATTTGTGACAAAATTGACTGGAACTTATATGAAGTATTCATTATTTTTTTAAATATAATTTTTATTGTTGATAGTATTACAGATGTATATTTTCCCACTTATGTAATATTTAAATAATATATATATACTTCTCACAATTTATTGTAATGCAGGGTAGGTATATTATGAAATATAGAACATGCACACTGAATTAATATGCTAAAGTTTACTTTTCTTCCCTATGGTGAATCTTGAAAAATAAATACTTCTGGTGCCAAGAGTTTTAAGATAAAAATATATGTCTCTGTACTATATAATTATAATAATTCAATAACATTAACATTATTATCCAAGTAAAAGCAAGGAAAGCAGTCAAAGCATCTAATTAAATGCATTTCAAATGGAGAGGAGAAAAATAATTATTTCTGTACACTTTACATTGTCTAGAGCTGGATAGTGTTAATGTCTAATCTGGTGGATGACTCCATACTCTTCCTAGCCTTGTTTCACCCTGTAATGCCTCCAAAGAAGCAGTCTTTTGTGACTGTCATATCTTGTTAATGAAGATAAAACCTGCAAGCTGGGGAGAAGGGAGAGACCGCTGCATATGGTCAGGGGATTACAGAAGCGAACGCTAACTAGAAATGAGAAGCACAGCCCACAGCTTTGTGCTAGAACCACCTGCTTACAAACCAGTGCTCTGGTACTTGCAAGCTCATTATTTCATTAATTTAGGAAGATTCCTTTGTGTTCTCACATAATTTAAAATAGTTAAAATGTCATTAAGCTATGAAAGCATTTGCAATAATTATATGCAGCCTCTGCCTCCTCTATAATTTAAAGGAACTTAGGACAATGAATCTGAATTGCCTTCAACCTATTTTATATTTCCCATAGGACTCAGCATATTGTTTCTTGCTCCTCTTTTGGCTTGTCTTGTCTCTTCAAAAATATTTGATATTCATTACATCATCTTTATTTCCAATATCATTTCATCTTTGTGCATTTTCATGACTTTCTAAGGAAGTTCATTCCCCAAATCACATGAATTGGTTTAAGGTCTCATTTTTAGACAACAGAAATGAACTTTCACAGGTTTCAATAGAAAAGGCACTTATAGAAAGCATATTTAGATATTCAAATATCTTTCTGAATCAGTGAATGAACTGCAGGACTAGACTCAGAGTTTGCAGGAGCAGCTGGTGGAAAGGCATAGACAAGGGTGTCATCGGAATGGTCTACCTCAGACCCCAGACAGGCACCCCCACTCACAGACACTCAGTGTCCTCTGGCCTCTGCTCTCCAAGACCCTCCCTGTCCAATCTGGTGGATGACTCCATGCTCTTCAGAGCCTTGTTTTACCCAGTGATGCCTCCAAAGAAGCAGTCTTTGTGACTGTCATATCTGGCTAATGAAGATAAAACCTGCGAGCTGGGGAGAAGGGAGAGACCACTGCATATGGTCAGGAGATTATAGAAACGAGCGCTAACTAGAAATGAGAAGCATGATTTATTAGAGACCTCTCCAATATTCCCTGACTTCTCTGAAATACCATTTCATCAAATTCCTCAGCTATGCTATCTACTTAGCCAACCTTTGGCCGCAGGGCCCACAAAGGGAGAAATATGAATTTTGCTTCTTTCTTGTTTCGAAATATTCTACAATTTAAAGGGTGCTTTGCGCTAGGCAACACACACACACACACACACACACACACACACACTCCATTAAGCCACTAATTTGCTGTTTGAATTATCATTTTTCTTACCTTTAGTGTGTATTGTTTATACTTATGTTGATGTATATGTGATTTTATAGCATTCATTCTTTTTATTATCTAGCTTTTTGTTTTAAATTTCTTCTTGCCTTTCAATTACATTTTAATCTCACACTATTACCCTATCCCATCTCTCATTTTATAGAATCCATGCTCCATAAATTGACTAAGACAAAAGTTACTTCTCTTTCCTACAGGGGATCTTGAAAAATACGTACTTCTGCCTTGTATTGTTATTTTGACATAATGGATTTCATTGGGTTTAATATTACTTTTTCTTCATCTTTATTCATCCTTTTGTAATGAGATAACTAAGAATTAGCATCTGTTTCCAAAACACAGTATGGATAATGGTCTTTGAGACCCCATGTTTACATTTTTAATTAATTAGTTAAATTAAATCTCTCTTGTTCCTTTCCCCCTAGTGACCTCTCCCAGCCCACCCATGAACACAGACAATCGCCCATGGACAGATAGTCCTTGGTGAAAGCCTTGATTACATTTTGAAGTGTCCTTTTGAATCTGTAGCTGGAGGGTTGACTCAGCAGCCCAGGCTTGTGAATAGGGCCAGTGTCACAGGGAATTAAGCAGGAGGAAGTTCATGAGGCTCCAAAAATCTCATGAGGCTCCTGCGCTTTCTTGCTGCTGCGATCCTCAGTGTCAGGGAATAACAAGTTCTCTTTGTGTAGCAGCTCCTGCCATTTTATCGCACTTCCAACAAGTTGATTTGGTAGCTTCCTCTCTGTGCTAACACCTGTCTCAACGCTGCCGTGCCCCCCCCGTGATGCCACAGGAGGCCACTTCATGATATGACTGGCAGACCGTGGCTTGATTGAATTATTTTCCACACATTTCCTAGCCCCTTTCTTGGTTCTGCTTTTAGGTGTAGTCACCCACTCCATGGGTCTCCCAGTTACAATGCCCCTCAAATTGACTGGCATTGGGCCAAGTGCTGCTTCCTTCTCCTCAGGCCAGCACCTTCGGGCTGGGACACCCCCTGCACTTGGCTTCTGTCGTTCACTGAATCCAAGTGGTGCTTTCTCCTGACACCCCAGGCTCTTCTATCCATTCCAAACTGCAGCAAAGTCATGGGATACAGAGTATGGTTCAGTTACTGTCTGCCTCATAAACACAACTTTCAGTCCTGGCCCTTCCTTGAAGGAAGTGCTATCTCAATATCAGGCATCCCTAGGCTGCAGCGGTGAGCGAGGCTCTCTCCTGTCACATGCTCCTGCTCATGTTTGTGGATGCAGAGATGAAAGGAAGGGGAGGCATCTCCTTCCCAAACTGTCCCCATGCCTGTATTTGTGTGAACTTTTAGGCATTCTCATGGATCTCATACCAATCTATTTTCTTACTTGTAAGTAAATTATAATGTACAGGCCTTTGGTCCCTGACTTCATACATTTAAAATAATTTTATGTTTATTTTTAGTCCAAGTTTTATAGCAAAATAGAGAACTACTGTCTTATTATTGGACTTCATTGCAATTCAAAATAATTCATTGGGATGATGTAGAAGAGTCTTACAACTGGTTGTAATATACCGTTACTTTTTATTTTCATTGTTCTGATAAATTTTAAACTTTTGCCTTTGAGTTCTTCTTTTAGATTTTCTATATATTCTGCTAATTTCCTGATGAAAGTGGCAACTATAATACTGCAAAGACAAAGTGGAAGCCATGTGATAGGAGCCTTTCTTTGAGACATTACCTGTCCATACATCACTATGCCATTTTTTATCACCATATTTCTAGGAGTGATGTGTGAAGCGATAGGTTTTGGTTATTAATAACTTAGGTTAAACTATCATAAAACTTTTCAAAAACTCCCTAATTCAAAGTATATTGTCATAAAAATTTAATAACTATAATTTTCTTTAATAAGTATAACTTTTTATTAATGTGTATAAAATCCAATGTCAATAAATTGTCTAGAATTCATTTATTTCTAGATTTAAATTTTTGCCACAAGTTCCTACACATCTTACTTGTATCATGATTTCTTTAAATATCTACAATAATAAAAGCATAATAAGCACTGAACAGCCGGACAGTGGAATGACTGTCTGGACGACTATGCTATGACACCCACTGGTGTCAGGCCAGCCAAGGCGGCTGTGATGTGATTGGTCGGAGGCCCAGCCATCGCCTCATGATTACCCTGCAGAGGGAAGCCCAGGCCACCGGCCAGCAGGGCAATCAATTGGGGGGCTCCACGATCGCCCCATAAAGGGAGGCCCAGGCCACCGACCAGCAGGCTGTGATGGGTGTGTGGGGCTTCCCTCTTTGGGGCAATTGATCATGGGGCTCCTGGACTGTGAGAGGGCGCAGGCCAGGCTGAGGGATCCCCCCTCCCCATGAGTGCATAAATTTTGTGCACTAGGCCTCTAGTCAAAACTATAATACACTAATTGCCTTGGACTGTAAACTTATTTATTTTTTTAAAATGCCCAGCAGCAATTGTTCTGTTTACTTTCTTTTTTTTTTTTTTTAAAGAAATATATTTTATTGATTTTTTACAGAGAGGAAGAGAGAGGGACAGAGAGTTAGAAACATCGATGAGAGAGAAACATCGATCAGCTGCATCCTGCAAACCCCCTACTGGGATGTGCCCACAACCAAGGTACATGCCCTTGACCGGAATCAAACCTGGGACCCTTCAGTCCTCAGGCCGATGCTCTATCCACTGAGCCAAACCAGTAAGGGTGGCTTTAAACTGAAAGTAACTTGGTACAAAAAATAAAAATAAGTTCATATGTTGAAACAGTTTCAGTATGAATTCCAGATTATTTAAGTGCTAAGAGTTGTTTTTTAATTTTTTTTAAAAAAATTTACAATTTAACTTTTTATTATTAAGCATGCTTTACACTGAAAACTATCTTCTATGATAAACTGAAAACAAATTATTTTGGCTACATGAAATATATATTCGAAGAATAATGTCAGAGAAGTTATGCATTTTGTTCTCTTATAAGTGTAGCCACAACAACTCTGACTTCCCACTGTCCATGCCACCCCTCCCCTTCTCTCCCAGGACCCCACTGTATTGATACTATTTTACCTGCCTGTGACACCTGTCTTACTGAGTGATGTGTAAGACTGGAGGAGGAAATGATTGGGTACACATACAGATTTAATTAGAGCATTTAATCAAGATGGGGCCCTACTTCACAATTGTCTGGGTATTCAGTAAAAATTCAGATTTGCAGATCATGTCTTGCTACTCTCCTTGCTTCCCAAGTACTGAATACAAATTATCTCTGGAGCTAGAAACTGGGATTCTGCATTTTAAAAAGTGCCTTACGTGGTTCTAAAGTGTTCATCTCCAAAGTGGTTATAATCCATATGTTAGCTCATTATCTTGATGGTTGTCACATCATTTCTGTAGACAATGAACTGTTTATTATTAACTAGAGGCCTGATGCATGAAATTCGTGCACTTGGGGGGAAGTGACCTCAGCCCTGCCTGCACCCTCTTGCAGCCCGGGAGCCCTTGGAGGATGTCCGACTGATGGCTTAGGCAGTTGGACATCCTTGGTGCTGCTGCAGAGGCAGGAAAGGCTCCCACCACTGAATCTATGCTCACCAGCCATGAGCCCAGCTTCTGACTGACCGGTGCACTTGCTGTGGGAGCACACTAACCACGAGGGGGAGCTCCTCCATCGAAAGTCTGCCCCTGGTGGTCAGTGAATGTCATAGCAACCAGTCGTCTGCTGTTCGGTCAATTTGCATATTTGCCTTTTATTATATAGGATTCTATTAATGATGTGGAAATTGAGGCACAAGGATTTTCAATGAATAATCTATGTTTATTCACTGAATGACAGCTAAACTAAGATGAAAATTATAGCTCTAACTTTATAGCCCACTGTTCTGTCTACCACATTGTGTACAGACTAAGCAAAAGTAGGTTTATAGTCATGAGAAACAAAACACACAATTTGTTCTTATATTATTACTAGAGCCCCAGTGCATGAAATTCATGCACTGGTGGGGGGTGTCCCTCAGTCCAGCTTGCACCCTCTCCAATCTGGGACCCCACAGGGATTGGGCCTAAACCAGCAGTCGAGCATCCCTCTCACAATCTGGGACTGCTGGTTCCCAACCGCTCACCTGTCTGCCTGCCTGATTTCCCATAACCACTTCTGCCTGCCAGCCTGATCACTCCCTAACCACTCCCCTGCCAGCCTGATCAATGCCTAACTGCTCCTCTGCCAGCCCGATTGCCCCCAACTGCCCTCTCCTGCCAGCCCTCTCGTGGTGGCCATCTTGTGACCACATGGGGGGCGGCCATCTTGTGTGAGGGTGTGACAGTCAATCTGCATATTACCTCTTTATTATATAGGATTTATTCTTGTATTTCTATTTTTTTTCCATGCTAACAACTGTATCCCTTCTTTTGCCCATGTAATATTTTCTTCATTACTTAATTATTCCATATTCATATTGGGTTATTGAAATGCCTTCATTTTGAAACTCTGGAGGGTGAGTGAAGATGAGGATATAAAGCTTATTCTTTGATTTGTTAGTTATTATTTTATCTAAGAGTACAACTTAGTTCTATTGAATTTATGCCTTTCTTTTAGTAGCAATTATTTTTAAAAGCAAATGCATTTAACTTTTCTAAAAAAAATAAGAAATTTTAGAATTTATAAAAATATATATTACAAACACTTAAATTGAAAATGTTGCCCTAGCCAGCTTGGCTCAGTGGATAGAGCATTGGCCTGCAGACAAAAAGGTTCTGGTTTTGATCCAGGGCACATGCCCAAGGTTCTGGTTCAGGCCACATGCCCAAGTTGTGGGCTTGATCACTAGAAGGGGCATGCAGGAGGCAGCCAATCAATGATTTCCTCTCTTTATTGATGTTTCTCTCTTCTCTCTCTTACATCCTCTCTGAAATTAATTAAAAATAATAAAAAAGAAAATATTTTCTTCCCTTAAACATATTTTACTTTTATTTATTTATTTATTCATTCATTTATGTATTGATTTTACCTTATTTTTATTGTTGACATTATTAAAGATGTCCCCATTGTCTCCCATTTTCCCACCTAACCTTTGCCCTCATCCCCTATACCCTCTGACTATCACCACAATGTTATCTATGTCTATGGGTTATGCATATATGTTATTTGGCTGGTCCCTCCACATTCTTTCAATATATGTACCCAATGTTCATAGCAGCTTAATTGACAATAGTCAAGATCTGGAAACAGCCCAAGTGACCATCACTAGAAGAGTGAAAAAAAAAAATGCTGTGGTACATTTATACAATGGAATACTATACAGTTATAAAAATAAGGGACTCTTACTTTGGGGGACAGCATGGGTGAACCTGAAGATTGCTTTGCTAAATGAAATAATCCAGTCAGTGAAAGACATATATGATCTCACTTATAGGTGGAATCTAATGAACAAAATAAGCTGACAAACAAAATAGAAACAGGCATGGATACATGGAAAATTTAGATAGCTTTCAAAGGGAGGCAGAGTGAGGGCACTGGATGAAAGTGTTGGTTTGTTTTGATTGACCAAAATCTTCTCTGAACAAAAATTACTTTACCTAGAAATAAACATTTCTTCATAGCTAGTGAAGTTGAGCAGGTTTTCATATATTTGTTGGCCTTTTGGGAAGAGGTAACTGTTTAGGTCCTCTACCCATTTTTTAATTGGATTGTTTTTGTTTGGTGTTGAGTTGTATGAGTTCCTTATATATTTTGGATATTAATCTGTTCTCAAATCTCCTGTTTGCAAATATCTTCTCCCATTTGGTTGGTTGTCTTTTTACTTTGTTGGTAGTTTCTTTTGCTGTGCATAACCCTTTTATTTGGTATAGTTTCATTAATTTATTTTTGCTTTTACTTCCCTTGACTTTGGGGTCAAATTCATAAAATCTCCTCTAAGACCACATTACATACATTTAGTACCTATGTTTTCTGAAGTCAGGGAGTAAGATACCTCTGGCTTTGTTCATTTCTGCCAGGATTGCTTGGTCTTTTAGGGTTCCACAAATATCTGATTATTTTTTGTTCTATTTCTTTAAAAAATGTCATTTGGATTTTTAAAATTCTGTTATTTTTTACTGTCATGTAACTTTTAATTTTTTATTTATTTTTCTTTATTTATTAAGGTATTACATATGTATCCTTACCCCCTCATTGTCCCCCACACTCCCACTCACCCCCTTGGTGTCTGCATCCATTGGATAGGCATATATGCATGCAACAAGTCCTTTGGTTGATCTCTCGCCATTACCCCCACCCTTCCCTACCTTCCCTCTGAGGTTTGATGGTCTGATTGATACTTCTCTGTCTCTGGATCTGTTGTTGTTCATCAGTTTATGTTGTTCATTATATTCCACAAATGAATGAGATCATGTGCTATTTATCTTTCTCTGACTGGATTATTTCACTTAGCATAATGCTCTCCTGGTCCTTCCATGCTGTTGCAAATGGTAAGAATTATAACCTTTTTACCACAGCGTAGTATTCTATTGTGTAGATGTACCACAGTTTTTTAATCCACTCATCTACTGATGGACACTTAGTCTGTTTCCAACTCTTAGCCACTGTAAAATATGCTGCTATGAACATAGGGGTGCATATATTCTTTCTGAATGGTGTTTCTAGTTTCTTGGGATATATTCCTAGAAGTGGGATCACTGGGTCAATTGGAAATTCCATTTTTAGTTTTTTGAGGCAACTCCATATTGTTCTCCACAGTGGCTGCACCAGTCTGCATTCCAAGTAGCAGTGAATGGGGGTTCCTTTTTCTCCACATCCTCCCCAGCACTTGCCATTTGTTGATTTGTTGATGATAGCCATTCTGACAGGTGTGAGATGGTACTGCATTGTCATTTTTATTTGCATCTCTCGCTCTGATGATTAGTGATTTTGAGCATGTTTTCATGTCTCTTGACCTTCCTTATGTCCACTTTTGAAAAGTATCTATGTAGGTCTGTTGCCCATTTTTTGATTGAGTTGTTTATCTTTATTTTGTTAAGTTGTATAAGTTCCTTGTAAATGTTGGAGATTAAACCCTTATTGGTGATAACATTGGCAAATATGTTCTCCCATGCAGTGGTCTTTCTTGTTGTTTTGTTGATGGTTTCTTTTGCTGTGAAGAAGCTTCTTATTTTGATGTAGTCCCATTTGTTTATTTTCTCTTTAGTTTCCAATGCCCTAGGTGCTATATCAGTGAATATATTGCTTCAGCATATGTCTGATATTTTGTTGCCTATGGATTCCTCTGATATTTTCATGGTTTCCCATTTTATGTTTAAATTCTTTATCCATTTTGAGTTTATTTTTGTGTATGGTGTAATTTATGGTCTAGTTTCATTTTTTTTTTTCTGCATGTATCTGTCCAATTTTCCCAACACCATTTATTGAAGAGATTGTTTTGACTCCATTGTATGTTCATGATTCCTTTGTCAAATATTAATTGAGCATAGTGGTTTGGGTTGATTTCTGGGTTCTGTATCCTATTCCATTGATCTATATGTCTGTTCTTGGGCCAGGACCAGGCTGTTTTGAGAACGGTGACTTTGGAATATGGCTTGATATCTGTTACTGAATTCCCTTCTACTTTGTTCTTCTTTCTGAGGATTGCTGCAGCTATTTGGGTTCTTTATTTTTTTCCAGATGAATTTATGGAGAGTCCATTATAGGTCTGTGAAATATGCTGTTGGTATTTTAATGGGGAGTGCATTGAATCTATAGATTGCTTTGGGTAGTATGGACGTTTTAATGATGTTGATTCTACCAATCCATGAATATGGCATGTTCTTCCATCTGTTTATATCTTCCTCTATCTCTTTTTTCAGTGTCCTGTAGTTTTCAAGTAAAGGTCTTTTACCTTGTTTGTTTAGTTTATTCCTAGGAACATTAATTTTTTTTTTTTGGTGTGTCTGAGGAGCAGCAGCATTGTGAGCAGCCCATCCCCATCCAAGGAGCAGCAACTGTGTGAGCATTCTGCCCCTGTCACCAGAGGAGCCACAACTGCTGCAAGAAACACCCACCAGAGGAGCCGCCACCAACTGAGAAGCAGCCAATGCCACAACCACCCAAGAAAAAGCCTCCACCCAAGGAGCCAATGCCACCCGAGTAGCCGCCCCTGCAGGACTAGACACTTAAATCTATCAGTGAGAGCAAAAATGGGGAGACAAAGAAACCCCCAAAGGAAAGAAAAGAAGGAATTGCCAGAAAAGCAGCTAAGTGGAATGGAGGCATGAAATATGTCAGAAAAATAATTCAGAATAAGGGGCATACAGTTCACAAACCAGATGGATGAAAAAATCAGCAACTTATGTAAGAATCAAGAAGAAATAAAAAGTGATATAGCTGCAATAAAAAACACCATGGAAAGTTTCAACAGTATACTAAGAGAAGCAGAAGACCAAATTAGTGAATTAGAACACAGGGAAGCAGAACACAACCAAACTGAACTGCAATTTGATAAAAAAAAAAAAAAAAAAAAAAATTAAAAAGACAGGAGGAGAGCCTAAGAGAGCTTTGTGACAACATGAGATGAGGTAACAGAAGAATAATAGGGGTGCCAGAATGACAAGAAGAGGAGCAAGGGTTAGAAAACGTATTTAAAGAAATAATGTCAGAAAAGTTCCCTGATGTGGGGAAGAAAAAATCACACAAGCACATAGATTCCAAAAGAAGATGAACCCAAAAAGACCCACACCAAGACATGTCATAATTAAGATGGCAAACATTCAGGACAAAGAGATAATCTTAAAGGCTGCAAGAGAGAGACAGAAAGTTACATACAAGGGATCTCCCATTATAATATCAAATGATTTCTCAACAGAAACACATCAGGCCATAAAGAAATGGAAGGAAGTTTACAAAGGAGTACAAAGCAAGAGACTGTATCGAAGAATACTCTATCCAGCAAGAATATCATTCAAAATTGAAGGGGAAATAAGGAGCTTCACAGACAAAAAAAGGCTAAGGGAGTTTATCACTACCAAGCCAGGAATTCAAGAAATGCTAAAGGGACTGGTGTAAATAGAAGAAATAAAAATGGAAGAAGGAACACAGGCACAAAAAATAAAAAAAGGCTACAAACAAGTACCTATCAATAACAAGACTAAATGCTCCAAACAAAAGATATCGAGTGGCTGAATGGATAAAAAAAAAAACATGACCCATATATATATACTGTCTACAAGAGACCCACTTCAGAACGAGGGACTCACACAGACTTAAAGTGAAGGAATGGAAAAATATCTTTAAGTATTGTTTAAAGTATTACATGAGTCTTCTTTTTCCCCCACTGACCTCCCCACACCATCCCCTCCCCCAAGCACAAGCCCTCACACTCCCCTACAGTCTGTGTCCATTGGTTTTGCTCATATGCATGCATACAAGTCCTTTGGTTGATCTCTTACCCCCTCACCCCCCACCCCACCTTCCCTCATAGGTTGCACAATCTGTTTGATGCATCTATGTCTCTGGTTCTGTTTTGGTCCAACAGTTTATGTTGCTCATTATATTCCACAAATGAAAGAGGTCATGTGATATTTATCTTTCTCTTACTTTGTCATTGGAATTTTGAGGGATATTTCATTAAATCTGTACATTGCTTTGAGAAATATGGACATTTTAACTATGCTTATTCTTCCAATCCATGAACACAGAATATATTTTCATTTCATTGTGTCTTTTTCAGGCAAACTTTTAATCTATCTATCCATCTATCTATCTATTTATACATATACTAGAGGCCCAGGGCACGAAATTCATGCATAGGTAGAGTTCCTAATGGCTGCCGGCTGCTGGCCAGGGCCTCCCTTGCCGAAGCCTCCCTTTCTCGTGGTTGGCCAACCAGCCCTACTCCCTGGTCAAACTCCCAGTCAAACTCCCAGTCAAACTCCCAGTTGAAGGGACAATTTGCATATTAGGCTTTTATTATATTGGATTGGTGACAGTATTGTATATGTCACCCACTTTCCTCTCTTTGCCCCTCTCTTAGACCCTACCCCACCCTAGGCCTTTACACACTATTGTCTGTGTCTATGGGCTATGAATACATGCATGTAAGTTATTTGTTTAATCTCTTCCCTTTCCACTCTAAGATCTGTCAGTCTATTCCATGCATTCATACCTCTGCAATTATTTTATTTGTCAGCTTATTTTGTTATTATATTCCACATATAAGTAAGATCATGTGATATCTCCCTTTCTCTGACTGGCTTATTTTGCTCAGCATAATACTCTCTACGTCCCTCCATGCTATCTCAAAGGGTAAGATAGCCTTTTTTACTGGTATAAATGTACCACAGCTTTTTTATCCACTCATCTGTTGATGGGCACTTGGGCTTTTCCAGATCTTAGCTATTGTAATTAACACTGCCACAAACATAGGGGTGCATAGTTTATTCCTGATCAGTGTTTTAGGATTCTTAAGATATATTCCCAGAAGTTGAATCGTGGGATCATAAAATAGTTCTATTTTTAATTTTGTGAGGAAACAATTTTGTTTTCCACAGCGGCTGCACCGGTCTGCATTGCCACCAGCAGTGCACCAGGGCTCACTTTGCTCCACATTCTCACCAGCACTTGTTTGATTGTTTATTGATGGCAGCTATTCTGGCAGGAGTGAGGTAATACTTCATTGTAGTTCCAGTTTGCTTCTCTCTGATCATTAGTGAGCATTTTTTCATATGGCTATTGGACATCCATATGTCCTCCTTGGATAAGTGTCTAGTCATATTTTTGCTCATTTTTTAATTGGATTGATTGTCTTCTTTAATTGAGTTGGATGAGTTCTTCATACATTTTGAAAATTAAATGTATCATTAGCAAATATGTTCTCTCATTGTAGGGGTTCCTTTTCATTTTGATGATCATTTATTTTGTGGTGCAGAAGCTTTTTAGATAGGTGTAGTTCTATGTTTTTTTTGTTTTTTCCTTTGCTTCTCTTTCCATAGGAGATGTAACAGAGACAATTCTTCTACTTGTGATGTCTGAGATTTTACTGCCTATGTTTTCTTCTAGGATTTTTATGGTTTTCACAACTTACATTTAAGTCTTTTTTTTCATTGTGAATTTATTCTTGTTTATGGTATAAGTTGGTGGTCTCATTGCATATTTTTGCATGGTCTTGTCCAATTTTTCCAGCACTATTTATTAAAGATATGGTCTTTACACTGCTGTATGCTCTTGCCTCCTTTGTCAAATATTAATTGACCATAATGGCATGAGTTCATTTCTTTGGTCCCTGTTCTCCATTCCATTGACCTATATGTTTGATCATGTGACAGTACCAGGATACTTTGATGACAATGGCTTTCTAGTACAGTTTGATATCTGGTATTGTGATCCCGCCACCTTTGTTCTTCTTTTCCAAGTTTGCTGCAGCCTCTCAGGGTCTTTTTTGGTTCAGATACATTTTTGGAATATTATTTTCTAGATTTGTGAAACATGCCATTAGTATTTTAATAGGGATTGCATTTAATCTATAGATTTCTTTGAATAGTATGGATATTTTAATAATGATAAATCTTACAATCCATGAACACAGAATATGCTTCCACTTGTTTATATCTTCCTTTATATCTTTTTTCAATGTCCTATAATTTTTAAAGTATAGATCTTTTACCTCCTTGGTTAAGTTTAATCCTAGGTATCTTATATTACGAGTATTTGATTTAATTGTAAATGAGACTTCATTATTAATGTATAAAAATGCCATCAATTTTTGGATATTAACTTTGTATTCTGCTACTTTGCTGAATTAATTTATTGAATCTAATAGATTTTGTTGGTGGCTTTAGGGTTTTGTATCTACAATATATTGTCATCTATTAATAATGGTTGTTTTTACTTCCTTCTTTCCAATCTGGATGCCTTTTACTTTTTCTTCTTCTCTAATCACTGTGATAGGACTTAATGTACTCTGTTGAATAAGAGTGGTGAAAGTGGACATCCTTGCTTTGTTCCTATTCTTAAGGGAAGTACTTTAAATTTTTGTTTCATTTATAGAGAGAGGAAGGAGAAGGATAGAGAGACATAAGTATTGATGAGAGAGAAATAGCAACTGGCTGCTTCTGGCATGCTCCTTACTGGGGATTAAGACTGAAACAGATGCATGTACCCTGACTGGTAATCCAATCTGTGTCCTCTTGGTTCCTGGGTCAACACTAAACCACTGAGCCACACCAACTGAGCAGCTTTTGCCCATTGAGTATGATGATGGCTATAGGTTTGTCAAATATGCCCTTAATTATTCTGAGGTATTATCTCTTTATTCACTCCTTGCTGATGGTTTTTAACAAAAATAGGTGCTGGATATTGTCTTTGGCATCTATTGATAGGATCATGTGATTTTAATCCTTCAATTTGTTTATGAGATATAGCACATTTATTGATTTGCAAATATTGTACCATCATTGCATCCCCAGAATAAGTCATACTTGGTCATGGTGTATGATCTTTATAATGTATTGCTGGATCTGAGTTGCTAATATTTTGTTGAAGATTTTAGGATCTATGATCATCAGGGATATTGGCCTGTAATTCTTTTTCTTTGTAGTGTTGTTATTGGTATGGAATTAGGATAATGCTGGTCTTGTAAAAAGAGCTTGGAAGTCTTCCTGTTTGTTAATTTTTAAAAAAATAGTTTGAGGAGGATAGCTGTTAGTTTTTTGAATGTTTGATAAAACTCACCTACGAATCCTCTGGTCCCCAATTTCTGTTTGCTGAGAGTACTTTTTTTTTTTTTTTTTATTAATGCTTCTATTTTATTAATTGTTATGAGTTCCTTTAGGTTTTCTCATTCTTCCTTACTGAGTTTTAGGAGATTCTATGCTTCTAGGAATTTGTCCATTTTGCTTAAGTTGTTCAATTTACTGGAATATAGTTGATCATCATATTTCCTTACACTTCTTTGCATTTCTGTGATGTCAGTTATTACTTCACCTCTCATTTCTGAATTTACTTATTTGGAATCTCTCTCTTTGTTTCATGATGAGTCTGGCAAAGTTCCATCAATCTTCTTTATCTTTTCAAAGAACCAGATCTTGGTTCCATTGATCTTTTGTATTGTTCTTTTAGTCTTTAAGTCATTTACTTCCAATCTGATCTTTTCTTGTTCTCCTTTATTTGACATTTTTCTTGTGTTTTATTTATGTATGTATGTATGTATGTATGTATGTATGTATGTATTATTTATTTATTTATTTATTTATTTATTTATTTATTTTTATGTGAACTTGTCATGGTATGAACTTCCCCCTCAGGACTGCTTTCACAGTCCCATAGATTTTGTGTTGCATGTTCATTTATTTTTTTCTAGGAAGTTTTAGATTTCTTCCTTGATCTCATTTGTAACCCATTCATTGTTTAATGGCATGCTATTTAGCCTCCATGTATTTGGATATTTTTGATTGTTTTTATTTTATTTTATTTCTAGTTTCATGCCATTGTGATCTGAGAAGATGCTTAATTGGATTTCAATATTCTTGAACTTGTAAATACTTGTGTCATAACATATGGTCTATTGTTGATAATGTTCCATGTGCACTTGAGAATAATGTATATTCTGCAGATTTAAGATGAAATGTTCTGTAATTATCAATTAAATTCATTGGATCTAGTGTATCATTTAAGCTTGCTGTTCACTTGTTGATTTTTTTGTCTGGAACATCTATCCAGTGATGTCAGTGGGGTGTTAAAATCCTCTTGTTGGAAAGATCCTTTAGTATTATGCAGTGTTCTTCTGTTGTTGTTGCTATGGCCTTTGTTATAAAATCGATTTTGTCAAAAGTAAATATTGTTACCCCTGCTTTTTTTAATTTTCCATTTGCATGGAATAATTTTTTCCAACCCTTCACTTTCATACTGTGTGAGTCTTTTGTTCTGATGTGGGTCTTTTGTAGACAGCATATAATTGGGTAATGTGTATATATATATATATATATATATATATATATATATATATCCTATATAATAAAGAGGGAATATGCTAATTTGTCCATTACGGTGTCCAAGTAACAACCAATTTGCATATTGACAGACCAGCAGGTGCATGCGCAGCAGGGCTCACCAGAGTCCTCTTTTTCTCCCAGGTGCATGCGCCCGACAAACACCCCTGCCACACCATGCCCCATCAGAGAGCACTCTGCCTGGGGACGCCACCAACCCCCCACCGAGGGGCGCCACCCTCACAGCAGAAGGCTGGTTCTCGGGGTGTGGTTGGCAGAAGGGCCCAGGAGCAACAACAGAGAGTGCACAGGTGACCCTCACACCATAGGGAAGCCACGGTGGCTTTCTCCAGCCGTCCATTCATTCATCTTCCTGCTCCCACCTGGATGGGATCTTGCATCCTGTGCCGAATGCCCCCCTAGGACAAGCCAGGTCCAACCATGCCTGCGCAAACACACCGGTCATCTGCGAATTCCTGAGGGGAGTGGATGGAGAGCCGCTAAAGGTGTGGGAGCGGGCACACCAGCACTCAACGCTCAATGGGAGAAAAGCCTTGCATGCGCATGAATGCACACGTACGCACAGGTAACGCAGTGGGTCCCAGGTCCCTGCGATGGATGCAGGCCGGGGTTGGCTGGACCCTCCCGCAACTTGAGGGGTTGAGGCGTGGGCCACTGTAGGCAAGACACAGCTGCATTGTCCCTTGGCCCCTCAAAGCCAGTGGGAGAGGGGTCCGAGTGCCCAAACATAGGCGGCTACAGGTCCCAGAGAGGAAAGTAGTCAGTACAAAGGGCAAAAAGCATAGAAATTTTGATTTTTTAAATGAGCCTGTAAAAAGAGTAAAAGAGTGAGAAAGGAGGGGGAGGTGGGGGAGAAGGGAAGGAGGAAGGGAAGAACTTTATGAAGGAGTCAGTAACAGCAGTTAAAGAAGGAAAGAGGATGTATGAGGGAACGGTAGGAGCTATAATGTAAATCAAGTATAGTTGTGTACTGGGGACAGATTTTAAAATTAGGAGTCAGAAAAGAAAAAGGATAAATTATAGTGAATAATTAGGCACATAGATAGATAGATGATAGATAGATAGATAGATAGATAGATAGATAGATAGATAGATATTAAAACAGTGGAAATAAGTAGAGAAGAGTATATGGGAAAGGTAGGATGAGAGAGAAAGAGGGAGGGAAGAAAAGTTTTAAAGGGAAGCTGGTAGAGCTTAAAAGGAAAATGGGAAGAAGGAATAAATGGGGCAGTTAGCAAATCAGGTCCAAGGGAGGAAGTGAAGAAAAAAATTAAGGTGGGAAGGAAGGAAAAGGAGAGGGAAGGCAGAGGTAAAGATAAAGGAAAGAAGGAATGTAGGGAGGGAGGGAGGGTAAGAGAAAGATGAGAAGAAGGATGATGAACAGAAGTAGGAAAGAAGGAGGAAAGAAAAGTTTATAAATGATGAGTCAGTAGGAAAAAGTATTACATAAAGGAGAGAGAAAAATTGTGTGAGAGTGAGAAGCCAGTAAGGAAGTCAAATACAATTGTGTGTGAAGGGGATAAGATTTTTTAAAAAAGTTAATAGGGGTGACCAGGCCGGCAGGGGAGGGCAGTTAGGGGTGACCAGGCCAGGAGAGTAGGGCAGTTAGGGGCATCAGGCCAGCAGGCAGAGTGGTTAGGGCAGGCAGACAGGTGAGCGGTTAGGAGTCAGAGGTCCTGGATTGCGAGAGGGATGTCCAACTGCCAGTTTAGGCCCAATCCCTGCATTGGAGAGGGTACACGTCAGGCTGAGACACCCCCTCCCATGCACGAATTTCATGTACCAGGCCTCTAGTGTATATATATATATAATTTCAAAGAGGAAGGAAGAGGGAGAGAGATATAGAAACATCAATAAGAGAAAATCATTGATTAGCTACCTCCTGCAGGCTCCACACTGGGGATTGAGCCCATAAATCAGGCATGTGTCCTCACTGGGGATGGAACCTTGGCCTCTTGGGTCATAGGTCAATGCTCAAGCACATGAACCACGCCAGCCAGGTCGGTCATGTTTTTGTATCCATTCAAGTATCTTAGGTCTTTTTATTGGAACATTTAATCCATTTGCAGTTAAGGTTATGATTGATAGGTACTTATTTATTGCTATTTTTATTCTTTAAGTCTGTGTTTCTCTCATTCTGTCTCTTTCTTATTATTCTTACAGTGGTAACTTTCACATTTCTTGCAATGCTGGTTTGGTGGTAATAAACTACTTTATTATTATCTACACTAATAAAATACAAACATGCAAATTGACCTTACCTTCGCTATGCCTTAAGCCATGCTCACCAGCCAATCAGAGCAACTATTTTCAAATTAACCCAACCAAGATGGCGGCCAGCAGCCACGAAGCTGGAGCAAGCAGGAGGCTTCGTTACCCCTATGATGGAGGAAGCCAAGCTTCCCGGCTGGCTGCTGCCTCCTCTCAAGGCAACAAAGTTTCAATTATAGAGGGTAAATAAACCCCAGATACCTGCTTCCAGTCTCCGTGGCCACAGAGCTGGAGTGAATAAAAAAAAAAAAAAAGGCTGGGAGCTTCGGTCGCCGGAGGGCTTGGTCAGTCTGAAAACAGCCATCAGCCCCTCACCCAGGCTGGCCAGGCACCCCAGTGGGGACCCCCTCCCTGAAGGGGATGAGTGCAGCCTGAAAATGGCCCTCAGCCCCTAACCCAGGATGGCCAGGAACCCCAATGGGGACCCCCACCCTGAAGGGGGTTTGGGCAGCCAGAAAACAGCCCTCAGCCCCTAACCCAGGCTGGCCAGGCACCCGAGCACGGACCCCTACCCTGAAGGGGCTGTGGCCAGCCTGCAAACAGGCATCAGCTCCTCACCCAGGCTGGCCAGGCACCCCAGTGGGATCTCCACCCTGATCCAGGACACCCTTCAGGGCAAACCAGTCGGCCCCCACCTGTGCACCAGGCCTCTATTCTATATAATGAAAGGGTAGTATACAAATTGACCCTAACAGCAGAAGGACTGAGAATGACTGGTCTCAATGACACACACTAACCACCATGGGCCAGATGCTCAATGCAAAAGCTGCCCCTGGTGGTCAGTGCACTCCCACAGGGGGAGCTCTGCTCAGCCACAAGCCAGGCTGATGGCTGCCAGCACAGCGGTGGTGGTGGGAGCCTCTCCTGCCTCCTCAGCACCACTAAGGATGTCCGACTGCAGCTTAGGCCTGCTCCCCGCTGGCAAGTGGACATCCCTCGAGATCTGCCGGGCTGCCAGAGGGATGTCTGACTGCCAGCTTGGGCCTGATCCCCCAGGGAGTGGGCCTAAGCCAGCAGGTTGACATCCTCCAAGGGCTCCCAGACTGCAAGAGGGCACAGGCCAGGCTGAGGGACTCGCCCGAGTGCACAAATTTTTGTGCACTGGGCCTCTAGCTATTATTAATTTCTGGGAAGCACTTTATTACACCCTTCATTTTAATGATAGCCTTGCTGGAATTGTCTTGGTTTCAGATCCTTGCTTTTCATTACTTTGAATACTTCATGCCATTCTCTTCTGGCCTGTAGTGTTTCTGTTGAGGATTCATCTGAAAGTCTTAAGTAGATTCTTTTGTTGGTATTTGAGTATGTCTCTCTTGCGTCTCTCTTGTGTCTCTCTTGCTTCCCTTAATATTCTCTTTGTCCTTAACATTTGTCATTTTAATTATGATGGTTTTTTTGTGTGGGTCTTTTTGGGTTCATATTGATTGGGAATCTCTATGCTTTCTGAACTAGTGTGGCTTTTACCTTCATCAGAATAGGGAAGTCTTCTGTCATTATTTCTTTGAACAGGTTCACTTCCCTTGCTCTCTTTCTTCTCCCTATGTTGTAGATGTTATTATATTTTATGTTGTACCAAAGTTCCCTTAAGTTGTCCTCATGCTTTTAAAGTATTTTTTTTTTTTTTTGCTGCTCTGATTAAGTGATTTTTTTACCTTATCTTCTAATCTGCTGATTTTATCCTCTGCTGCTAGCCTATTCTTTCTTTCAGTATATTCTTAATTTGAACTATGTCATTCTTCATTTCTAACTGGTTCTTTTTCGTAGTTTTTATGTTATTTTTTATGCTGGTGAGCATTTTAAAAACCATTACTTCATACTCTGTTTGTGATAATTCACTTGCTTCCATTTAATTTGGTCATTTTTCTGGAGATTCCTACTATCTTTCATTTTAGGCCTGTTTCTTTGTTTCACAATCTTTGTTGTTTCTTTGTGTTTGTTTCTGTGTATTGGATAAGACTGCTATGCCTCACAGTCTTGGTGGGGTAGCCTCCATGCTGGAACCAGTGGTTTAGTTTCCTTGATCTTTTGAGCTGATTGCTCTAGGAATGGCGCTGTTTGGGTTGTGTGGGCCTTCTTCTTGTATTTGAGTCTTGATTATTTTTCTCCTGTTTGTGGGTGGGCTCAGTCCTCAGGCTTGATGACTGTGATGCCCAACCCCTATTACATCATGCCAACTGCTGTACAAGTGATTTGGACTTGCTCTTTGTGGAGCTCACTGAATTTTTCCATGATGTTGAATCTGACCTTCCAGGAAGTTATCTGATGCTAATGTGAGTCATTGCACATCAGACCTTTTCTGAATTCTGTATATTCTTCATCAACCACCTGAACAAATTTGAAATGTCAGAGTAATCTTTGTCATACCCTGAGGGCACAACCACCATACCAGAACCCATCGTGTCTTTTCCAAACTGTGTGTTTTAATAATGCTTTGTAGCTTTCAATATATATGTATTTCACATCCTTTGTTAAGTTAATGCCCAGGTATATCACTCTTTTTATTAGAATTGAAAAATGATTTATTACTTTTTTTTTCTGACATTATATTGTTAGTATACAGGAATGCAGTATATTTTTGTACTTTAATTTTGTATTCTGAAACTTTACTGAATTTGTTTATTGTTTTTAATAGTTGTTTTTGGTGGAGTCTTTAGAATTTTCTATATAAACATTCATGTCATTTGCAAAAAAAAAAAAAAAATGACCCTTTTGCTTCTTATTTCCCAATTCGGATGACTTTTATTTCTTTTTCTTGCTTGATTGCTCTGGCTAGGACTTCCAATACTAAATTGAATGAGTGGTGAGAGTGGACAAATGCAAATAAAACTACAATGTGATAATACCTCACATCTGTCAAATGGCTATTATCAACAAGACAAGTAATAACAAGTGGCAAGAGGTTGTGGAGAAAAAGGAACACTCTCATTCCTGATAGGAATGTAAACTTGTACAGCTACTGTCGAAACAATATAAAGGTTCCTCAAAACATTAGTAATAGAGTTACCATATGAGACAGCAACCCCACTTTTGGGTATGTAAAAAATATTAAAGCATTTATTGGTAAAGACAAATGCATCCCTATGTTCACTGCACCATTATTCACAGTGGTCAAGACAAGGAAAAAAATAAAGAGTCTTTTGATAGGTGATTAGACAAAGAATATATGTTACATATATACAATGGAGTACTACTCAACAATAAGAAAAGATGAAGTACTGCCAAGTTTCATGGATGGACCTTGGGAATATAATGCTAAGTGAAATAAGTCTGACAGAAAAGTTAAGAATCATATGATCCTATTGATATGTGGGACATAAATCTGAAAGTAACAAATAAAGAAACAAGAAAGCAAGAAAACAAAAACTCATGGACACAGACCACAGTATGGTTGTTATGAGAGGGAAGGAAAGTAGATGTTAGTGAATGATAAAGGGAGTCAAATATAAAGGTAACAGAAGATGTTTTGACTTTGTTGGTGGCATACAATGCAATATGAAAATTATATATCAAAGAAATGTATACTTGAAACCTATGTAATCTTATTAACCAATGTCACCCCAAAAATTAATAAAAAGAAACAATATAAAGGCCAAAAAATAAATAAATTCTTCTTTTTTTCTAATGGAATACAATAATGAAGATGAAGAAGCAAATACAGTAGTTGTTTTTCATGGAAAAATGGAGTAAATGCCATTCATTCTATATTTTGGGCTGATCACTGTGAACACAATTGTGCAATGAGACATCAATTTAGACTGGACATTGTAGAAAATGCACAAGGTGTCATGATTCTAATACCCTCTTGTACCTAAGACTCAAAGCATCATTTCTATACTGACAGGAAGCTTCTCCCGCGAATGGGGAAAAAGTCACCTAGAAAAACACCTCTACTTTTAATTTCATATCACATTAAGAAGAAGGTGGAAAGATATGATAAGTAGGGAGACCAATTTTTGCAAGGTGCCATTTTGAGGACTTTACGGAAGAATAAGTTTATGCATTACTCATTTGTTTGATTATTACTGTTAATCTTAAATTGGCCAGATACATTAATATGAGGTGTTTTATAAACCACAAGCAAACCTCACTAACTTTTGGAGAGAGTGATTTTTGAAAAATGTTTTTGTTGTATTTTCAGTGAATGATTATCCCCGGAAATAGGCAGCCACAGCAGGCAGACTGCCTGGCATCAGGCATCTCTAGTGCAATTTAAAGATAGTCCATAATTGTCCTGCTTTCTGCAATGTTCCCAAACTAAGATCATGGTGTCCTAAATACTCAAAGGAACAAGGCTTATCTTACTTTCTCATCCTTGTAGAAAACTGAGCTTTATAACATACTTCGGAAAATGTGTACCCTTCTTTCAGTGGAGTATAAACAGGAGTCTATGTTCTTGGCCTTATTAACTAGAGGGATTTAGCATTTAAGTAATATAAGCTTAAGGATCTTCTTAAATATCAAATGTGGAGAAATATTAAATACAAAAAAAAATCATCAAAGCATTGCTACAATACTAACCATTAAAATCAAGTTTGTAAAAGTCTCTGGGGTCATCCATTATCATTAAGTTAGACATATCACTGTAAATATAGCTAAGCGTTAGGTTTAAAGAAGGGACAGAAAACCACGAATTTTTGAGATTGGACTTCTCTTGCAGACATGAAGAAGCTGCGGAAAGCATTACACAAGCAGCAAGAAGGGTACCCCATCTTTTATTTCCACTGGTTCCAACATTAAGAGTCTGCAACGTAGGCTAACACAGCCTCAGAAAAGGTGGTTTAAGCACATGTCTTTCCCACCATATACATAAACTAGAGGACCAGTGCACAAAATTCGTGCATGGAGGGAGGGGGGTCCCTCAGCCTGGCCTGCACCCTCTCCAATCTGGGATCCCTCTCGCAATCTGGAACCACTGGCTTCTAACCACTCATCTGCCTGCCTTCCTGATGTCCCTAACTGCTCCCCCACTGGTCTGATACCCCTAACAGTTCCCCTGCTGGCTTGATCACCGCTAACTGCCTAACTGCTCTCCCCTCCTGGCCTGATCCCCCTAACTGCCTAACTGATCTTTCCTACCAGCCTGATTGCCCTAATTGCCTAACTCAATGATGCCTAACCTTTTGAGCTCGGCGTGGCAGCATTTTGAAAAACCCTAACTTAACTCTGGTGCCGTGTCACATATAGAAATTTTTTGATATTTGCAACCATAGTAAAACAAAGACTTATATTTTTGATATTTATTTTATATATTTAAATGCCATTTAACAACAAAAAATCAACCAAAAATATGAGTTCACGTGTCACCTCTGACACGTGTGTCATAGGTTTGCCATCACTTGGCCCTAACTTCTCTCCCCTGCCAGCCTGATCCCCCTAACTGCCTAACTGCCACCTTCTCCCTTCTCCCTTCTCGCTTGGTGCCACCTTCTCCCTTCTGCCTTCCCCTGCGGTGCCTTCTCCCGTGGCCTCTGCAAAAGGGACCATGGCACTGGACCAGCCCTCACAACCACCGCGGCTGCCGGCCCTTGGGCTTTGCAGCCACTTTGGTTTTGTCTGGAGGGGCATCCAGAAGGAAGTCAAGAAGACATTCAGTCTAATTAGCATATTACCCTTTTATTAGTATAGATACATATTTATTCATGTAAACAAATATCCGTTTATTTTTTTAATTCTTATGGGTATTGAGAAACTTATTGATAATATAAAAGTAGAAATAAAATGAAAGCCTAGCCAGTATGGAACAGTGGATGGAGCATCAGCCTGTGGACTAAAGGGTCCTGGGTTCAATTCCAGTCAAGGGAACATACTCACGTTGGGGCTCAATCCCCAGTAAGGAACCAATGATTCTCCCTCTTCGATGTTTCTATCTCTCGCTCCCTCTTCCGTCCTCTCTGAAATCAATAAAAATACATTTAAAAAAAGAAATAAAATGAATGTAAATAACAATTTACATTAGATCATACACAACTAATGAACTATTAGGCTGTTGATTCAATGATTGTTCACATCTATAATAATAAAAGCATAATATGCTAATTAGACCGGATGTTATTCTGGATGACCTTCCTGACACAGCCATGGCTGCGAGGGCCAAGCCCCTTGCACGAATTTTGTGCATTGGGCCTCTACTTTGATAATAATTACTGTGAAGATAATTATGATGTATAATTACAAAGTTAAAGTGGTTGCATTTGGATATCAAATTATGACCTTTTTGCTTGTTTCAGGGTACTTATCCAAATGTTTTAACAAATCTTTAATAAATTTTGTATAGCAATAAAAACAACTTATCTTAAATATATGTATATTACAAAGTGAAAGAAGCCAATCTGAAAAGGCTACATACTGTATAATTATAACTGCATGGCATTCTGGAAAAGGCAAAGCTATGGACACAGTTAAAATATCAGTAGCTGCCAGGGGTTGTGGGTAAGGAGCAGGGAAGGATAAATAGATGCAGCACAGAGGATTATTAGGGCAGTGAAACTACTCGGTATGATACCATCGTGATGGATACATGTCGCAACACATTTGTCCAAATCAATAGAATGTACAATACCAAGAGTGAACTGTAATGTAAATTTTGAACTTTGGATGGTAATGATGTGTCAATGTGGGTTCATCAGTTGTAACAAATGTACCACTCTGGTGGGAGAGTGCTAATAGTGGGGAAGGCTTTTCATATGTAGGGGCATAGGGATATGAGAAATATCTTTACCTTCCACTCAGTCTTGTTTTGAGCCTAAAATTATTATTAAAAAATAAATTCTTAATTAAAAACAAAACAAAACACATAAATGTCCTTCTGACTGGGTAGTGCAGTTGGAGCACCACCCAAAACATCAAGGTTGCAGGTTCAGTCCTAGTCAGGGCACATACAACCAATGAATGCATAAATAAGTGGAACAATAAATCAATGTTTCTCACACTCTTTCTCACTATAAAAAGTCAATCAATAAAAATAAATCCAATTTAAAAACCATAGATGTTAATATGGGTTTTATTAAGGTATTTTAGTTAAAGTAATAATTCTAGATGCTGTTTCCAATAAGCCCCTAAACCCTAGCCCAATTTTAGACTATTTTAGCAATAAATAGTATAGTTTACAAGATTGGTAGCAATCGACACCATCTTGTATTTAGAGCCTAACAGATAAGTGTTTTACATGTTCTATTTTCAATCTCTGAAACTCATATTGACATATGTCATTGTATGTTCCTTACAAATGTGGAAACTAGAGGTTGGAAAACTTAAACAACTTACCAGAAATCACACTGCAGTTAAGTAGAAAGCCTGGATTCAAATCTACATTTATGTAACTCCAACTTCACTTTTCTCTCCACCTAGAATATTCATTCACTTTTCATCCATTCATAAGCCAGTATCTTCATGTTAACAATGAGGAAACTCAAGGTGACATTTCTCAAGGTTTTATTAATGTTTCTTTTAAAAGAAGATAATCCATCTTCACTTTGACCGGTGTTAAAAATTGTTTTCATAAAATTTTAACTCCCCACTGTGGGAAGGCCTCCATTTGATTAGCTATAACCATCCCTTGATTTACAAAGGCTATCATTTGGGGACAGTCACTTTTAGAGGCATCCATGATACAGTGGAGTACTTGTCCATGGCCTTATATAATTATAGTCCAATTGGCTCATGCAGGGACTGTCTAACCGCTCAGACATTTATTTTACTATCAGCCTTGATTTGAGCTTTAATTAAATAATAATTTATTCAGTACCTCCTTCAAAGAAGCCTGATGTGATTAATACTCATACATCATTTCAAGTGCCTATATTTACTGTGGAAACTCAATAAGTGGTTCTAACTTCAGGCCTGGTGGAAAGAGAAATATTTTTGAGGCAAATATGGTAAAAGAGACCTAGCAGTGGAATTGAATCAGGTGACCCTCATTGGTTTATATAGGGACATAGCCAGGCGTCAGATGAGAGATGCACTAGCAGAAACAGCTGCATCACCTCAATTTACTGTGCCCACTGGCGTATTTTCCTTGTCATTAGGAATATCAGATATGGCATTTTCCCCAAACTGGGTGGCATTTGACACAACAGGCTTCCCTGGAGGAGAGGGGGAGTTAGTTGCATAGTGACTCTGGGCTAAGCCCCACCAGCCACTGCAAGTTAGTACCCCTTCTTCTAAACACTGGGGTTTATACAGGAAATGGTCAGTGCATGCCGTTGTCAATAATAACACTGTGTTGTTTGTTTCTAGGGAAAGGAGTCAAGATGCATCTGCAATGAAGAGAGTTCACACTAGCTCCATGCGTACCATGTGCACTCTGCAGATAAGGATATAAACACCAAAGTATAAATAAAGCATAAATATAACGAATGAAGGTAGTCAGATCACATGCGCACCATACATACAAAGGAACAAAGCATTAACCATAATAATTGAGAAGTTTAAACTGCAATGAATATTTAAGAAGAGACTTACCTATATCAAAGGGTCAAAAAGATAAAGCGCCTTTGATTTATTACCAGAATTACTGCTAGGTAAACATACAGCGCATAGGAATGAATGAAGACAAAAGCCCATCTTTCCTCTGCACCTTTGAATTCTTTGCTTCTGGGGGATGCAGGAATTACTCTGCTCTCTCAGCTTGCGTTCTAAGATCTTTCTATACCCTATCTCAGCCAAAGACAACTATGACCCCTCTTCCCATGAACATATATCTCATGTGGTTCTCATCTAAGGTCAGCTGTCAGCTTTACTTCATCATAGAATTTCAAAAACCCCTGAGCACTAAGGCTAAGTAAGGAAGGGATAATGGAGAGCAACGTTATATTTTTTCTTAAGTAAAGTTAGAGCTCCATCAAAGTCAGGCACTCCAGAACTTTGCCTTTGTCCTGGATTATCTTTTCCCTTACCCTTCTTTGTCATGATGCTTGCTCTACACATTCAGAACCTGCCTCAGTTTTGAATTCTATCCCTAAACCTCTACCTGGATAATTAAGCTCTAGTTACCTGCAGTCAGAATTCAATGGGTCCTGAGACAGAAAGCCTGCCTTGGTTTCTGTGTTTAACCTGCCTATAGAATAACGGACTCATGTTCCAATTGCACAGGACTTAAATTAGCACCCTGTATACTCCAGAAAGAACACCTGTCCATCCTGCTATTATCATTTTCCCAGCTTCCAGAAATTTTGTTCTTCTTTCTGAATGATTTTATTTTTCAGAAAAGGCAGCAAACTCCTCCCTATATAAACAGCTTCCATAAGCTTCTAAGAAATTTACTGAAAATTGCAAAGCTGTGGAGTTGCAGAAAACTTATAGAGAAGTTAAACAAGAAATATAATAAAGACCATGTCTTGCCTCTTGTTCCACACTTACTCAACCTTCATAACAGAAGAGGCTGTGACTGAGATGGATATTTTGAATTCTTAAGCATCAGTAAACAATATATTACAAATGAGATTCTCTAAAAGTTCTCATGACCATTATTCTGCATCTGGGTAAAGCACAACGGTTTAACAGCTGCTCAAAGCCCCAAATACTTAAATCATTTTGACTCCTTTTCTTCTCTCCTACCCTATCTCAAATCCCTCAGCAAACCCTGTCAGCTTTATCTCCAAAATGTGTCCTCTAGTCCAGCCAGTTCGGCTCAGTGATTGAGCATCAATTTATGAACAAGGAGGTCACAGTTCAATTCCCAGTCAGGCATATGCACAGGATGCAGGCTCATTCCCCAATAAGGGGTGTGCAGAGGCAGCCAATCAATGATTCTCTCTCATCATTGATGTTTCTCTCTCTCTCTTCCTCTCCCTTCCTCTCTGAAATCAATAAAAATATTAAAGAAAAAAAAAAGAATGGAGGGGAGCATTTGCATGAGGGAGGAGGACTGCTGCCTTCGGAAGACGGCATATGGGGTGTCTAGCGGTAGTGCTACTGGACAAGCACAGCTGGTAGACTGCTTCATGTTTCATTGATGTTGCAGGTGAGCTTCCGAGGGAGTCCTGTTGTTTAGATAACAAATCAAGTATTTAGTGGGCTATGCCTAGTAGTGCCGGCATATGCACATGTTTCTATCACTCCCTCTTCATTCCCGTCTGAAATCAATAATATATATATATATATATATATATATATATATATATATATATATATTTAAAAAGTATTCTTCACCTGCCAACTCCTTTCTATCTTTTCTGCTACCAACCTTATTCAATTTTCCATTAGCTCTTGTTGGACTGTATAACATATAAGCATGTGTTTATTTCTGGGCTCTCTATTCTGTTCTATTGATATATGTCTCTATTTTTGTGCCAAAACCATGCTGTATTGATTACTGTATCTCTGTAATATTGATTGAAATCAGGGAGTTTGAAACCTCCAATTTTGTTCATTTTTCTCAAGAATGAATTGGCTATTAGGTGTCATTTGTGGTTTCATACAAATGTTAGGATTATTTGTTCTAGTTCTGTTTTAAATGCCACTAATATTTTGATAGGAATTGCAATGAATTTGTAGATTGATTTGTGTAGTATGAAAATGTAAACAATATTATTTTTAAATCTATGAACATGGTATATCTTTCCATTTATTTATGTCTTCAATTATTTCATTAATGTATTATAGGTTTCACAGTACAGTTTTTATCTCCAAGGATAAATTAATCCCCAGGCATTTCATTTTTTGATGCAATTGTAAATTGAATTGTTTTCTTAATTTCTCTATCTGTTACTTTGTTATTTGTGTATAGAAATGTACAGATTTCTTAGTATTAATTTCATATCTTGCAATCTTAATGAATTCATTCGTTTTAATGGATTTGGGGTGGAATTCTTAATGTTTTCTACATGTAGTATCATATCATCTACAAATATTAACAATTTTGCTTCTTTCATTCCTATTTGGATATTTTTATTTCTTTTTCTTATTTGATTGATATAGCTAGGCTTTCCAAAACTGTGTTGAATAAGAGTGGAGACAGTGGGAATCTATGTCTTGTTTCTAATCTTAGAAAAAAGCTTTCAGCTTTTCAACATTGCATATGTTAGTTGTAGGTTTCTCATACAAGACTTTTACTATGCTTGACATATTTCCACTCTGTTGAGAGTTTATATCATAAATGGACATTGAATGTTGCAAACTATTTTTTCTTCATCTTTTGAGATCATCATATGATTTTTTTATTCTTCTTTGTGTTTACATGGTATAACACATTAATTGGTTTGTGAATATCAAACCATTCTTGCATTCCTGTTATAATTCCACTTTATCAGTGTGTGGACATTTCAGTGTATTGCTGAAATTGTTTTTTTTTTTTCAGGTATTTTGCATCTATGTTCATCTGAGACATTGTCCTTAATTTCATTTTTTGTAATATCTTTGTCTAGTTTTGTTACCAGGGTAATGCTGGTTCATTGAAAGATTTTGGAAGCTTTCCCTTCTCTGCTATTTTTTTTTTTTGAAATACTTGTAGTTTGAGCAAAACAGCTATCAATTCTTCTTCAAATGTTTGGTCCTGGGATTTTATGTTGTTGTTGGGATATCACTATTCTTTTAAAACAAATTTTATTATATTATTTATTACCTCAAAACTCCTTAAAATTTTTTTAATGCCATTTAGAATAAACACAAAGATCCTATCATGGTCTAAGATACACTTAATGTCTGGCCTCTGTATACCTTTTATACCTCACTAGGTACCATTTCTTTGCCTTCACATCCTGTCAGACTGGCCTCCTACCACAAGCCTTCTCTAACTACAGGGCTTTTGTTATATTTTATTTATCTATTTGGAACTCTTCTGTAAGTGGTAAATAGACATCCGTAATTTCTGTGCATACATCACTACTATTTCCATAACATTGTAATCATACCAAGGAGAAACTCTACCAGTTAAACAATACCTCCTCAATCTCTCCCTCCTCCCAAGCATTAAAACCACTATTATACTTTCTGTATCTATGAATTTAACTGTATTTGGTAGCTCCTTTATCTACACAATATTCATTATTTTGTTTTTAATTTATCTTAGCAAATGTTTTCAAGGTTCATATATGTTATTGCAAGTAAAAAAATGTTATAGTTTTATATGACTGGATAATATTTTATTGTATGTTTATATCACATCTTACTTATTCATTTTTGTTGCTGTTGTTGATGGTCATTGCTATTTCCAACTTTTTTCTATGGTGACTAATGCTGGTACAAACATTGGCATACAAGTATTAAATCAAGTCCCTGCTTTCAGTTACTTTGGGTATATACCTAGGAGTGGATTGCAGAGTCATATGGTAATTTTATGTTTAATTTTTTGAGGAACAACTACATTTACAACAGCTACAGAAGGGCTCCAATTAGTCCATATCCTAACTTTGGTTATTTTTTGTTTTGTTGATAATAGATATTCTAATAGGTATGACATGGTATTATACTATGTTTTTTATTTTCATTTTCTCAATCATCAGTGATGTGGAGCATCTTTTCACAGGTTATTGATCATTTGCATATCTTCTTTTTGAGAAATGTCTATCTAAGTCATTTGTCCATGTTTAATTTGGTTTCTTTGTTTTGTTTTAGGATTTTACATAGCCTGGATAATAAACTTTATCATGTATATAATTTGAAAATATTTTCTTTCATGCTATTTCCCAATATTGATAATGCCCTTTGGTCACATTTTTTTAAAAAAATTGATGAAGTCCAGTTTATCCTTTCTTGTTTTTGTTGCCTGTGCTTTTGGTGTCATATCCAAGACATCATCATCAAGTCTAATGCCTTAAATGTTTTCTCCTTTGTTTTTCTATGAGGTTTATACTTTTAGTTTTTACACTATGATGTTTAATCTATTTTTACTTGTTTTGTGTTTCTCATCAATGAGTGTTAGAATTTATTGTTTTAGATGTGAATATCCAGTATTCTAATCACCATTTTTGAAACTTGTTATTTTCCCATTGAATAGTCTTGGTATCTATGTTGAAAATCATTTGATCGCAATGTGAGGATTTATGACTGGCTCCCTATTCTATTTAGAACGGAGATATATATGTATCTTTATCTCAGCACCACACTGAATTGACTATAGCTTTCTAGTAAGATTTGAAATGAAGTATGTTTTTTTGTTTGTTTGTTTGTTTTTGCAAGAGTGTTTTTGGGTACTCCAAGTCCCTTGAGAATCCAAATGAAATTCAGGATTTTTTTCAATTTATGAAAAAAATTTCCATTGTGACCTTGACAAAAATGCATTGTATCTGTAGATAACATTAGGCAATAATTTCATTTTAACAATATTAGATCTCCTAACTCATGAACACAAGATATATTTTCATTTATTTATGTTTTCTTTAATTTTTCAATGATAAATTATAGTTTTCAGTGTATATATCTTTCGTTTGGGTTAAATTTATTCCTAAGTATGTTATTTTATTTGGTGCTACTATAAATAGAATTGCCTTTTAAATTTTCTTTTCAGACCAATAGGCTGTTTAAGGTGTATTCTGTAAGCTCCACAGATTTGTAACTTACCCAGTTTCATTCTGTTTTTGAGTTTCAGCTCCATTTCATTGTGGTCACTATATATACCTTGTAAAATTTCAGTATTTTAAAAAAATTTTGAGACTTATTTTTGTGGTCTAACAAATGGTCTATCTGGAGAATGTTCACAGTGCACTTGGAAAAAATAGTGTATTATTTTGTTGGATAGAGTGTTCTATAAATATCTGCTAGGTCTATTTTTTATAGACTTGTTCAGGACTCTAGTTATTGATTTTCTCTCTAGAGGTTCTATTCATTATTAAAAGAGGTGTATTGAAGTTTCTAACTATTACTGTGGAATGCTATTTCAGCCTTTAATTCTGTCAATGTTTGCTTCGTGTACTTTGGGGGCTCTGATATCTGTTGCATAGATGCTTATAATTATTCTATCTCCTTAGAAAATTTATTCCATTTTCAATCTATTTGTCTTTTAAAAACATATTTGATGTAAAGTCTTGTTTGATAGCAAGCACATATGTATTTTTGATTACTATTTACATGAAATATATATTTTCATTCATTAAATTTTAGCCTATCTATTTCACCTATTTAAATATAAGGAAATCTCTTACAAACAGAAAATAAATGAATCATAAATATTTGTCTCTACCAATTCTTACATTTTATTTGAAAAATTTACATTTATATTTTAAGCAATCACTAATAGAGAAGGGATTACTTCTATAATTTCATTTATTTGTGTTTTTTCTTCACTAATGCTATCACTGCCTCTTTCCTTCATTCCCATTTACATGAAATATCTTTTTCTATCCTTTATTATTAATCTCTATGTTTCATTCTGAGGTGGGTCTCTTGTGGACAGAATATGCAATATATATATATATATATATATATATATATATATATATATATATATATATAAAATTTTCATATGCATTCAGATATCCTGTCTTTGTTTGGAACATTTAAGCAATTTATATTTAAAGTGAATGTTGATAGGTACATATTTATTGCAATTTTATTTTTTATAACTTCCTGTTTTTTTCTTTCTTCTGAAAGAAGTTTCTTTAACATTTCTTGTAATACTGGATTGGTGGTCATGAACTCCTTTAGCTTTTTCTTGTCTGGGAAGTCATTTATTTCTCCTTCATGTTAAATGATGTCCTTGATGGGTAAAGTAATCTTGGTTGTAGGTCCTTGCTTTTCATCACTTTGAATATTTTATGCCAGTCCCTTCTGGCCTGCAAAGTTTCTATTGAGAAATAAGCTGATAGTCTTATGGGAACTCCCTTGTAGGTAACTAAGTGCGTTTATCTTGCTACTTTTAAGATTTTATTTTTGTCTTTAACTTTGTCCATTTTAATTATGATGTGTCTTGTTGTGGGCCTACTTGGGTTCATCTTGCTTGGGACGCTGCACTTCCTGGACTTGTGTGTCATTTTCTGTCACCAGGTTAGGAAATTTTTAAGTTGTTGCTTCTTTAAATATGTTCTCAATCCCTTTCTCTCTTCTCCTTCAGATTTGGATATTGTTATGCTTCATCTTGTCCCAAATTTCCCTCAAACTATCCTCATTTTTAAAATTCTTTTTTTATTATTTTTGCTGTTCTCAATGGGTGCTTTCTGCTACCTTGTCTTCCAAATCACTGATTTGTTCCTGTTATATCTAACCTAAAGTTGTTTACTTCTAATGTATTCTTCCTTAAAGATATTGTATTTTTCATTCCTCAATAGTTCTTTTTACGGTTTCTATGTCATTTCTTATGCTGTTGACATTCTCACTAAATTCCTTGAGTATCCTTATATCTATTGCTTTGTACTTTCTATCAGACCACTTGCCTCTATTTCATTTACTTATTTTTCTAGAGATTTATCCTCTTCTTTATTTCAGGGCATATGTCTTTCTCTCACCATTTGGCTGCCTCTCTGTGTTTGTTTCTGAGTGTTAGGTAGATCTGTTATGTCTCTCAGTTTGGGTAGGGTAGCCTTATGTGGTTCTGTTTAATCCCTGTGGGACAAGTCTCCCTGATCCTAAGCTGGGTGCTCCAGGAATGTCCCTTCTTTTGGTTATGTGAACCTTCTTATTATAGATACCTCTTGATTACTGTTGGCCTGTTGATGTTGGGGTCGACCCTCAGGCTGGCTGACAGTGATAATCAACTCTGACCCCAGTGTACAAACTGCTGTGCAGGTGCAACACCATACAAAGAGGAGTTCGCCTCAGCAGGGTCTGGTGCCTGCCAAAATCTCCCATTGAATATGCCTCTTGTGGAGCTAGCTCAATCTTGCTCTAATGTTGTGTAAAGATTGTCACTAGGTGTATTATTTTGAGGACAACTTGATATGGACTCCAGTGCAAGTCAATGTCAGATGCTGCCTGTGACTGGCCCTGGGCAACCTGTTTAGAGCTTCAAAGTGATGCACATTTTGTGGCTGCCTCTACTGGGCCTAAGTGTGTGAGGGAAGGACCAAGCTGTGCACTAACACCAGTTTCCACCAGCACCAAGCATGTAGGCAGGTCAGAAATGGCTCAAGACACACCCAGATTCTCTCTGCCTGCTGGTTGCCTATTAGACTCAGTCACTGAAAGAGCCTATGGCAGTATGAGTTGTGTGAGTCACCAGGAAGAGCCAAATGATGTTCACCAGATTGATACAGGTTCAAACTTGGTGCCAGTTCTGATTTTGAGGCCACTCAGAAAAAATCCCAAAGTACACCAAGGCCAGCAGCCCGCAGATCTTTGTGGTGGGGTGGAGTCCCAGGGCGTCATCAGGGAGTTTTCCCTCTGCTATTGTCCTGTAAGCTGCACATGGTGACTTCTTTAAAAGAAATACAATATGGAAAGTAAAAAAAAAATTACAAGTTCTGAAATAGAAAAACCTGACAACATAGCCTCATCCAGACAATAAAGTTTAACACAAACAGTAATGAGTCATGTTGACCTTGATATGCAATGAAAATGACACTTTGCTTTATGGTCTTTTTCCCTAGACCACAAAATTCTAGTCTAATCATAAGCAAAACAAATTCCAATTAAGAGACATTATACAACACCTCAAAACTTCAAAATCATCAAAACAAGGAAATTCTGAGAAATACTCATAAGAGGAGCCTAAGGATATTAAAGATTAAATGACATGTTTTATGTTGAATGTGATCTTGGAACAGAAAAAGCACCTTAGGTTAAAACAAAACAAAACAAAATAGTACAATAAAAATAATTGTGAATAAATTATGACTGTAATTAGCCATAATATACCCATATCAGCTCAAATGATAACAAATGCATACTACCAAAAGAAGCTAATAACTGGGAACACTGGATAGAGTAAGTAGTACTCTGTACAATCTTCCCAATCAAAAACTGTTCTGAAATAAATAAAATTATTTTAAAGTGAAGACAAAATAAAAATGTTCTCAAACAAAAACTAAGCAAAATGATCAGTAGGAGGCAAGCCCCATAAGAGATTAATGTAAGCTATTTAAAAAAAAAAATACGTAGTTTTGTATTATTAGTGAATGTTATCATCCTTAAATGGTGCGGAATATTGTCAAATTGTTTTTATGACCTATTCCAATCTATTCTTTTATCTGATCAATTGAAATGCGTTTTTGTTGTTGTTGTTGCTGCTGTAGTTTGGCCTTCATTCTGTTGATGTGATATACCAATAGATTTCATATGTTGAACTACTCTTGCATTATAGAAATAAAATAAAAAGCTTCTGCACAGCAAAAGAAACCATCAGCAGCCCTAACTGGTTTGGCTCAGTGGATAGAGCGTTGGCCTGTGACTGAAGGGTCCCAGGTTCGATTCTGGTCAAGGGCATGTATCTTGGTAGCGGGCATGTACCTTGGTTGCAGGCATATCCCCAGTAGGGGGTGTGCAGGAGGCAGCTGATTGATGTGTTCTTTCTCATCGATGTTTCTAACTCTCTATCCCTCTCCCTTCATCTCTGTAAAAAATCAATAAAATATATTTTTTTTAAAAAAAGAAACCATCAACAAAACAACAAGAAAGCCCACTGAATGGAAGAACATATTTGCCAATGTTATCCTATATAATAAAGAGGTGATACACAAATTAACCCTCACGCCCTCACAAGATGGCTACCTACGACCAGGCCTGCAGGGGTGTTAGTGAGGGACGACCAAACAACTGAAGAAGAAGGCTGTGTGAGGTGACCAAGCCAGCGGAGAGGCCATGAGGGACAACCAGGCTGGCAGGGGGAGCAGTTGGGAGCAAATAGGCCAGCAGGTGGGGCAGTAAGGAGTGACCAGGCTGGTGGGGAGGGGGCCAGTTAGGAGCAACCAAGCCGGCAGGAAGTGGGCAGTTGGGGGTGACCTGGTTGGCAGTGGGGGCAGTTAGGGGTGACCAGGCTTCCAGGAAGGGCAGTTAGGGGCTATCAGGCTGGCAGGGGAGGCAGTTAGGGGCGACTAGGCAGTCAAGTGAGCAATTAAGAGCCAGAGGTCCAGGATTATGAGAGGGATGTCCAACTGCTGGCTTAGGTCCAATCCCGATAGAGCCTAAACCAGCAGTCGGACATCTCCCAAGGGGTCCTGTATTGGAAAGAGTGCAAGCTGGGCTGAGGGGACCCCCACCCCCGGTCCACCCACAGGACCCCCACCCACGGGACTCTAGTGTCTGGTAAGGGCCTAATCTCCAAAATTTATAGGGAACTCATGCATCTTAACAAAAGGAAGATAAACAATCCAATCAAAAAATGGGCAAAGGACTTAAATAGACACTTTTCAAAAGTGAACATACAGAAGGCAAAGAGACATGAAGACATGCTCAAAGTCACTATCATCCAAGAGATGCAAATCAAAATGACAATGAGGTACCATCTCACACCTGTCAGAATGAACATCATCCACAGATCCACAAAGGACACGTGCTGGCGAGGATGTGGAGAAAAAGGAACCCTCCTGCACTGCTGGTGGGAATTCAGACTGGTGCAGCCACTGTGGAGAAGAGTATGGAGTTTCCTCAAAAAATTAAAAATAGAACTCCCATTTGACACACTAATCCCACTTCTAGGTTATATCCCAAGAAACCAGAAACACCAATCAGAAAGGATATATGCACCCCTATGTTCATAGCAACACAATTTACAATAGCTAAGATTTGGAAACAGCCTAAGTGCCCATCAGTAGATGAATGGATTAGAAAACTGTGGTACATCTACACGATGGAATACTATGCTGCTGTAAAAATAGAAAGAACTCTTACCATCCGCAACAGCATGGATGGACCTGGAAAGCATTATACTAAGCAAAATAAGCCTGCCAGAGAAAAATAAATATCACATGATCTCACTCATTTGTGGAATATAATGAACAACATAAACTGATGAACAAAAATAAATCCAGAGACGCAGAAACATTGAGCAGACTGTCAACTTCAGAGAGAAGGCAGGGGAGGGTGAGGGGGAGAGTGGTAAGAGATCAACCAAAGGATTTGTATGCATGCATGTAAGCATAACCAATGGACACAGATACTAAGGGTGTGAGGGCATGTGCTGGGGCTTGGGGGTGGCCAGGGAGAGGTCAATGGAGGGAAAAGGAGACATATATAATACTATATGTGATACTTTAAACAATAAAGTATTTTAAAAAAAAACTAATTTGAAAAAAAACGTAAGTTGGTCATGGTGTATAATCCTAATATACTGCGTAATATGGTTTAGCCATATTTTGCTGATAATTTTTGTGTCAGTGTTCATTAAAAAAGAGTAGTCTGTAGTTTTTTTCTAATGTCTTAGTCTGGCTTTAACATCAGGATAGCGCTGGCCTCATGGAATGACAGGAAGATTGACATTAATTCTTCTTTTAAATTTGGTAGAATTTAACAGTAAAACATCTGGTTCAGAGCTATTCTTTGTTGGCAGGTTTTTGATTATTGATTCAATCCCCTTAGTAGATACATTTACATTCAGATTTTCTATTTCTACAGGATTCAATTTTAGTAGGTTTTGTGACTCAAAATTTTGTCAACTTTATATAAGTTATCCATTTTTTTTTAAAGAACCCTACTAGGAATTATTTTATTTTTCTTAGAAAAAAAAAAAAAATTCCAGGCATGAACAGTTGACATTTCAACAACAAAGTACTGATTGAGAGAGGTTTCAAAGAGCTGGGTATTCTACAATATCATGAAGAAAAGTTGGTAACCTGCTTCACTAGAGATGGGAGACTTCTGGCTACTAAGTCAAAATAAGAATTCAGTGGGATGACATTTCTTTCTGTAGTTATTTTTATTTTCTTTCCTGTCTCCCCTAGCCCTCAGAAATGCCACCATATAGAGCCCAGTAGCAGTTAGCTCAGGCTCCAATCTCCCCCTTGGGTAAGAAAGGGTGGAGAGAAGGGAGTCACTCCTGAGTCTCCATGCTTTCCTCCTCCTCTCCTTGAGGTGGTTCTTCTGTATTCTCCTCCTCTTCCTCCCCTTCCTTCTTCTCTGGTGGCTTCTCATAAGCCTTTTCTGAAGGTGTCACTATCACTCCATCCCAGGTAGATATTTCAGAAGCAAGACAGCTGGCATCACCCTCCTGGCCAAGGATCTTCCTAAAGCCACCATGTGAGAGGAGTCGGGCCAGAGTCTGAGCTGTGTAGCAGATCATGTCCCGCTGTTCCAAAGTCATGACCGTGTGGACTCCGAAGTTGCCACTCTCACAGGGGTCTGGGATACCCATTGACCCTGGCAAGAACAGTCCTGCAGCCAGAATCTGCAAGCAACGCCTGTATGCCACACTGAGAGCCAAAGGCTGTCTGGTGGGGTTGTTCATCACAGCATAGTGCCCGAGTAGGTCAAGGATCCAGGGTGTAAGGGTCTCAAAGCCAGAAAAATGAATCCTCAGGTCCTTCAGAAGTCTGATGAGAACTTTAACTGTGGACTGAGAAGCATTTTCTTCAAACCAGCGGGCATGTCGGATGGCTGCTAAGGCACTCTGCAACACCTTGATGTCCAAATGGAGTTCTGGATCCAGTTTTCGGAGATTGGGTGGCACTGTTGTAACGAGAATCTTCACTGTAGCATCAGAAGAACAGATCTCAAAGCCAGTTTCATTGGTCAGCATGGTCAAAACTTCAGAAGGATCCTGCGCTCTTAGGCTTTCCACGACTTTGTTCCCTAGAGCAGCAACAGCTTCCAACTTTGGCAAAATCTTTAGGATGACCGCCACGTCAGCCACATGATGTCCTGCAGTCATTGTTCCCTTTTTATATGATCCAACCTGTCGCACTTCTTCAATTTGCACTTCAAATGTCCCTGGAGCCACAATCAAATTGTCAATCACATTGTTTATTTTTGTCAACAGAAAAAGGATAGGGTCCTGTTCAGCAGAATTAGGAGCAAGGTCCTGATTTCTTTTCGGCAGTGCCTCACTGAAGGAAGATTCATCAGGTGCTGGCTTAACCCCAGGGAAGGCCACTTCACACAGATAGAAATCAAATGGGATGTGGGGCACAAAGGGCCTGACCCCTCCTCCCGGGCCTCCTTTGGAACCAAAGCGCCCTCCACGACCTCGGCCTCTGTCGCCCCTCATGGCGCCCCAGATCCTGAGCAATGGAAGCCACACCAACCGCCCCTCTCCTCCGCTTATGCCTACTGGTTTACCGTAGAAAACGGGCTTGTAAACCAATTAAAAATCCCTGCTGTGTTAGGAACTAGCCAATCAGAATAGACTAGACAATAATGGCGATTTTTTTTTTTTTTTTTTTTTTTTTTTTTTACCATCAGACATTAGACAACGTTGCGTAAAGAGATTAGGACAGAGATCACGTTGAAAACTTTCTAAGGAATCTGGAGACCCTTATACCCATGGAAGCAGAGTGGCGCATCGAAACATGCTGGGCCCATAACCCAGAGATTGATGGATCGAAACCACCCTCTGATAGCAGGACTTTTCCTTTCTTTTCCCCTCAACACTACTCAGAAGAAGCGGCTTTGAGAAAAGGAGGGTGTGTTGATTGAATCAGAGGGGAAAGCACTGATGGTGAGGGACTAGAAAGGAAACTGAGAGGCAGCTTCGGAAAGAGATTTCAGAGAAAGCGAGCAAGGGAAGAAGGCGAGAAGGACCCGGCCCATCCCGTGGCAGTTTCCCCGCACTTTTTTTCTTTCCTCATTCTACAAACTCAACTTATCCATTTTTTTGGGGCATATAATTCTTCATAGTTCTATCTTATGACTTTTTAAAGTATCTATAAAATTGGTAGTAATACCCTTACTTTGCCTTTTTATTTTAGTAATCTGAGT